>NW_022900945.1:44934684-44988943 GCF_012274545.1 Fukomys damarensis | reverse complement strand
CCGGGGATTGAACTTGGGTCCTTGCACTTGCAAGGCAGGCCACTGAACCGCTGAGCTAAATCGCCGGCCCAACCCCTCTTTCTTTGATTGTATTGTAGCTCCTGGACTATACAGCATACCAGTCTTTTTTTTCTTTTCTTTTTTCTTGTTTTATAGTGGAGTTAATACTGGAATCTGTAGGTTGGAAAACAGGTTTAGATCAAGAGACTAAGAATGAGTTTGGACCAATGACTCTAAGCTGTTCTTCAAATTGTCTAATAGTAAAAAGGATTCCTTCGTCATAGCCTGATTGAGATAACCGTAATCCCCAATATTGTCCAGCTTTCCAGCTAGGAAATTGTTTTCCTAGTGCAGTGAAGGACACCCGGATGGGGTTACACAGGAAAGAGGAGCATCTCCCATAGATGGGATTAGAAGCTAGTTGGGCCTGAGGTACCCTAGTGACTACTATTAAATCATCTTTTATGGTGGGGGGGTCCAATAGATCATCCCGGTGGATTTGCATCCCCATTGTTGGCAATAAAAATGCTCAGCTCCCCCACACTTTTTTATCTGTTGTCGGGACCTTCTGCCTCCTGGGCAAACATAGAAGGATGTGTCGTGAAGCTCTGCTCTATCCATTAGGTGTCCACATCCTAGTCCTCCTCTCCTCGGGGGGAGGGTGCATCCCTTTCCTGTGTCACCACATTCAGGGTTTCCCTGGGAATCGAGATCCCAATTGCCAACATCCCAGGTCCCTATGGCCAACCTACATAAATCAAATTCAATACCTGGCCACCAAGTCCCCCGGGGGGCCCTGAGGGAAGTAGTATTTATAATCCTTCCTGGGAGGCATTAATAATCACCCAAGTAGTATTTTGGGGTTCATGGGGATTGATAGAATGGCTCTTTGCAACCACTTGGAAAATGAATACCATTAATAGACCAAACATTCTTACTCCCTGAAACTATTACAAAAGATCCCATAATCAAGTAAAAGACAATAGCAATTTTAAACCTAGAAAATCTAATATAGGTTGATGGAGTAGCTGCTCCTAGCCCTGTTTATCCCATATCAGGGAGGACTATTTTAATTAAGAAAACTAGGATTTAACAATTCTTAGCTTCAGTGGGTATCAGAGGGTTATTGGGATCCTTGATTGGGCTCCAAGGACTCAGAGGCTGAGGGGTCAGCCGAGGGTTGGCATCTTTTTTCACATGGGAATGATGAATCCAAGCAGTAATTCTGTCCACCATGATGGCTGTGGGGGTGGACAATAATACAACATCAAAGGGGAGGAGCGACTCCCAATTATCGCCAATTTCCAAGCTTAATTTAGTCAAGGTCTCTTTTAGGGTTCTATTCATCCTTTCTATTTGTCTTGCACTTTGGGGTTGATATGCACAATGTAATTTTCAATTGGACCCCATTACCTGAGTTAAATCTTGTATCACATCTATTGTAAATGCTTATTCGTGATCACTGCCTATGGAGAGAGGCAGACTAAACCTTGAAATTTTAGTAAGATCTTACATATTTTTGAAGCCCTTTTTATTTTTATAGGGAAGGACCCAGGCCATCTAGAAAAATATAAAACCATTATAGGGGGTGAGTATTATCATCTAATTTGTTTAGTTACCTTTTTGGCTCATGTGCCTATCTTAGCATTGCCATTTGTTATTATATCTTTTTGAATTATTATAGCTATTTTATCAGATTTCTACATTGCCTTAAATAACTACATTATATCTTGTTTATTTTTAATAAGTTTGTCCTCTGCTGTGAGAAGACCACACCCGTATAGACTGTGCCATAGATATACCAAGTGGCCATCAGGAAATCTGTATAAACATTTACCCTCTTTTCTTTTGTCCATCAGAGAGCCTGTATGAATGCCCACAGTTCCGCTCTGAGCTGACCAATCCAGTGGGGAGGGGTCCTGCTTGGATCACTTTATCTTGAGTCATCTTTGCATAGCCAGCATAGCATACCCCATTTTTCATGAAGCTGTCCCCATCCTTGGAGAGGACAAAGTCAGCTTCAGGCAGCGGGTCTTTCTGCAGATCTAGATGACTGGAGAACAATTCATCAGTGACCCCAAGGCAGTTGTGATCTATCTTTGAAGCAGGGTTATATAGGGTTAGGGAGACTCTTCCTTTTTATAGGCTCTATTTATAGCTCTCACTTACTATTGGATATTTAAGGGGTACTGGGAGGGCACTTACTGGAAAATTACTAATGCCTACGTACACAGAACCAATTCCTCTTTTTAAAGAACATCTGATTAAACAAATTCTATAATTAACAAAGACTACATATGCAAGCAGTGACTAATGCCTATGTTAGCAGTGGCTACCCATGTAAGCTGTGACTAGTACCTATGTTGGCTAAATCAATTCCTCCTTTTAAAGAACCTTGATTATCTTAAGCAGTGAGAATTCATCTTTAGATCATAAAAAGAGGAACAGAAACACAGGGTGGAGGCCTAAGACAGAGCTGCCTAAAAAGAGGAACAGAAACACAGGGAGACTGTCATACAGAATGTAATTATACAGAATGGAATTTTTGTGGCTCTGTTCTGGGCAATGGGCACAGAGGGAGCCCACCTTGACCTGAAAACTTGGCCCTTACAATAATGCATTTGTGACAAAGGTTTCAGATTTTTTTTTCTTTTTTGGATACAATGACTCTATAACATGGCTAGCTTATACCAGTGGAAGTTAACCTGTTTTTATATAAAAATTTCAGACAACACACTCTATCAAAGTTCTGTCTGTTCTCTACTGACCCTGATTCCAAAATCATATTTCAAAGGTTAGCCATTTTTCTTCATTTCTGTCTGCCTGGGATAATCCTTAAGGACAAACAGATTTAAATGGTTTTATCCACAGAAATAAGTCTTTGTTACTTTAAATTTGGGGGAAAAAAAGAAATCAGCAGGAACATTTTCTATGGGTACCCTGGGCATTAATAGAGTTTGTATGGATAAGGTGCTTGGAATATTGCTTAGCACAATATATAAATATTTGCTAAATAAATGAAACAAGAAATCTAGACTGTCAGCTAGTCATTGGAGCAGTGATGCAATTATTACTATTACTATTACTATTATATTGAACCTGGGGAATGCTGAGCTATAATCTCAGCCTCTTCTTAGTTCTTTTTTTTTTTTTCTTCTTCTTTTTTTGAGACAGAGTTTGTGAAGTTACCCCATTTGGCCTTGAACTTGTGGTGATCCTCTTCAGATTCCCAAGTAGCTGGGATCACAACTGCGACCACCAGGCCTGGCACAATGCAAAATTTTGGTGTACACACATCCCAGTTCTTCAGAGGACTCTGAGAGTGAGCAGTTTTCTCCTTTTTATAGTAAAGAAATAAGTAAGTCTTTTGTTGCTAACTGTATTTTTCCAACCAAGAAAAGAAAAGAAAAAAAAAATCTCAAAGCTTTAAACAGAACTAGCTTCCTTATGAGATATTTCAAGTACTAAAAGAGAACAACCTCCAACCTAGACTGATGTATCCAGCAAAACTCTCTTTCAAAATGGATGGGGAAATAAGACACTTCCATAACAAAGAACACCTGAGAAACTACATGAATACCAAACCAGCACTACAAGGAATTCTAAACAAGATCCTAGAAAAAGACAATGAAGGCAACAACACCATGAGGCCCAACAGAGCAAATCAAATAGGCAAGGCAAGAAATTAAAAGGAGAAGGTGAAAAAGTAAAAAGAGTCAACAGAAGGCCAATGACATGTCAATAATAAGTCAGTACATATCAGTTATAACCAGCAATGTCAATGGCCTCAACTCACCAATCAAGAGAAATAGACTGGCAAAATGGAATAAGAAGCAAAATCCAACAATATGTTGTATACAAGAAACACACCTAGTGCAAAAAGAAGCCCATAGACTGAAAGAGAAAAGATAGAAAACAATTCTCCATGTGACAGGAGCCCAGAAAAAAACAGGGGTAGCAATCTTATTTGCAGACAAAGTAAATTTCAAACCAAAACTGATTCTAGTATTATTGATGTAGGACAGTACTGTATCATACCTCTATGAATGTAAAATATCTTATACCTGCTTTATGATACATAGTAGGGACCGTGCTTTATCAGAGCTACATTTAATGATATTACTCTAGAATGTTCTCTTTCCAGATGATGATTAAGATGCTAATAAAAAAATAAGATAAGACTATAAGAGCAAGAAGCAATTTAAATATGTTCAGGGACCATTTTCATCTCCAGAATTAAGGATTATTTTAATGTTACATCACTGCCTTTTCTCTTTTACTTTCCTTTTTAGTTTTATTTTAGGATTCCCTATTTTTAATGCTCATATAGAGATTTCTTTAGCTGAAATACCAAAAAGTTTCTTTGTTGTGAAAAACTATAATAGTACACAGGATCCTAATGAGATAATTAATAATGTGAAATAGGAAGTAAAGGGCTAAAGGTGTAGGGAAAGTGGGAAGGGTGGGGAAAAGGTAATAAGGGAGAGGAAAAAAATATGAGAAACTGAAAAAATGGAAATAAAGTGTTTGTAAATGGGGAGGGGAGGAGGGGGTGAAGGGAGGGCAGGGACAAGGGGAAAAAATGAGAATCAAGACCTATTATGTAAAGGTACAGAATCCCAATGATGAATGAAACTGTATTGTATACCTAGATTGTACCAATAAACTCAATTAAAAAAAAAAGAACTAGCGTCCTTAAATAAGACTTGTTATTACTTGGACAGAAAACCAAGTAAAGTGGCTGTCATTACTCACTGGCAGAGACAAAACCACATGCTTCGAATGTACACAATATGCCTATGAAGAGTGAGCTGCCGCCTGGCTCTTACGTGGAAGACGTTGGCTCAGCCAACTTTACAAATCACACCTTCTTCTCCCAAAGAGCCTGTGTTTCCTTCACTCGTCAGAAAAGACATGAATGATGGAGAGCTTCCGGAATTTACTCTGCGAGCTCTTATAAGCTATGTTCTGAATGGCCCTTTCTATCAGTTCTTAAATGTTGTATGTTTTGGGCATATCTACTTATTGAGAAGGGAGGCAACTCCAGGAGTCGTTTTCTGTACAAACATAGTGATCTGTGGAATGTCTAAAAGTTAGACCGGGAATATGACAGTCGTATGTAAATCAGTTAATTTTGCTATCACCTGGGAACTTTTGTTGTCATCTTAAGAGTCTTGATGGTAGGTTTTCATAAATAGATGTTGGGAGATCAGGAGGTAAGGTTTGATGAATATTTTATTCTGCACCCCAAAACAGGTATTTTCAAACTGCCAATTCTTTCTATGAGAAAAAAATCTGCTGTGATAAAGTGAGCATATTTCAGACAGAATAACTTAAGAAGCCCAGGGACCTAAAAAACCATCAAAAGAAGTAGAGCAGAATTGTAGAGCAGTCTCATTGCTTTGGAGATACAATAGCACATACATCTTATAGGGAAAATTAATTTTAATATATTGAGTTTTACCTTCGTGTATTTTGATTATATTTTCATGTTTAATGTTTGATGGCATTTATCCTGCAAAAAAAAAAAAATCCATTCTTGAGTACATTGTATTTCCAAAGCTGTTAAGGAGAGAGGTAAGTTATTTTTATTTTTATTTTTTTCCCCTGGTACCAGGGGTCGAGTTCAGGACCTTGAGCTTGCAAGGCAGGCGTGGTGTCCCTGAGCTAAATTCTTGGTCCTGAGATGTAAGTTATTCCAACCCATGAATCTACGTGCAGCAAATGGTTTCAAATGCAGAAAGTTTGACAGGTGATACCCCTCTAAAGGGGTAGGAATATGGAGGCTCCTTTTAAACATGGATGAATATTGTCTTAGAAACAGATTTAGCTCAGAGGTGCCTCCACCTGCCTTGCAAGCACAACGACCCAAGAAGCAGGGATTCTCAATCTTTATGAAAGTGGTGCATGTGTTTGGTTGGTTTTAGCTTCTGTCTTGTGCCTTGCCCCCTAAATCCTCCTTAGAAGTGTTTTCTGATATTTTAAAAGTTGTGTTTTGATATTTCTCCTGACAGAATATTTGTTCAATATTCATTACAATTATTGAATATATCCGAACAGATCACAACAGTGAGCTCGAATATGATTGGCCTACCTCTAACCAGTGCTTTCCCTAAGCATTTAGATATTTCTTTACCCCCAGTCACCTTAAGTGTGGGTATTGTACTCCTTTACTAGCAAAGCTATTTTCGCTTGAACTTCAAGTGAAGAGCTATCCTGACTGAATATATTTTATTTTGAGACTTTCCCTTCAAATCCAGTGACTGTTTTATTTTGACAGCAACAATATATTTGTGGCATTTTTAAGCTCTAAAAAGTAAGTTTTGTGGTGTTTCTTTGATTCTAAGATGTTCTAACCATTAATAGAAACTTTTTGGCAACTCAAATAAGAGACATCTCCCAGTTTCAGAAAAATTAAACTGTGGGGGAAAGGTATGTCTTATAAAATATAGTATATGTAATATATGGAAAAAGGTTCCATATATATGTTTGTGTGTGTGTGTGTGTGTGTGTGTGTGTGTGTGTGTAATTCTTTTACACATTAGGTAGCTTTTTAAATTTGAGCATCTTTTCTCACAGGATACATTCTTGCATTTAGGAGACTTCCCTCAGACCCGCCTAGCAGGGCTCAGAGGGACAGGATGGGCCCACAGACTCACAGTGCCGTCAGTGTCCTTCGTGTGTTTCTTGCCAAGACTCTCCAGTATCAGTTTCCCAGGGGAGGTCGGCCCTCTATTACAGATAGAGTGAGCTCCATGGCACGCAAAACAGCCAAGCAACTGGCAGGGCGAAGCCTGAGGATCCTCAAGAGAAGATTGTCCCCCTCACCCTGGTGACCAAAGACAGGTCCCAGGCGCCCAGCTGTGCGCTCTCGGAGGCGGTCAGGTCGTCCCTGGTCCACGCTGGCTCCAGGCGAGCTGCAGCGTGGGGCCTGAGGACAGGAGTCCTGGCTCCCCAAGCTCCCAGTCACGCCCAGCAGCCACTGCTTTGTCCCAAGCGGTCAGACGACAGTGGCTGGGAACCAGCTCTCTAGACAGAGGAGGGTGTGGCTGTGCGCCTCCGTGCTGGGCCGGTGAGCGTTCTCGTGGCCACACCCACGCTTCTCTTTGTTCTTTTCCACGCAGAGTGCCTGTGGGGCACTGGAGTTTTCAGGAGGGGTCCACCATATTTTGCCACCGAGACTGCTCATTTCTACAAGAGGAAGGCCTATTTCTTTCTGGGAGAGTAAGGATAATTTATGCTCTGAAATCCAGTGTGCATTCCGGAATGTCTCCGATTTCTCTAGGCTGATGGAACGAACACAAGAGGTCACATTAACATCCACCTCGACACTGAACCTTTCTAGGAGAACACAGGATTTCAGCTTATCAGCTATTCGGTCTACTTAGGCATTTCTGCGCTTCTCCAGGGACTCAGAGGTACTCATTTTTTGTTTGTTTGCTTGTTTTTGAGATATGGTCTTGATTTGTAGTTCAGGTGGCCTTGAACTCACTATGTAGCCCGGGCTGGCCTTAAACTCATGGTGATCCTCCTGCCTCAGCCTCCTGAATGCTGGGATTGTAGGTGTGCGCCACCATGCTTGCCTCCTCATGTCCTTTTGCTGGACCTCCTTGGGGAAGCCCATGGCACAGAAGCTCTCTGCTGCTACACTGGTTACCCTCCTCCTCCTGTGCCACTGGGGCAGGAGTGCTGCCTTGGTAGCTACTCTCTGTGGCTTTACAGACCCTCCAGACTCTGCTGCTATGTTGCGGCACTGAAAATAGGGACAGCAACTACTCTTTTTGTGGCTTTGCTTGGTTTCCTCAGTCACGGGTGTGCTCAAAGTCCCAACTAGATTTCCATTAGAACTGTTCCTTAGCCTTCTGTTCTAACTTGTCTCCATAGGAGCTCAAATCTATGTTTGTTTGTTTTTTAATTTTAGGTACCAGGGATTGAACTCGGGTCCTTGTGCTTGCGAAGCAGGCGGCAAAACTGAGCTAAATCCCGTCACCGGAGTTCAAATCTAACCTACAGCCTGCAGGGGGCAGGAGCCAGCCAAAGTAGGGAGATTGTGGCAGGGACAGAAATTACCCTTTCCCATCCTTTTCTCTGATCACCACTGCTTGTGGCCTCCAAAACTCTTCCTGCCATGCATATCTGTGGGTGTAAATAGGCACCTGTGGCCTTCGGCACATTAGTTGGGCAAAAGCAGTGTGGGTTGTCCTCAGCCAGGACTGATGCTCACATGCTTAGTAGGTTTAGCGGTTCTTGTCTGAGGATCGTGGGGTGCACTACAGCACAGGCCAGGCCCTGCTATGAAGAGAGGCCAAGTGAGGTGCAACAAGTTTTGGGGCTGTCAGAAGGCGCTGTCCATTGTGTCTGCCCAGTGACACAGGCTTCTTGCTAATTCTGTTTGCAGAAACTCTTCAAGCACAGTGCTCCTGTGGCTACAGCAAGTTAGGTACATGTGATAAATCAGGAGCTCTTCACACTTAATTGAAGATGCAGCTTTCTAAAACAGATCGCCAGCAGCCGCGGCTCCCTGAGAAAGTGAGTCTCCTGGCCCCACCTGCTGGCTCACTCACCTGTCCTCCGGCTCAGAATGTGCACTTAGCTCTGTTGCCTAATTAGGTTAACAAGTATTTTTAATGAACTCAGCTTCTATTACCTGAGATAAGATCGTATCTGTGATTTATGAGACTCAGAAGACTGGTGGTTAGGTTTGTAATGATCCAAATATTTTTAGCAGACTGTACACTTAATCATTTGGTGGAAAGGAAGCATGCAATCAGATGCCCTTCTGTCCTTATCCAGATGGGTTTCCTTTGACCCTTGGAGTTGGCTGTCCTTGCATTCTAATTTAGTTGGTTACTTTCCAGGCCACTGTTAGCACAGATAAAATAACACTGTAGAGTTCTGTGGCTGCAGCGGGGCCGTCTCTTGCCACCTAAGAGCAGGCGAGATGTTTTGCTTTCCGTGGGGAGCGCAGCAGGAATGTGCAGTGGGGGTGCCCTGGGTGTGGGTGTGTGTGAATGAGTGTGTCTGGGAGAATATGTGGAGATATGACACGTGTGTCTGCCAGCGTGTGAGTGTGAGTATCTGCGGGGCTGTGTGGGAGGGCTGGTTTATGTATACATTTGTGTGCCGCTGTGTATACATTTAAGAATATTTGCATGGTGGTGGAATGTGTGTATGATTGTGAGTGTGAGTGTGAGAGAGAAAGACAGAGAATATGTGCTTAGAGAATTTAAACAAAAGCAGAAGACCAATGTTTCCTTTTATTTTAATTTTTTCCAACCTGTTCTTGTGGTATCTCTCAGGAGGGAGGCGATAACATCTAATCCTGTCTGCTAGGGCCCATGAAGTGTGCTTTTTCGGGGGACTCTTCTTTATCTCCATGGACAGCATAATGTCCGGTTATCCAACCTGTGACCAGGTGTCCCTCTCACAGGAAACTTGTTTATCAAACGTGAGCAGTTTCTTTCTACCAAGATGGCCACCTGGAAGAGCCCCAACAAGAGGGAAGTTGGGCCTCGTGTGTCAGTCAGGTGAGAGACAGAAGAGGCAGCTCAACCAAATGCATGAAATAACCGAGCAGCGTAGAGTCCCGAGATCCCAGGGACCAGAGGGCTTCGCAGGGCACACGGGGAGGAAGGAGAGCCCTGGAGGGCATACAGCTTCACCATGGGGAGGAGAAGTGAGTGAGAATCACCCGGAGAACCTGAGGGCCACAGCCTTTACTGGGTTCAGAGCGTTACCGAGCTGCTTTCCCATAGGGAGCGAGTGGACACAAGTTCCACGGAGTCACCCTGACGGGGAGATGGTAGCCGTGCTATCGCTGAACAGTCCATGGGGTTGGTAGGGTGAGTGTCAGGTTGCCTCATAGGGAGGTGGTCACCAGGTGGCCGCTGTGGGAGACAGATACACAGACCGATCCTACTCAGGAACTGGGAGGAGAAGAAGGAGATCTGGAAACCTCATCAGGGATGACTGAACCCTGCTTCTGGTGGGAGAAAGTTCAGCTTTTATTCAAAGTAGATGCTGAGGTGATGTAAGGTTCTAGGAATTCACTTTAGCACCAGACTCAGCTGGATCAGGGAATGCTCTCTTTGGGGTCACCCCAAATCGAAGACTTTACCTTCTCTTTCATGTGCCTTTGACTCAGGCTCTTCATCAGGCAGCCTTCTGGATGGCTCAGTCTCCCTTCAGGCTGGACAGACGTGGTCTGAGAGAGTGGAAAAGGGAACTCAGGGTGGATCGGGACCAAGCAACAAATTCATCCACGTGATCTTTCCAGCCTGAGGGAAAAGTGAAGGCGGGACAGTCTGACCACACACTGCTAGTCATTCCCAGCAAAGATAGGAGCTTAAAATTAAACTAAGGCAAATAAGTAAGACAAGATGCTCAGGAGATCAGGAAGCCAGGAAAAAGAGGCATGGGGAAACTGAGGCAAAGTTGCTCTCTCGGTGTGGGAACTACTTATGGCAGGTTTGGCTTCATGGGCCTAACCTTTTCCTCTTTGGCTTCTTCCTTGGGAGGAGTAGAAAGACACTCAGGTGGGTGGGGGAGTGAAGCGAACAGTTCAGGCTTGCTCTTGAAGCCAGGATCCCCTACGGTGAGTTCACTACAGCTAGGGTACAGATTTTTAACAAAATCTCCGAAAAGGAGACCAGATGGCTCCTCTTCTTCCTGCTCTCCTTCCTCCATCTCCTCCTCCTTCTTTCTATTCTTTTTCTTTAGTTTGAGACAGGGCTCACTAAGTCACTAAGTTTCCCAGGCTGGGTTTGAATTTGTGATCCTTTTGCCTCAGCCTCCCAGAGTGCTGGGATTACAGGCGTGCCCTGCCATCCCTGGCTCAGAGTCTTTAGCGAGATGAGAACAGTTTTTCCTAAAGGCCAGGCATTCGTGTATCATAGCCTTAATTTTAGGCATGTTTAAGCTCCACTCATTATTATATACCTAATAGTTTCTTTAAATAAGTTTGTTTCTTTATCCTAAGAAATTTATTTCAAAAGGAAACATTTTATCACGTTAGTGGAAAGCTAATATAACTTGTCAAAAATAGAATAAAATAATGAGAATAAATTTGTATTATTGAATTCTGGCTCTACATTGTTGCCTGTTAAAGGGCCTACACTTTAAGGCCTGTTCTCTCTTTGTTTAAAAGGATTACCAGATAAATTTGGAAAGATGTTAAAGATACAGTAAGATTTGAATAGAATTTTCTTCTCCATTTAAACAGAACTGAAGGAGAATTAAGAGGAACGACTTTCTTACCATGAGAGTCAGTTTTGTTTTGTTTTATTTATTTATTTTTTTTTTTGTGAGTCAGTTTTA
This sequence comes from Fukomys damarensis, assembly GCF_012274545.1. Lineage (NCBI taxonomy): Eukaryota > Metazoa > Chordata > Mammalia > Rodentia > Bathyergidae > Fukomys > Fukomys damarensis. The sequence goes on along the minus strand of NW_022900945.1, from coordinate 44,977,627 downwards.
ATTTAGCTCCATGGACCAACTGGCAAAAAATTGACAGAAAAGGGCTTGAGATAATCATAAATAAATTTTTAAAAGGTCAAAGAGATGGGAGCAAAAAGAGAAACACTATTTTAAAAGAATAAAAGAAAGAAAGTGATCCAACATTGGAGTCATTCATATTTTAAAGCAAAACAAACAATGGAACAAAAGTGTATTAAAATTATAATTGCAGAAAAATTCTCTGAAATAAAGGAGCAAACAGAGCTATGGACTGAAAGGGGAACTGTGACTCAGGGAAAGTAAGGTACAACTCTTGACTCAGATCTATCTTGATTGCAATATTGAATTCAAAAGAGAAAAAGGAAAATGGATAAACTTCAGGCAATTGGGTGGAAAAAACAAATCAATTGCAGAGAAAAGAAAATCAGGCTGGCCTCAGTTTTCCTTAAACAGCATAAAAATACTACAGTGAAACAATGAATAAAATTGTGACTCAAGAACATTACACTCTCCTGTTGTTAACCAAGAGAGTAAAGGTCATGGATATTCCTAACCATCAAAAATGTGGGGAGTATAACAGTCGTAAATCTTGTTTGTGGAAGGGGAGCACACTTGAGACTAAAAGACATTAGCCAAGGGATGAAACCAAATAATAACAAACAGGATTTGAGAAAATGTGAAAAATTTCCTGGTAAACATTTTACCATTTAACTATGGAACCAAGATTAAATAACCTTGGGATTTTGTTTTGGAACATATATAAAGCTAACAAATCTTGTAAAAGTGTCAATTTAATAAAATACAAGAAATTCAGAGGTCATGGAGAGGAACAACTATTAACGTAGGCCCTGTTTTATTAATAGGACTTTCGATTCAAAAAGTGAGTACAGAATTGAGAAACTCCAACTTTTAAGCTTTTCATCTGCTTTCTTTAACCGTTCAGTGATTTTGTTTCAATTACCCACTATTGAATAGCTATTCCTAAACTCAGTGGCGTTAAACAATGACAACTGCATATTTGGTCACAATTTGGCAGTTTGGGCTGGGCTCAGAATAGGGACTGTTCGTCTGTAGATACCCACTGTCACTGAAACAGTTCAACCAGGCAGAACAGTCACTCCCTGGCGAGTTACTCATATGGCTCACTGCGCTCTGGGTGATCACTTGCTGCTGTTGGCCAGAACCACGTTTCTTCCCAGTGCTGGCCTCTCTGGGTGGCTACTTGGGCTTCCTTACAGGATGGTGGCTAGGTTTCAGGAAGAAGGAAGTGGAAGCTGCCAGTTCTCTTCCAGGCTGGGCCCAGAATTGGACCAGCATCGCTTCCATTGTATTCTGTCTGTCAAAACAGTCCCCAGCTCTCCCCAGACTCAAGAAGTGGAGAAATGGATCTCACCTCTCTCTCAGCTGGAGGATTGACAGTTTATGACCATTCTGTCACTATAACCAATACTACGTATTTCTTGTCATAGAACATTTTTGTTTTTGATTTCTTTTTCAAGTTAAATTAAAAAATATTAAATTTGATGCCTTTACCAAAAATAATATATAGAATATAATCTAGTTTTTGTAAAATTAGTTCTATCCATTTATTCATCTTTCTATGGAGCATATGTATAAGGAGATAGCTGGAATAATTTAACAAATATTCATGGAGTTAAATACTTCAATTAATATACTGTCTTTTCTACACTTGATCTTAGCCAAAAGGCCGAGAAGCGATATATACTGTCTTTTCTAAAACCACAACTCATTCAGGACAGTGCTTTTTTTTTTTTTTAGACAGGGTCTCACTATGTAGTTCAGACTGCCCTTGAACTCACTGTGTAGTCCAGTCTGGTCTTGAATTCACAGCGATCCTCCTGCCTCAGCCTCCCAAGTGCTGGGATTACAGGCATGGGCCACTATGCCTGGTTTACAATTTGGGACAGTTCTGAGAAGCTTTACAAGATTATGGTGCATAGGATGATATTTTGGGGGGGTGTACCGGGGATAGAACTCGGTACTTTGTGCTTGTGAGGCAGGTGGCAGAAAAAAATGAGCTAAATCCCCGGCCCTGTACAATGATTTTTTAAAAAAAATTTCTTATATCTATCATTTTTTTGGTAAAACCAATAAAGTCACTATTTTATTAAAACTGAAAGAAGCAAGCTGGTGGAAAATTTTCTCTTAGAGTAGTGGCACTCACAGTGTAAGCAGGTTGAAGTACACTTGGGGACATCAGAATGTCACTTTATTGTATGGAGGAAGAAAATGGAGGTCCAGAGAATGACCTGCTCAGGCCCCTATATCTCCTTCTGCACCACCATGCAGGAGGAAGCAAAGCAATCAATCACAGGGTCGACTGGTCCCAGGGAAGCTTCCGCAGAGCTTTGTGGTGGGCTGGGAAGATTGCGAAGTGTAGGGCCACAGTTGTCGCTCAGTGACACAACCCTTATCTCTTGCATACGAGGACCTGGATTGAGTTCCCAGCATCCCAAAAGCAAGAACCAGAATGTGAAGACAAATGGATTTCAATTTAGCCTGGATCTCTCCATATGGATGTAATACATGAACCATAAACACGTTGTGTTTGAGACAAGAACAGCGGAAGAAATCAGTTCTGGCTTGACTCCTGGGTACCTCAGAGATTGGAAAGGGTTTCTGGAGCCTTTACATTTAGAGTCCTTTTCTGGATGGCTCTCTGATGCCACCTGTCCAGTGAGGATGCCTTCCTGTGTGGCCCAAAACTTCTGTGACACACAGAAGAAAGTTCCCAGGGGAGGGACTAAGAGTCTCTTCGCAAATGGTGGGCCGTGAGTGGAAGGTTTTGCTCTCCACAGGAGTGGAGTCTATTTTAGATTAGTCTCCATGTTGCCAATCGCTGAGGCTCCTCCCAGTCACTGAAAGACTCATGTGTCGGATTCCATGAGTAATTTCTGGTGTGTGCACGGAATAGCCGCGGAATCAGTGATACAGATGCTGATGAGTGGACGTGTGCTCCTGTGTCCTTTCTCACTGGGAGCCTGGCTTGCCCTGGAGACTTGGTCTTCTAGGGCTGGCACAGCCTCCCTTCATCTGCAACACCAGCACTGGCTGCCATGCGATACCAGCCCTGCCAATGTATCTGTTACAGTATATCTGCACAATCTGTACAATGTATCTGTACAATCTATACAACGTATCTGCACTGGGCAGTTTATTCCCACTAAATCTTCCCTTACATTGTGCTGAAGTTACTGTTTCCCAGCATGCAGCGGCTCTCTGGTGACCTTAATGGGAAAGGAGCCAACGTCTAGCAAATCTCATTTTTGAGGAAGGAGAAACATGACCATGAGGCGGGCAGTAAATAAAGATCTAGTGCAGCCAGGGCAGCAAGGAAGGAAATCTCCTGTTTTGTCCAGTTGTATCAAGCCATAGACACATGCAGGAATCTGTTCTGTCTGATTCGGTTTGCTGTTTCTTTTAGAGGACATTTCTCTGGAGAGGCCAATTCTCCTGTTTTTAGTCTTGCTTTTTCAGCTTCCACAAGAGGGATGGAGAGGTTTGTCTCTTCCCGTCTCTTTCCATGAGGTTACTTCAGGAAGTAATATACTGTCTTTTGAAAAGTTGCATCTCATTTGGAGAGATTTTGAGAAGCATGACAAGGAAAGATGATCAGGCGGGGCTTTAAGCAGTTCAGGAAACAACTCATTCTTTTAACAACCAACTGTCCAGATCCTTTAAATGAGCACATTCTGTGTACCCGCTCAGGGCAACGGCAAAGAGCAAGGGCTCCCGCAGAGTTTACTACATTTGGAGAATTATAAGTGATTGTGGATAGCTAGAGTGGGGGATGCCCATGGTTTCTCATTTTTTTCAGGAAAGAAAGAGACAAAATCATCTTTCCCCTGAGAATTGGCTTTTTAATGAAAAGGACAGAAAAGAACGAATATGCCCAATGCCGTAAGAAAAGGGAATACGCGGTGCTGTGGGAGTGCAGCCAGCCCAGGAGCGGGTGATGGAGGTCGGAGGAAGGTCAGGGAGGGCGCCCAGTGCAGCGGAAGTTTGGGTGGAGGGGTGCGGGGTGGGTAGATTTTTCTCCAGGAAATTGTGAATGCTAGGAGGCCCCACTCCTGATAGTGGAAGTAGTACGTGCACACACGTACAGGTTCAAGGGCACATATTGAAGCAGAGAAATTACAGATACATTGTACTGACCTGAGCAGCCAGCTTTTAGAAACATAGAGTGAGCAGGAGTGTGGGTGCGTGAGTGGATGTACGTGTGCGTGGTGGTGGGAAAGGAAGTGAGGCTGACACGTATTCTACCTGGTGCTTCTAGGAGACTGGATTGTGCGGGACCCCGGGCTATTCAGATCTAGGAGATGGCGTGCCAAAGCTGGCTGGGGAAAGGAGCCCGACCTGTCAGTCACCATACCCCGGGTGACTCGAGAACACGCATGAAGTTCCCACCAGCTCCCGAGCAGTGCGGACTGCGGGAAAAGGACTGGCTATCACCGAAAGCCTATCGTGCGTGAGTTTGCAGAGCAGCCCGGCCGTGTCTGAAAGCGGCGTGTGCTTCTTATTTTGGCTTGTACCTTTTCTCTTTGTTTGGCCCAAGCTTGCTCTGCAGAGCTGGTTTCACGCCACCCTTTTCAAATTAGCTCTTTTGCACAGTTATTGGTTTGCCTCATCCAGTCCTTTTGATTGGCGAGCTATTTCTAAAGAAAGCACCCTCTGAGCCTTCCAAGCCCCGCCGTCTCAGCGGGTGGCGCTCACCCAACGCTAAGGTGACCCAGAGGCAAAGCTGCCAGTCCAGTGAGGCAGCGCCACATTCGGTGAGCCCAGGCTCTTCTGAGAAAACAACAAAGCCACACTTCGCAGAGTGAAGACAGTTTTAGAGAGCCCACAGACCCCTCCGAAGCCCATGCCTGGTCCCTGGATTAAGATCACTGCCAAAGGTAGCCCCGAGACCTTCCTGAGCGAACCAAGAACCTCCTCCAGGGAACGCAGCGGGTTCTTCTGACAGCGCGACACCATCCCATGGTTGCAGGTGCCCTCTCGACCTTATATTGTCCTAGACTCTTGTCACCAAGAAACAGCTCCAAAGAGCGCTGGGCTCCAGGGCCCTCTCACACTGCTGCTTCTTGGCCTCTCCACTCAGTCTTCTGAGTGGCAGAGTTGCACCTTAGGTCATCTGAAATGATTTCATTTGTGCACAGCAGGTGACGGGCAGACAATCGCCGAGCCCATGGCGGTAGCCGGTGCAGGCCAGCGGTCCATGCCAAGGAGAATGCTGAAGCTGACCCCTCTCCGACGACTGAGGCGCCCCCGCTGAAAGGAGTTTGAATTATAGCCCTGAAGTGTATTTGTCTTATAAAGCCTAGCAGAGATGAAATATTAAAAGGGCTTATACTCTTTTCCAAGAGAATGAGCTTTCCTGCCAGGGTATTTTATTGGACCAGTAATTCTGACAACATCAATATAATGTAACACCGGAGTCCCTGCCAGGGAGAGTTGTTTACAGTATAGGCATTTTTGTCACAAAAGCCATTTCCCTCTGTTCAGCACTGACTATGTGACACACTTACTGTGCATTTGTTGGTGTGTTGGTTTATTTAACCAGTCTGATGACCCCACCATCTTACACGTGGGGAGACCGAGGCTCAAAGATCTGACCAAGGTCACAGCTAGTAAGGGATAGAGATGAGAATTTAATCCAGGGCCACCAGGTTCTAAAACATATCTTGCTCAAATGTGTTTTAGCTGAAATCTTTCCCCCTGTTATGGTTTATATTGAGATGTCCCCCTAAAGCCTCATGTGGTGACGCTTTTGGGATGTGACTGGATCATGGATTTGTGGTACTGGATTACATCACTGATGGATTTATAGCTGGCCATTGGGATATAAAGCCCGATGGGTCACCGTTGTCGTGTTCTGGGAGGGAGTATGAATATAACCCTCCTCATCCCTTGAAGGCTTGCTTACTGCCTGCCATGCCATGGGCTGTTTCTCGGCTGCCAGGCCACCCTGCCTTGGAGCCAGCTGAGTATGGACTGAAACCTCTACAAACTGTGAGTCAAAATAAGCCTTTCTTCCTTTAACTTGTGGGTGTCAGGTATTTTGTCCCAGGAACAAGAAAGTAACTAAGACACCCCCTACACGTAGTCTGAAAGATCAAAGAGTACAAGCAAGTTAGTAACAACGAACAGGGAGCTTCTACCCAGTGCTCCACCCCATTCTCACCCCTGTGACCAGAGATACAGAACTGGTAAGGGTGGGGGAAGGGGGGGAGCGATTTTCAGGAATTGGCTGATGTGATTGTGGGGCCTGGGAAGTCCACAATTGGTAGGGTGGACAAGCAGGTGGAAGCCCAAGAAGAACTGATACACTGCAGTTCAAGTTCAAGGCTGTCTGCTAGCAGAATTCATTCCTGCTTGGAGGAGGACAGTTTTTTGTTCTTTCAAGCTTTCAAATCATTGAATGGGATCCACCCACATTTTGGGGGGCAATCTGCTTTAGTCAAAATCCACCAATTTAAATCAATGTCATCTAAAAAAAAAAAAAAAGGCCTTCACAGAAATATTCTGAACAATGTTTGACCAAATATCTGGACTTAGGGGTCTAGCAAGTGGGTACATGAGATGAACCATCACACCCACTTTCAGCTCTCTTGGGTATTTAGTCTGGTGCTTTCTTCCATCTTTAGTTTTTATAAAATTGATTTTGTAGTGTGTGTTTGCAATCCATAACAGTTACATTTGTGGAACTGGTCCATTACATCATTTCTTGATCATTTTGATCCCACTATCCTCCTGCCCTTTCCTACTGCCATATTTCTTAAAAACGTGCAGTTTTTTTTCTGTTTTTGTTTCGAACTCCATATTCCCCACTGACGTTTTACTATAGCACCTCTTGACTTCGCCCTCACACCCTCCCCCGTAAGCCTGGACCCACCTCGTTCATTCAACACTGGGAAACCACTGGGAAAAGCAGTGGCAGGGGTTCATCACAGCTGAACCCCAGGGAGCACTGCAGTTACATTGCTTTTCTCTTTCATCTCTTTGCGTTTTTCTGGAGTTAAAAGCCATCTCATATTTAGTTTGCTTATCTTACTGTTTAGTAGTGATTAGCACTAATTAATCCCCAAACTCTCTGAGAGAACTGAAAAGTTTTTCAATAACCAATACTCACCTTTCTTGAGTATCTGTTTCTCCTTTTCTCCTGTCATTCTCAATCTCTTCCCTCCCTCCTTCCCTCCCTTCTTTTTTCTTTCCCTCCCTCCTTCCTGAGCAATGTGTGCTGCTCAAGGTTTTTTTTTTTTCCCTTCTGGGCCTGCAAGGCTGTGGCCTGGAAAATTCCCATGGCCATACCCCGGCAAATCCTCTTGCCTCTTTTCTCCGTGGTGATCCCCTTCTACCTGGATCACATGTTTTCTTCTTTCTTTTAAAAATTTTCACAGAGCTTTTCCAGTAGCTTCCCGGGAAAGGCTGTGTGTCGGCTTCTCTGAATATGTCTATCTTCTACCCTCACATTTCGTTGATCACTTGGATTGGCATAGAATTTAAGTAGAAAACAATTTTCCTTCAGAATTTTAAAGGCTTTGTTTTACTGTTTTCTGGATTTCAGTGTTGTAGCTGAGAGGATTTTGTCATTCTGATACCTGGTCAACTTCAGAGATTTGTATGTGAATCTAATTTCTTCTTTCTGCAGACATTTAGTATCTTTCCCTTATTAGCTGTCGTACTTTAAATCTAGATGTCCCCCTAAAGCTCAGGTGATCATAGGTGGGATCTTTGGGAAGTGATCGGATTATGGGGCTCATAGCCGTTAGGAGGTGGAGCCTGGTGGGCGTAGGGGGTCACTGAGGGCGTGACCGGGGAGTGTACAGCTCCCTTCCTGGCTCCTCTTTGACTCTCCGTGCTTCCTGCGTACCCTTCCCTGAGCAGCTCCCCTTCACCGTGCCCCTCTACCGTGCTGTCCAGCCTTGGAGCCAGGCAAATAGACTGTAAAATAAGCCAATAAGCCTTTCCTCCTTTAAGTTGTGGGTGTTTGGCACTGTGTTTCAGTGACAAGGGAAGGCACTAAGACTTTAGGGTACTGAAATTTCACAATTATGAACCTCAGCCTTTTTTAATGGTACAGTACTGGGGGTACTCCCCGTTTTTTCCCTTGTGCTTTCTCTTCCTGGAATGTCTGTTGCCAAAATGTTCATCTGCTTTGTTGGATAGAGATATTGTCTTATTTTTGCCTTTCCACTTATTTTTGTTTTGATTCTACCTTTCTGGGAAATTTTTTTTTCAATTTTTGTCTTCCAATCTTTCTAGTGAGTATAAATTTTTACATCATGTTTTAACTTCTAAATACTATCTTTATCAGCTTCTGAATATTTATTTCTGAGTCTGAGTCTCCCATTCTGATATTCATGGATGCAATCATCTTCCCATACTCCAAGTATTTTAGAATTTTTTTCTCTCCCCTTTACTGTCTCTTTTTCCACTGTTTCTTTTATCTGTTGGTCAATTTTGATCTGCTTCACAGTCTACATATTCTCCAAACGTCTGGTAATCCTTGTTTATCCATTTTTAAGGCATGAGGCATTATCGATGTCTTAAGGCACTAAAACATTAAAAAAAGCTCTGGGAACACAGTAAAAGCCTTTTGTCCAAGTGGGCTTAATTATACAGCGGTGATTAGATGGTGACCAGGCCATTTTGGTAGCGATCCCCTCAAAGTCAGCATCCCTAATCATTTTCCCTTGAGCTGGCAAGTTATTTCCTTATCTGAGTAATATGCACTTGGCTTCTGGCACTCTGGAGCAGGGCATGGCAGGGCAGGGGTTGGGCTTTCACAGAATCTGTTTTCAGTAGGGAGGCTAATGGCCATCATCAGCAGGACACAATCTTCCCAGGAATCACAGCCTAACTGGCCCACGTGTCCAGAGAGTACATTCCCAGGCCTTTGCTAGAGCGAGCAAGGAGTGATTGTGCAAGGCAGGAGAAAAGATCGGTCGGTCTAACTGCTTCTTCTGATCTTTTAATCACTTGTCCTTTTTCCAGCCCAACATCTATCTTTTTAGGTACCCAGTGTCTGTAATTCCCAACCCTTTCTAGAGATCTGCACTAGATAAGCCAGCTTCTTCCTGACTCTCCCTATCTCTTGCAGGCTTTATTTCCACTTACCCCTGGTGCACCTGCTTCTCATCTTCCGAAATTTTATAAGACATTTTTTAATCTGCTGAATTTCTTTCCTGTTCTCTTAGTCTTTGTGATTTTTCTTTAAATACTGCACTATCATCTTAGTGGATTTTTGATAGAAAACAGAGCTCCCCAGAGCAGCCACTCCTGAGTCCTGGGCTCAGAAGAGGCTGAGGGGAGAAAGCTCCTGCTTGCAGCCATTGTCCCGGGCCGGTCAGCACAGACACGGCAGGTATGTTATGGTAACTAACTTTGCAGCCATGTTCTTTATGGCTCTCCCTGGAAATTAGGCTTTATGCACCAGGTAGGGCATTCTTAGAGGATCAGGAATCCCTTGACCTAGTTGGCTATAAAATAAATACATTTCTTTTCTCATTCTGTTACCAGCTGGCTTGGCCCACCAAACAAGCAGCTAGCGTCTGTCCCACTCTGAAGGGTTAGCTTTCGACGGCTTCCTGATAGGTCTCGGAACTCCCACTGTGCTACGGTCACAGGAGAAGTCCAGGTTTGGGCCTGGCTGGGTACGGCTTTATCCCTGAGACATGCCTCTCTGCATACCACCCTGTCCTTTGCTACTTGTTATCTGATGACCTTCTCATTTTTTAAGCCCCCACCCCCTGAAAATGCCTACACTTTTGCAACCTTCCATCCCTCATGTTCTTGTGGTGCTTTCTGTGGGATCCAACAGGACATTTCCTACAGGATTTCCTTCACTTGTTTATCAGTTACCCTTCCTCATTGGAGAAAGATCTCACTGAGGCCAGCAGCTCTGGCTTTCCTCTCTCCCAGTGGCTGGCAGGGTCTCTGACACACTTGTGGCTGAAGTCAGTGCCCGTTTGCTGAGTGAGTGAAGGTTCCTCGGCCAGCAGTGCCTGCAAGTACTTTCACCAGCAGTGGTGATGGTATCTAGTGAGCTACCTTTGGTTCCACACTGTGGCTTCTAGAGAAAACTCCAGGCTCTTATTGGCAAGAAGAAGGCAGAGGATCCAGGTACAATCTGCCTCTGTATGGGGTGCTCTCCTAGAGGAAGAATAGGGAGCTGGGGTCCTCATTCTTGCTCCCCTCTGAAGTCCCCCTGGAACATGCTTGTCTCCTCTGCTGCTGGGTGGGGTGATGGGGCCCAGATCACCTGGCTACTTTCTGAGCCCTTTGTGATGAGCAGTGCTGGACCATGACCTGCAAGCATTCTGTGTGGCTGTAACCCAGAGGAGGGCAGCAGCCCTAGGTATTTAGGAAAATTTGGAAAATTCCTTTATTTTATGGCATCCAGTACTGGGAAAATAAATGGTTCACCTTCTTTACTGTTGAGATTAACCTCTAAGGAGGTACGTCTGTGCCTGGGGTTATGGTGGACTCTCGGTGTTAGGCTGCAAGAGGCTGTGTTTTCACAAGGATTCTGCACACACTTTCCCAAGTGCTGGATTACAGGTGTGCACCACCAGGCCTGGCTCTCTATAGACACTTTCAAGGGGCCTGGTTCTTATCACAAGTAATAGTCCTGCTGAAGATAAGCAAAGAATGTCTTCAAGAAGTGGGTCAACTTCCTTTCTTTGGGGCATTTATTTATTTATTAGAATAAATTTTAATTTATCGCATCCCCCCCTCAAGCCCCCTCCCCTATGTACAAAAACTTTGTTTCCACTTTTCCTTCTATTTTCATTTTTTCCTTGTCTCTTTCTCTCTACTTCCCTCCTCGCTGGTTCCCCTTTCCTTGAGACATTTAAAAAGAGGCAACCAAACAATCTATTATGTTTATCAGCTGAACAGATAAGTAAAACGTGATACATCCATGTCATGGACAACTGCTTAACAATAAAAGGTGCTGTCAGTGGCAACATGCATGCAACATGTATGAATCTCAGGAACATTATAGTGAGGGAAAGGAGTCAGGCAAAAAGATCACATAGTATATGGCTCCAGTGATATGAAATTTCTAGAAAAGACAAATCCAGGGAGACGGAAAGCAGCTGGGTGTCTGCCTGGGACTGGGGGTGAGGTGGACATAACCCTACAGGAAGTCCCCACATCTCTACCTGGAGAGGTGGAATTGTTCCACGGCTGGACTGTGGTGATGGCTGCACAGTTCCAGAAACTAACTAAAAGCCATTACCCTGGGCTCTTTCAATAGACAATTGTATCCTGTGTCAATTACATGTCAGTGAAGTTGCTAAGTGGGGGAAAAGAATGAGTCCAGACAAAGGAAGTGATTGGTAAATTCTGCTTCCCACTGAGGAAATGAGTGGCAAAGAAAAGCTGGGGCTCCACACCTCTCCATACATCTAGGTTTTAGGTGTGTGTGGCTGCCTTGAAGTCTTTTTCCTTTTCATTTAGTGCTTCTGTCTTCCTTGTCCTTGGAGGGGAGAATGGCACGGAATTCTTTTCTGCCAAAGACAGAGGAACCCAATTGGCTCCCTGAGCTGCCTCCCCCATGTAACCTCTGAGCCCCCCAGGCACACCGACTTCTTCATCTCCTCTTTTAGCTGTGACTTTCGTCATTCCAGCACAGAGCACAAAGGCCCCAATTATCAGTGTGAGCAAGTTCCACCCACACATTTCTGCTCCAGTCTTGTGAAGCCTTGCGTATTTCCTTAGGACACAGTCCTGAAGGGGCAGCTGGGGACACACTCCCAGGTAGTGGCCGGCTCACCTGAGGTAAGGAATATACTGAGCATCCTGGGCTGAGCCTGGCCAGGCACCCGGGCAAGGACCCCGCTCCCCAAAACCCAGACCATCCAGAAAGAAACAGCCCACCACGATGGAGTCGGGAAGAGTTACAAAGGAAGAGCAGAAAACATCCTAATCATAACTGTGTTAGTTACTTTTCTCTCTTTGCTGAGACAAACTACCGGATACCCCAAGTTAAAGGGGGAAAGGTTTACTTGGCTCACAGTTCACAGCGGGTTCAGTTGATAACAGGGTGGCAAAAGGGGCACCAGTTCATGGAGGCGGAAAACAGCAAAAGCCAGGAAATTTGGCAGCAACTTACGGCCCCTTTTATCTCTTGCAGACTACCCGGATGAGGGCGGGGCCGAGCCAGTCACTCACCCAGCATCACTCACTGCGGATTCAGCCACCTCTGACAAAGGGAGTGCCCTGTCATCAGCATGAGGCTTTGGTGGGGCATCCAAACACGAGCCAACCACAGTCAACCACGTGTGCATTCTCTTTTACACTTGTCAGAACTCTCTCACGATATTTTATGTAATGCTTACAAACTTCAGGGATAGACCCAGATAACTGAGGGAGAGAGATGACATAGCTGGGGACTCAGAGTCACTCCTTCTGACTTAATCACATATACTACATGATCATCCCTTGTAATCCCTAAATCTGTAATTCCTAAAAATGCTATGAGATTATGGCTACGCGGTGTTGTCTTGGGAACAGTGACCTGAAAAAAGTGGTGTGTACGTGTTCAGTGCAGATACAACTTTTGTTTAAATATTTTTGATTTGTGTTGGTTAAGTCCACAAATGCAGGACCTGCAGGCTCAAAAGGTGGAACGGAATGCATTCTCTGTGCAGAAACACTTTCCATCTACACTATTATAGCATATCTGTATAAACTGTACAAAACTGTGTATATGTGAGTACATACGTGTGTGTGTGTGTGTGTGTGTGTGTGTGTGTGTGGAGTGCCCATTGTGTAGTCGGCCCTGTTGTAAGTCCCTTACATTTTTCTTCACTACAAAGCAGATTTTTTTTTTTTTTTTTTTTTTTTTTTTTTTTTTTTTTTTTTTTTGTACCAGGGATCGAACTCGGGTCCTTGTGCAAAGTCGATTCTTTTTCAGAGATGAGGAAACTGAAGCATGCAGAGATTCCCTTGCCCAGTGTCACACAGTGTCCATCCAGTGGAGATGAGGTTCCAGCCCAGGTCATCCAGTGTGTCTGCCTCTGGATCTGCTGCCTTGGTGAGTTTGGGCTGTGATTTCAGACTGCATTAAAGTCCTGGGTTTCACAGCCAAAGCTAGTCAGCCTTCAGCCTCCACCTTCATCTCCGGTCACCCTTGTAGCTCCTCCCAGTTGTCTCCTGCATGCTCAGTGTCTCTGTCACTCCTCAGCTCGCCTTCTCTCTCTGCTGCTCTATTTAACCTCCTGGGTAATCTGGAAGGAATTAGAGAAGCACATGGGTTTCATGGGCCTAAGGAATTTTGAAATCGTGTGAGTATTGATTTATCTTCTTTTCTACCTGTTGAAAATGGTCTTCTAAAAACTTTATGGGTGTTATTTACATGGCAATCTTTCCAGCTAAAGAATATGCTGTAATGCAAAGAAATTTGCTGCCAATATCTTTCCATTTCAAAGTAACACTGAATCAAGTCTGAGTAAATATTTATGATTTCTCCTGAAATGTGACAGACTCATGACATGGTAATTAATTTTACTGTAGGCTGAATTCAGAAGGGTTTTGGTAATATATGAGTAGGTGTATGAAATGTTTACAGGGCTCTCAAGAATAAGCCCAAGGCTTACATGAAACCTTAGTCAGACAACAGAGGAAGAATAAAATTGCAATTCTAATTTTGCTGATAGAATTTCTGTGGAAAGCCGGAGTTTTAGAGACTGGTTTTCATTGCAGAGAATCAGCACGCATCATATATTTTATGTACTGTTAAACTATTTGGAAACTTCAAATATACTTTTCAAGAAAAGCACGCTTTGAGCAATGGTTGAAAAAAGAAAGGCTAAATTTAGAAAACTGCCTTTAGTTCAGGGCAAAAGCTGAGAGAAACAGCATATTTCATAATTCTTCAAGAGGCTACAGGGATAGTTTCATCGGAGGCCTCTGTTTTTGGCTGCTTCTTTTCTCACTCCTGTATTTAATCAGTCAGCAAATCCTACATTTTTTTTTTTTTTTTACCTAAAAAATGAATCCAGAATCTGGCTACTTCTCCCTCCTGCCCCCATTATGCATGGTGTGTCCCCTTCATGGCTTGCCCTTTCCCGACTCCTCTTCCCCACAGGGTCCAGCGTGATCCATCTTAGCAGCTCACGTCACTCCTGTACAGCATCTCACTGGCTTCCCCGTCCACCAAAGCAACAAGCTACCCACGTACAGAGTCTGCAGGGCCCTCTGGGTCTGGCTCTGGAGCTGTTTCCTGCTGTGATGCCCCCAGCCCCCTCTTCTCTGTCACAGGCACCCCTCTCTCCCAGACCTTCACACGTGTTGCTTCTGGCAGCTCCTCCTCCAGTACCTGCCACACTCCAACCGACCTTCTTTTCCTCCAAGCTCTACACACAGGTCACCTTTTTAGGTCACTGTGCTGTGAATACGTGCACCTGCGCTACTCCCTGGATCCCCTCTGCCTGCTTGACTTTGGAGCATTAGTCACCACCCAATGCTTCATGCTTTGTTTATTTATTTTATTCAGAATGTAAGCTCCATGAGAAGTTTGTGTCTGTACCCTCACACCTACAAGAGCACCAGGTACATGGCCAGGCAAGGTGGTGCCTGGTGCATTTGGGAGGCTGAAGCAGGAGGATGGTGAGTGTGAGGGCAGCCTGCGATACTTAGTGAGACTGGCTTATTATTATTATTATTATTATTTTTTTTTAAAGCCGGGAATAGAGTAGGCACAAGACAAATGAGTGGATGGGTGAATAGATAATGGGGCAGAAGGGGTTTTCATCACTGATGTGTCAGGAATGGGGTTCCAAGGGAGGAGGCAGGCATTTATTGGAGGTGCTGCCATCCTGCAGAAGGGGGAGCGATCCCTGGGCTTGGGGTGCGTGCTGCCGAATCACAGGCCACTGGCTGGATTATTTTTACAGAATAACAACGCATGTCACAGCACCAGGTGAACTGCACAGAATGCTATAGAGTTGATCCTAGAATTGGGAGAAAAGAGAAAGGAAACGTAACTTCCATCTTACTTGGGGAGCATGAATGCTAATTAAAACTACCTCCCTCCCTATGAAGCAGAGTGCCTGGTCCAATGCCTTTCTCACCTTGCAGAGCGGAAAGGGCCCTGTGTGGGCTTGGGACTGGTGCTATTTCTCAGAAGGTTAGTTTCTGTGATGTAAATTGGTGTGTTCAATGCCATAAATTCACAAAGTACTGTCCTACAATAGAATAATAAAATAACTCACCGAGCAATTGTATTAGCTCATGCAGTAATAACATGTATGCACTGAGCAATTACCCTGTGCTAAGTGCTTTACTCACAGGAGCTCCTTTGATCCTCACAGGTTATTTTTATTATCCCCAGGAGTTTATTCGCTCAACAATGTTTATTGAGCGCCTCCTATTTGCCAGATGCTATGCTTGGTGCTGCAGTTGCAAAGCTATGTTGGTCCTGCCTCAAGGAGCCTACAATGTAGCGGGGAAGATAAAAAAAATCAAAACTTGTAGCCAATGAATCCAGTCAGACATGTGTGATAGAGGGGCAGAACATAGGCAGGGGTGACTGGGGGGATGGGAAAAATGAACTTGCGGCTCTTAAAAAACAGAAACTTCTATTTTCTCTCCCTCAAACCCATATGAGCTCGCTGTTCATTTCCTCCTTTGCCAGCTGGATGGACTTTTCTAGAGAAGTCATTTAGTCTCTGGCCACTATTCTTATTTACAATGACCAGAGATCAGGTTAGAGGCTGTCCTGGGGCTGGTTTAGGGTAGGGTGATGGACAATGGTTTTTATCGCCTCCTTTGCCTTCTAGAGATTTTTCAGTTCTAGACCCCAAAAGCTCTTGAGCCTATAAAGATATGGTGCCTGACACCCCCGAGTAAGGAGTGGGCAGCCCAGGGAATGCTCACTGGGGAAATGGGAGGGAAATATTGGGATATCTGCCAATATTGGACCTAAAATAGGAAAGAAATTAAATTTTACTTAAATTTAATGTACAGAGATTAACTCACGTATGCTTGCTTGGTCTGTAGACCCGTCACATACAACACTCAAGGGCTATATAAGGGCCACACACACACACACACACCCTACTACCCCAGTGATTCATTCATCTGCCTTCAGAATATTGTAGCTTATTTGTGCTACTCGAGGGGAGGTACAGATTGTATTGTTTAGTTTTAGCTAAAGGAATCCTCACTAAGGTGAGGAGTGGTGTAGGAAGGGCTCTGCAAAGAAAGCAGGAGACAACGCCAATAGTACAAATTAGGAAAATAAACAAGCACACGGCACCATTCCTAATCCAGCATAAGCTCATTGTTGGCATGGTGTGAAGTCAGAAACAATATTCACCTGATCAGATAGGGCAAGAAGCTGACAGACGCAAACAGAATTATCCGGAGGACAGTGCCTCAGACTCCATTGCACAGTGCCCTCCGTGTATGTCACAACTTGGGATAGTGACCCAGTGATGAAAGTCCTTGCATATAGTTTCTACATAATAAATATACCACGTTGAGGGAATATGTCCAGATATTTTTACTGCAAGGATTATGTGACTGAAAAAAAAAATCAAATGTCACCATTTTAGGGAATTAGACCTCTTTTACCAAGTCCTGGTGCTTTAAGATAAGACTGTGTTGTCTGGGGAGAGCAGATGGCTAACCGTACTGACCAAGATCAAAGACTTGTTGCTTATTCACTTCTACACTGAATTTTTTAATTCAACACTATCTGGATGCTACTCCTTGGGGGAAAAGAAATCTTCCCGTGTGTTGTGAGCCATTGCAAAAGTAATTGCATATTTTATAACAAATAACCATTTTATCCTGCACCATAGTAGGAGGTACTGAAATATAGTTTTGTATTTTTCTTCACTTTGTGACGTTTAATTTATAAAGTCTCTCATCTCTCAGATGTATTTCTGTTTGTGCCATTTCTTAGCCTGACGACGATTTTGCTTTTCGCAGAAGAAAATTTTTGTAAGTGTTCCGTCAATAACACAGTGTCTCTTACTGAGTCATGGTCACAGAATGTTTAAGAAATGTTCCATCAAATTTTCACTGCTGCAGCATCTTTGCATCCCTTCTGAGCTGGGTTCCCTTCCTCTAACTCCACTGCCTGCTTTGACCCCAAGCTCAGGGGCTCCACTGACCAGGAAATTGCTTCTCCTTGAAGGCAAAGCCTGGCCGGCTTCTCCTCACAGGCTGGGGTCTCCCACTGCAGCCCTTGGGCCTCAGAAAGTGAGAAGAGGATAGGTCTCTAAGGACGGACATCCGGGGACCTGTGGACAGTGGAGTTCACCGGAAGAACTACAGGAGGTGGGTGGGCTGGCCGTCGCCTTGCCTCAAGATTCCTCTTTCAGGTGGTGGTGGGAAGTTCAGTCCCTAACACCAGGCTGTGCTGTTTGGACCTATGACTTGGCCTCATTGTGTGCCAGTTTTCTGTAAAATAGGGATAATAATAATGCATACTTTGTGAAAATGCAATGAGAATTCATATAGTTTGATACATTTAGTCTGATACATTGTAATTTGTTGAAAAAATGTGAGCTACTTTTATTATCCTGTATGATATATTCAGACTCATTGCCCAGCTGAATAATTGGAGAGAACTTCATGACTAAAATAAAACCGGCCTTTGATTATACCAATTTAGAGTGCTCTCCTCTTAGGGAAAAGAACAGGATCTCTTACTATTTCTGCCATTTTGAACAATGTAAGTGTGGTTTACAGTAATGGGCTTTGGGAGCAGACAGACCTGGATTCAAACACCAGCTCTCATGTGTTACTATGATCTTGGGCAAGTTACTTAGGATATAAGGGAGCTGTGAGGATGTGATGTAAACAAGGCATTCAAGAGAGTGTCTGGCACTTAGTGGGGTTTCAATATATTATGTCTCTCCCCTTTTCTTAACAGCCATGTGGGCCTTGACAGAACAGTAAACATTTATTGAACTCTACTGTGTGCTATGTGGTACTTAGACAAATTTCTTTTCAGTACTGGGATTGAACCCAGGTCCTTGAACATAACAGGCGAGCACTCTACCACTGAGCTACATCCCCAGCCCACTGCTTAGATATTTTATAATCACATATATTCTCTCATGATCTTTAAAAATGATAGAAATGTTGATTAATTAAACAATCTTAGGTATAAGAGCTGAAGTTAAAGCCTTATGAGAGACTTAACAGTGAAAGCCTGTCCTATTCTCTTTACCATTACTTGCACCACCTTGGGCCTCTGGATCAGTAAATACTGGATTTCTAAAGGAAAATACCAGGCTAGGGGTGTAGTTTAGAGCTGGAGCTCTTTCCTTGCCTAACATGGCTGAGGCCTCAGGTTCGATTTCCAGCCCTGCCAAAGAAAAAGAAAAAAAAGAAAACATTTGGTTTCCCCTCTAGTTCCAAATGTTAGCAATTAAACAAGAACCAGCACGAAGAAGTGGCTGTTTGGAATTCTCCTTACAAGCCTGGAGGATGCTTAGTGTTCCTAGCCTGGCCCCAGAGAAGGGGAATATGCCTTAGTTTTGCCCAAGCCCAATGAGTGTGACTTCCAAGCCATATTTATCCCAGACAAAGCTTCTGTCTCCCTCTCCTTTGACCAATCCAGTGATGACCTTGTTTACGTGACTTCCTAGGGGAACAGTGCTAGCAGGGCCTGAGACAGCAATTCTCACAGCTCTCATGGGTGGAAATTCTGTTGGCGGTCCAGGGCGATCTTCATCAAGAAGAGAGATGGAGGTGTAAACTTCTGTAATGACTGCTGGCTATTAAGTGTGACCACTGTCTGAAATCAATAATCTTGGACTGGCTGGATCAGTCAACTGTAGATGTCACAAAGGATCCCTTGGGGAGGATACAGGGAGGCTAGGTGTGGGTCACACCACAACCCAGGCAGGTCATGCCCATTCCTGGAACATCCTTGCAGGATGGAATCATCAGATTCGTGCATTTCAGAAATTTAAATATATTTTCCCCTCTGATTTTGAAACAGTGCTTGCATATTGTTATTATTGAAAATCAGAAGATGTGAAAATATTTATAGAAGAAAATGAAAATCTTACTTTTTCCTCTACTACCTTGCTGATGACATTCTGTATAAATTCTTCCAGACCTTTTCTGTTTGTGTGCCCCTAGCCTCCCCGCCCAGTTGTTTTGAAAATAGTACTGTATTATGTGATTTTATTTTTTAAATTTTTTATAAAAGCATTGTTAAACTTTATTATTAATCCCCAGGACATTAGGAATTTCCAGATTTTTCAGTAGCATTTGTAGAGCCACTTTCAATAACAAATACAGTAGTTAGGAATATGCATCCCATTCAGAATGCATGATGTTGATCCTGAATCCTTTCTGGCTAAAAACAGGGCTGGCGCTGTGATGAGACACAAAATGAGAATCTACAAAAAAAAACAGTGTAACATATTTGTTGTTTTCCCAGAGGCTACATCCTCTTTTGCTGAAATACTTTATAAATGCATACTAAAAAGTAAGGCAACAAATCCAAACAGTCCAAGCTGTTTGCTCAGCTCTTTTCCTTATTAGATTTCCAATCCTGGTGATCAATTTCATGGTTGTATTGTTTAGGGTTTGTCTTTCTTATGCCATGTGGTGCAAAAGGATGTTTTTTTGACATTTCTAAAACATCTCTGGTATATATTTTCGATGACATATGCAATTCATACTGGTCAGGTACTGAAGCCTGTGATGTCCCAATGCCTATTTTCAAAGGACTCAAGACATTTATTTGGATTCACCATAAACTTTTGCATGAGTCCAAAATTCCCTTTCCTACCATGTTTATCACCTCTTCTCTTTTAGCTGCTAATTTTAAACCTAGAGGACTACCAGGACTACCTGGTTACTGGAAAGATGTTCACTCCAATAGACAAAGCTTTCATCAGGGACCCTTACAATTCATGGCCCTTTTCCATGTGGACATTTAACTCCCAAAGATGTGAAAGAGGAAACGATGTCAAATTACAGTCAAGTTATACAGAGGAAGAAGTTACATAAACTCATAAGGAAATGACAGTCTTTTTTCCCCCTTCCTTTCCTATAAATACATTTACCAGCTTAGCAGAAAGACAAGCTGAATTTAAGATTGTTCACATTTGAAAATTGCTACTGATAAATAAGGAACTCCTGATAATGGAATTTTAACATAGCAATTTCATTAACCAATCTTTGAAGACTGCTTTTCTGTTTGTTTTTAAGAGGGTTAAACGATGATGATTGCAAAGTTCTGAGAAGTCCATCTACTGTCCAAACTTTGGATTGAAGTCCTTATTTTTTTCTTTTGCTTAGAGGCAGGGTGTATTTAGTGCTGTTGTTATAATGAGACAAATGTGAAATGTGCTGTAAAGCTGCACAACACAGAAAACTGTTGCTCCCTCTTCTACTACATGAAGGTGTGACTCCATGGGTTAGTACTGGTGTCAGATTTTTGTTAAGTTGAAATTACCCCATCAAGTCTAAGACCTCTCTTTAGCTCCAGATCCTCCAATTTTTTTCCACAATTCTTCATGCTCTTTTTCTTTTTCTCATGCTGCCGATCTGATTTGTGTGCTGCTGTGTGTTCATCGAACATGGAGCTGTTCATCTCCATAAATGCCTTCACCACACTGTACACCAGTACCACAATAGCCGCAGTCCTGTAAAAGCTGGAAAACGTGATGGGAAGGCTGACATTGGAGTTTTCTCCTATCCAACTCATGATGTACTCATTATTCCACGCATAGAGTGCTCTTTCTGCCACCCGAAAATGGGGGCTGGATATACACTCGGCAATTTGTTTAAACAAAGGTTCTTGAATTGTAACGAATTGGGAAGCTTGAATCACATCCAGAATTTCTTCTAGCTCCTCAAGGAACGTGACCTCTTGTTGACTGCATGCTTTAGGCCAAATTTTCATTAACCCCCTGATGACTGTTTCTGTGAGTGAAGAAACTGTGCTACTCTACAATACGCCAGCTGGGCGTAGGAGAGTGCCATATGTAAAGAAACTGTGTTCTCCTTTCAGAGGTAAAGCAAAGCCGTTGATAATACTTCCTAATATTTCCAACAGTGCAGCTACACCATTGAAGTGTTCTGTTTCATAAACAAACTTTAGAAAAACATTGTTAATCTGTTTTCAGATAAATGCTCTAAGGCAGAGAAACTTGCCATAAATTCTGTGTAAAACTGTCCTTATGTAGTCCGTTTCCCGACGATCTTCACTGTTAAATGGCTCCAGAAGCTGCAATACGAATTTCTGATCTATGTATGTTTTGGCAATGCTGGGTTGGAATTCTTGGCTTTCCACAAATCATTTGAAAAATTCATATACAAGCTGTAGGTGTGGCCACGAAGCCTCAAGGGTAGGCTTGTCTTGTTCTGGATCAAATTCACTGCTGTCACTGGGAGGGAGAGTTCTGAATAGATTGCAAGATGCCATTCTAACTACTTCAGGGTAAGTCTGCTCTGTCCAACAGCCTCTGCTTATTGTAGCATAGCCCAACAGTCCACTAGGAGTGGAGCTCTTGTATTGTTTCATTTTAATATCAGATACGGTGTCCATGAAGTAAAAAATGACACAACACTGCTGCAGTTTCTTAGGAACAGTTCAGGCTGCTCTGAGGTTGGAACGTCATTCTGGAAGCTTTGTCTTGAAATCCAGCAGCCACAGAGGAGGGAAGTGGATTAAATACTTGGATTTATTGGAGTCAATACTCCGACCAGTAATCTCGTTGGAAGACCTCCAAAATGATATAGGTGGAAGTGATGTAACTCCCAAACCTGCTAGATATCCAAAATGCAAGTTCATGTCTTCTAAAATTGAAGAATAAATTCCAGGAACACCGGAGGTTAAGAGTAGGAAAAATTTATTGAGGGAAAGAAAGCTTCTATCTAAGAGAGACAGAAGGGGGACTGGAAAGTGGGTTGCCCCATGGTTTTATTTTTAATCACTTCCAGTGTAATATCTTTCCAAAAAAACATAGATTTGTATTAATTAAAATAACTGAAAATAACAACTTGAAGGAGGAGAAGTTTCTTTTGTCTCACTGTTTCAGGGGCTTCGGTCCATGGTTGGCTGGCTCCATCATTTCTGGGCTTGTGGCAGACTCAGGGGGTAGGGGACAGCTGTTTGCCTCACGGCAGCTGGGAAAGAGCCAGAGAGGAAGAGGACAGGGACAAGATGTAGTGCCGAGGAGCATCCACAGGACCTACCATGTTCAACTAGACCCCACCTCCTAAATTTCTGTCACCTGCCCATGAATACCATCAAATTGTGAATCATCAATGGAGTAACCCACTGATGAGCCCTGGTGACCCCATCAGTTCCAGGAAGCTCCACCTCTGACCACATGAGCCTTTGGGAGAATGTTTGAGATCCAAACCACACAAGATTGATGTTAGTTTTGGTGGTTGTATGTTACTCCGTTATGAAGATTCAAGTATAGAGATGCAATATTAAATATAGTCATTCCTTTCTTTTAAATTGTTTCTTATTTTCCACAATTATAAGCAAAGCTGCAAACAAATACCTTGGTACATTTTTGGTATTTCACTCTGGCGTCATTAATCAGACCCTGAACTTTTCCAAGACTTCAAGAGCTTTGATCTATGTGTACTTGCTGGGTAAATTATGGCTTGGGTATTCATTTGTTCATTCATTAATTCATTGAATAACAAGCCTATGCTCTGTGGCGATGCAAGGAAAGGAACAACCTCTCTGACCTCAGAATGTACACGTTCAGAAGCGGAAAGTAGATGTTAAATGAAATAAATGACAGTGAGCTGGAAGGTGGCAGATGTAAGAAGAAGAGACAGAAAGGGGACTTTGTTTTGTGATCACTCAGTATTTATTCTCTGTCCTCTGTCATCCTCAGGCTACTCAGTTGGCTTCATCAATATCTTTTAGGGCCGGGGATTTAGCTCAGTGGCACCATGCCTGCCTTGCAAGTGCAAGGTCCTGAGTTCAATCCCTGGTATCAAAAACAAAAAACAACATCTTTTGACTCCTGTGTTGTCCCATAAACCATGCCAGCTCTTGGGAAGAGGGGATGTGGAGTTGAGACCCTACAACCAACAAGCTCGCAATCATTTTCTTGCTTGTGACTCAGACATTTTGTGCATGTGTATATTTTGTCTTCACAGCTAGATTAGAAAGTCCTAGAGGGTAGGAACTCTTACTTTATACCTTTTTACATCACCTGGGCTTTAGCATAATGTTCTTGTGCAGAGTTAGTGAGGGATTTAGCAGTGGCACCATGCCTGCCTTGCAAGTGCAAGGTCCTGAGTTCAATCCCTGGTATCAAAAACAAAACAAAACATCTTTTGACTCCTGTGTTGTCCCATAAACCATGCCAGCTCTTGGGAAGAGGGGATGTGGAGTTGAGACCCTACAACCAACAAGCTCGCAATCATTTTCTTGCTTGTGACTCAGACATTTTGTGCATGTGTATATTTTGTCTTCACAGCTAGATTAGAAAGTCCTAGAGGGTAGGAACTCTTACTTTATACCTTTTTACATCACCTGGGCTTTAGCATAATGTTCTTGTGCAGAGTTAGTGTTTAATGAATGCTCAGTCTGTTCTTGTCAGATGGAATCGATGAAGGTGGTTTTGAGAGATGGCAAACTGAGTTCTCATAAGGTAGGTGCAGGACGAGTTAGTTCTACTTAATCTTTGTGTGGAAAAAAGTACTGATTAATACCCAAGGTTAAGGAGAAAGCTACCTATTTAACTCATGGTGTCAGCCTTTTAAAAAAGGCTTGCTCTAAATAATGTATCATCTAATTAGGTGTTGTAATATTAGTATAGTAATAAATGTAGCAGTTTTATGAATGTGTAAACCTGCCTGAATTAAATAATGCTATTTTTTAAAAATAGAAAAACAGACCATGAGGAGAAAGAAGCATGCTAGGTTTTCTCTGGCTCTGTGTGGCTCATGTGTAGGCCTTGCTTAACACATCGACTCTGCCAGAAGGGGGCGCCCTAGCACCCTTATGAGTTTAAGACCTTCCAGAACCACCCCACGATTCCAACTCTCCGGTTAATCCGATTTTGAACTACCTTTCTGGCTACCAAGCAGCGACTCACCTACTATTTTTTAAAAAGCTTTGCTATACAAACACACGTGACTCTTAAGAGTAGGAAGAAATGCTGGATAAGATGTTTAACAGCTATCACGACAGCAAGCTTAATATTGTCAGGAATTGTGTCCTGCCTGTTATATGTGTTATTTCTAACACCCAAAAACCACTTGCAAGAGGGGCACAATTGTCCCCACTCCTCAGAGAAGGACTTGGAGGCCGAGAGAGGTGAAGCCGCTCCCCTGAGGTCGCTGTGTAAGTGGTAGAGGCTGGGCTGCTTCTCAGCAGACTTTACTTCTCTACTTACTTTATTATTGTCATATTATTGTCACAGTTGAGGTCATTCTGGCAAAAGCATGACAGCTTGTGTGTGTGAGACTTGGGCACACTTGAGCTTTGTTTTGTTTGGTACAGAGTCTGGCTGAAGTTCAGGCTAGCCTTGAAGCTGGGATCCTCTTGCCTTCAGAGTGCAGGGATTCAGACAAGAGCCACGATACCCGGCTCTCCTTTTTTTCTTTATCTTTTTTTAAGTCTATTATTATTTTTTTTAAAGAGTAGTTTTCGGATCACAGCAGAATTGACAGGCATTCCCAGAGATTTCCCCCACACCCCCCCACCCCTCTAACACACAGCCTTTCTCATCCTCTTTACCTTTTGTTACTGCCGATGAACACAGTTAGCGTCTATCACCTAGTGCTCCCGCTCTACACTTCAGCTCTCTCTTGGTGTGGAATATTCTGTGGGTTTGGGCAAATACATAATGAGCTGCGCCGTTATAGTATCAGAGTAGTTCACTGCCCTAAAAATTTCTCTGTATTCTGCTGGTTCATGCCTCCCTCTGCCACTGGCTATATAGTTTCCCCTTTTCCAGGTCACACAGATGGAATCACACAGTATGTAGCCTTCTCTCATTGGCTACTTTCACTCAGTAATGTTATGGTTCCTCCCAACTTTTCAAGGCTCCTTTCTTTTTAGTGCCGAATGACAGCCGATCGTCTAGATGTACCACATTTACTTCCTTAAGGACTTGGATGCTCCCAAGCTTTTGCACTTATGAATGAAGTTGCTATAAACGTCCGGGTGTGGGTTTTGTGTGGATGAAAGTTTTCAACAAGGAGTGACAAGAGTATGTTTAGTTTTGTAAGCAAATGTTTTCCCAAGCGGCTGTACCATCTGCCTTCCCACTGCAATGAATGAGCATTCTTATTGCTCTCTGTGCTCACCAGCATTTGGTCACCGTTCTGTGATTGGCCATTCTAACACCTCCTTGTTATTTTCATTTACATTTCCCTCCTCACTATGACCTGCAGCATCCTGTTGTGTGCTTGTTCACCATTTGTGTATCTTCAGTGAGGAATCTGTTAAGGTCTTTGCCAAAAAGAACCAGGATGTTTGTTTTCTTATTGTTGAGGTTTAAGATTTCTTTGTATATTTTGGATAGCAGTGCTTTATCAGATACAGTTTTGCAAATATTTTCTTCCAGTCTGTGGTTTGTCTTTTCATTCTCTTGACAGCATCTTTTACAGAGCAGAAAATTTTATTTATCTTATTTTATTTTTTGGGTTACCAGGGATCGAACTCAGGTCCTTGAGCTTGCACAGCAGGTGCCAGAACCACTGAGCTAAATCCCTGGCTCAGAAAAATTTAATTTTAATGTAATCCAGTGTATCAATTTTTTCTTTTATGAACTGATTCTTTCATGTTGCAACTAACAAGTCATCACTAAACCCTCTGTCTTCTGTGTTATCTTCTAGGAGTTTTATAGCTTCGCATTTTATATTTAATTCTGTGTTGTATTTTGCATTAATTTTTGGGAAGGAAGGAAAATGTGTGTAGTTTTATTTTTTGCATGTGATATGGATGTTCAGTTGTTCCAGAACCATTTACTGAAAGGGCTGTCTTTGCTCCATGGTGTTGTCTTTATTTCTTTGTTAAATGTAGTTTACTTTATTTATGTGGTCTATTTCTTGGCTCTGTGTTTTATTCTATTAACAATGGTAGCTTTACAGTAAATCTTAAAGCCAGGTAGTGATGGTCCTGTGACTTTGTTCTTATCCTTCAACATTGCTGGCTATTCTGGGGCTTTTTTTGTTTTTCCATAGAGAATTTAGATTTACTTTTGTCATTATCTACAAAATAGACTTTTGCAGGTTTTTTCTTTGCAATTGTGTGAATGGTGAATCAAACCCAGGGCCTTATGCATGCTAGATATAAACCATAACAGTGAATGTTATTTACTATGTAGCCAAGGCTGACCTCAAACTCTTGGTGATCCTCCTCAGCCTCCTGAGTGCTGGGATTATAAGTGTGCATTTTCACACATGACAGCATCCATTTACTTTTAATCTATTATTGCCTTATTGCCTTTATGTTTACTATATAGAAACATACAGCTGGCCACTTTTTTTTTTTCCCCACCAGTGATCAAACTCAGAATCTTGTGCTTTTGAGGTAGGTGGTGGAACCACTGAGCTAAATCCCAGGCCTGGCACTTTGTTTTTTGATCCATTCTAAAAGTCTCTGAATTGATACATTTATAATATTAATGTTTAAAGTGATTACTGATATGTTTGAATCATCATCTGTGATATTTATTATTGTTTTTGTTAGTAGCACTTCTTTTTGTCCCTTTTTTTGTCTTTACTATTTCTGCCTTTTGGGGTTTTAACTGAGCTTTTTATATGACTCTATCTTCTCTTCTCTCTTAGTATATTAGTTATACTTTTAAAAAAAATTTAAGCGGTTGCCACAGAGTTTGCAACACACATTTACAAATAACCCAAACCCACCTTCAAATAACAATATACCACTTTACAAACAGTATGAGTACTTTATCATGGCAAAACACTTCTCTCTCCTCGCATCCTTTGTATCATTTCAGTTATTCATTTCACGTATGTATAAGCATACGATATACACATTAGTGTGCATCATTTTATGCACGTTTTGCTATTAATATTTTGAATAAACTTATATGTTAGGTCAGTTAAGAATAAGAAAAGTAAAAGTCCTCAGTTTACTTTATTTCTTCTGCTGTGCTTTTCCTTTCTTCGTAGAGATCTGAGTTCTGACCCATGTCAGTATTTTCTTTCTTTCCCAAGAACCTCCTTAACGTTTATTGGAAGGCAAGTCTTTGCCACTCCTTCAATTTTTGTTTGTTTGAGAAATGATTTCTCTTTCTCTTTTGCAGGATACATTCACAGGTTACAGAATTCTAGTTTGGTGAGATTTCTGTCTTGACATTTAAATATTTCATACCACTCTCTTCTTGTTTATATGGGTTTTTAAAAGTTGGGTGTAATTCTTATCTTTGTTTCTCTCTAGGTTGTTGTTTTCTCCCTCTGCCTTCTTTGAGGATATTTTTCTTTATCTTTGATTTTTCTGTAGCTTGAAAATATGCTTAGGTGTAGATTTTTGTTGTTTTCTTTTCTTTTTCCGTTTATCCTGCTCAATGTCCTCTGAGTTTTCTGGGTCTGTGATTTTGTATCTGACATTAATTTAGGGGGAATTCTCAGTCATGATTGTCAAAACATTTCCTTTGTTCCTTTCTCTTTATTTTCTTTCTGATAATACCATCATTATATGTTGTATGCCTTTTCTAGATGTCTCTTATTTCTTGGCTATTCTGTTCTGTTTTCTCCCCTCTCCACCTCCCAGTCTTTGTTTTCTTTACATTTAAGTTTTGGAGTTTTCTCCTGAGAGACCCTTAAGCTCAGAGTTTCTTCCCTTAGCTGAGCCAGGTCTACCAGAAAGCCCATCAAGCTGGGTGCAGTGGCACGCACCTGTCATTACAGTCACCCATGAGGTTAAGGCAAGAGGACCACATTTGAGGTTAGTTTTGGCAATTTAGCAAACCTTAGCTCAAAAATAAAATTAAAAAGGGCTGGAAAGGTAGCTCGGCCATAGTGGTAGAGCTCTTCTGGGTTTGATTCCCAGTACTGAAAACAAACAGAAAAAGCCCCATCAAAGGCCTTCTTCATGTCTGTTACCATGTTTTGGATCTCTTGCGTTTCTTTGTGGTTGTCTGTCTATTAGAGCCTTAGCCTGTTAATCAGAGCTGTTTTGTTAAACAGAGCATCACTGGCGTGTCTGGTTCTGAGGGTTACTCTGTCCCTGCAGACTGTGTGGTTTGCCTTGTGGTTTCTCGTACAAGTTTTTCCTTACAGCAGGATGTGACGTAGTGGGTAAGAGGTACTGATGGAAGTGGACCTTTAGTAACAAGGTGGTGAGGTGTGAGGGGAGACGAAGCATACTGTAGTCCCAAGAGTGGCCTCTGCCTGCTGGTGGGCTCACGCCTTGGAGAGCCTTATTTCCCTCCTCTTCACTGTGACAGGGCGGCTTAGAGGGGGCTGGAGTGAGGATTCCCCAGGTCAGCTGGGTTCTGATACAATCCCAGTGGGTTACACTCTGGTTAATTCTCCCGAGAGGAGACCCTGTTAAGAAGAGAGCACTCTGGCGTGTTTCAAATGGGTTCCCTCCTCCTCCCCCCGACAGAACACAAGGGGCTTTTTCTCCATATTTACTATGGGGGCCTGGTTGAACCCATGCAGGTAAGACTCACAAAACCATGGGGACTTTTCTATGTCTAGATCCTCCTAGAGTTTTAAATTCTCAGACTTGTACACACTGCCTCCAGCAGTTTGTCATTACAGTTCTTGTTACACTAGCAGTGGTTCCTGCAGAGGTTTGTACTTGGCAGGTTTCTGACTCAGTGAATTGTTAAGTCCCTGTCCACCTGTCTCTCTACTCTGGGCAGTAGTTGCTCTGTGCCTGCTTCTCTTGTGTAGGTAAGAACTGTTGATTTTTTAATATGCTTGGCTTTTTAACTTGTTATTAGGGTAGAGCAACAACTTAGACACTGAATCAGAAACTAGAACAGTGGTACAGTTGAAAAATGGTATTTTCTTCAAAATCAATGCTCAGCCCTTCCTGCCCGCCTCCCATTTGCCATGGGTCCTCCCAACAAAGAACCTGCATTCAGGCTTACAAGGTTGCTGTAGGACATGTGGCCTCTCCCCAGGCCCTCTGAATTGCCCAAGATGGTGCAGGCCTCCTGCTCCCCAGGCAGGTGCTGGCTGCCCACAGGATGGGGCACAGCCTTTTGACCCAATTAGTTGTCACCTGAGCTGAGCCTCCCCCAACTTTTTTTTGGTACTGGGAATCGAACTCGGGTCCTTGCACGTTCGAGGCAGGTATCAGAACCACTGAGCTAAATCCCTGGCCCTGAGCCTTTCTTTTTAATTGATGTTTTACTGGTATAACTCTGAGTGAGCCCCTGAGAAGGAAAACATAGTTTTCAAGCTCCCATCTACAGTATGATAGGAAAACCTTAGTGCAAACAACCTTTCCCCAGCATCCACCACATTTCCTTGGGCCCAGTAAGTGTATGATGATTTTCAAGTGAATAAATGACATTTTTAACAGTAGTGTCTCATTAACTGTCAAAGTCTTTCCCACATAAGGTAAAGATAAGTTTCAGAGCAGCTACAGGTGAGCTAACTTGGAAAACTATGAAGCCAAAAATACTGAGTCAAATCAACCATGGCTAACTATGTTGACCCTGAACCCAAATAGGGGGAGAATTCCTTTTTTAAAAAATCATTAAAAAGAGTTATTCTCTTTGGTATAGAAACTTCTGCCATTCTCCTGAAACATACTGTAGCACCAGGGAGAAGTCGACTCTTTGTTTAGTTTGGTATTTCTGTCATTCTACCATCAGGAAAAAAAATGCAGATCTTAAGAATTACCTAAATAATACATACATAAGTATGAAGAAGGACTAAATGCCACTAAGAATTCCACTCTCCAGAAATAATCACATCTAACACTTAGTCCTTCCAGCATGTGTGTAAAATACATATGATTTTCAGCAATAGGAATATAGTGCAGTTTTATATTGTACTTTTTCCATTTAATGGTGTATATTTTTTCTTATGTCACTAAACATCTTTAAACTCCTGATATTTAGTGGATGTAGAGTATTCTGTTGCCTGGGTGTTACAAAATCTGTTATGGACGTCTCTCAAGGTCTCTATTTTTTGACTATGGAGATGATTTCCTATTGAGTATCACTGTATGTGGTTCTCTATATATTTATTTTTTCCCTTCATTTTTAAACTCCAGATCTGGCCATTTCTGGGCACTAATTTTCAAGCAGTTAAATTATGGCCCCTCAGAAGGGACGCCAAAGGTTTGGATACATGTCATCTGAAAAACTTCCTTTAAAATACATTTCCTTTCTCCTTTTTGCGTACCGAGGATCAAATCCAGGGCCCTGTGCATGCTGAGCAAATGCTCTACCACTGAGACATATCCTCAGCTAGAATTTCCATTTTTGAAATTTGTTTTTCATCAAGATAGTTAACAATAACAAACTTATATGAGAAAGCGTAGGATTTTGTCTTTCTAAAGGAGGAATGAGTTGAAAAGATGCATTTATTCTGAAGAATTTATCAGGCGCCTAACTGTATGTGAAGCTTTGGACGAGCCCTGGGGACCAAGCTGTAAGCATGACAGGTTGAGAATCACTTAGTAAGTTTTGCATATAACATTTAAAAACCCCCTCATTTCTCCCCTGTTTCATCCATTTTATTTAGAGTGCGTCACACTGTGCTGAGATTGGGGGTCACATATGCCTTGCACAGTAGATGTTCATGATAGCAACTGCCTTCCACTCCTATTCCCTTGAACCAAAATTTTCATTCACTCAGTGGCTGTGCTGAGTGGCAGAACGCACCCTGAGACCCATTGTGCACTGAGAAGCTGCTGGCCAGAGTAATCTGTGAGCCCAGAATCTTGGCATCGGTTACCATGACTGTCTCTAAGCTAAAACCAGTATGACTTGACTTGAAGGCTCAGCCATTGATAGACTTTGAAGTTCAGTCCTGACTTATGAACCTGGGTTCGTAGGCCTTATGTGGAATGTCCTCTCTGAAATCTTAACGGAGATTTTGGGGGCAACGTACCCTTTGCATTTTGTATCACTATTAACACCTTTATACCACTAAACCTGAGCCGCTGCTGTTCAACCCCCAAGAATCACTTCTTGTTCTGTGAACAACTACTCATGTCCTTGAGAAAGCTTTGGCCATTGGGAGAGGGTGTAAATGTGGCTGGTAGAACAGCAGGGTGGAGTGATGCACTCCATCTTTGTGTGGTAGCTCAACTCTTCTTTCTTGGAGACAAATACCGATTAGGGAGCAAAGTTTTTAATCGTGATTTTCTTCTTCTTTTATGTAAGCATTAAAACCACTCATTTTCTCAGAAGGAAGCTTGTTTGTCTTGCACACTCCTGTGAGTCTGCTGCTAATCCCGTTGCACAGCCAGGTGGCTTTGTAGAAGCTCACAGAGCAGCTCAGGATCCTTCTGTGGAAGTTCTAGGCGGTCCTGATGACCCATAATTCCTTGAAGGAATTGTTTTCAAAAACTGAAATTTTAAATAATCATCTTCTGGCCTTCATGAAGTAAAACCAATACCTGTATTTGGAGAAGCTGGCAGAACTCAGAGCTGGGTTATAGGTAAGGAATAATATCAATACTATTTTTCATCTTCTGTACCATCCTTGGTTTCTTTTCTTAGCATTTTTTTCTCTTTCTCTTGGGCATTGAAAATGTTTAAATACTCTTTTTGGTAGCCTGTTACATTACAATACTTCTTAAAGAAAATCTAGCCTAACATGAAAAAAGTTATTAGCTAAGTTTCTTTTATCCACATTAGAGAGTTTTGGAACATTGATCTCTGACCACCTCTGATAGATCATAGCCACCTTATAACTCTCCAAGGATGGATTTACTGCGAGTCAAATACATGATATATTGTGCACTTCAAGAGCAAGGCCGGGCTCACACTTAGCTGTAATGGAAAGTGAGGTAGGGGGATTTATATAGCTAATGAAAAGGAGCAAACTCTCAAATCCAAACCCATAAATTAGCTTTTAGAGATCTGATTGCTAAGAGAGTTGCAAATCAAAGCAATCTGAGGTGAGAGTTCATTTTTCCTGAATCAGGTGAGCCCAGCTAACTCATTAAAATGTGAAAGCTTTCACTCTATATTAATTTCTCTTACAATAAAAATATAAATGTATTCTAAATTATATGACTTTATAAATCTGATTTACGAAAATCTGTCAAACTTTAGACTCAGATTAGTGGCAGATATAGCTTGAGATGGAAAATAGGATTGTTTAGCTAATAAACTCTGGAGTGTCTCAGATATACTGTATAATCTAAAATTTGTGTATTTTGATAATATTATCAAAAAAGGTATGTGGAAAATATTAGATCCCAATCAAGTGCAGGAATTCAAATTCTCTGATGTTATCCACATAGGCCACAGTGAGTTAGTTTCCCCTAAGACTCTGCTGAAATATTTTTCTGAATTAATAGCTCGTTAACATGTCCTTGCGTTGCTCCTTTTATTATAGTTCTGGGCCTTTTGGAGGATGTAAAATTGGTTTTTAATCACATCAGCAGCAAAAATCATACTGACATTTTTTCCCCTCATTTCTCTAAAACATTCCTTTGCCTCTGGTACCTTCATATCCTGGGAGGCGTCTGAGGACAAGCCCTGGGCTGCTGGCCTTGGTGCCCAATTCCTGGCTCAGTGCATGGCCCAAGCAGGCTCCTTGACCTGGGATCCCCCAATTGGTGTGGGACCCCACACATCCGGCCCTGGTCTGAGGAAAGCCACGGAGTGGGTCACCTCCCTGTCTGAAGGGTTTGAAACTGTAGGGACAGTTATGGAATTTGCATGTTTCAGGTCTCAGACCACAGACTCCCCCGCCTCATTTGTAGAGATGTAGAGATTCACAGGCAGAAAAACTGAATAGGCAAAAACAGAGAACACAGGAGAGATTTCTGGAGAGCCTCTAAATTTCTTTGTTGCAGGGAGGAAATGTAACCCTGACCATGCAGTGAAGTCTTCAGCTGGTCTCCTTCAAGGATGAACGATTCTCTGCCGGAGGGAAGAAGGGTGACTAGGGGGAGCTAACAGCCTCCTATTATCAGCTGTAAACTTAATGTTATATTTGTTTCTATAAATATTTGACACGTGAGTAGTTGCAGGGAATAATGATCAGGCCCAAATTACTCATCTGTTACTCTGTAAGAGGAAAATCCAGCATTGGCTGACACCGTCAGCTTGAATCGAGTCTGTGGTACGATTGCCAGGTGGATGGACCATCAGTAGCTGCAGCAAAAGGTTCAAGGCAGGGGCTGAGGATGGAGCTCAGTGGTAGAACGGTTGCCTAGCAAGCATGAAGGTCCTGAGTTTGATCCCCAGCACTACCCCCCCAAAACAAAACCCCCAAAAATGTTCAAGGCAACCTGTTTGGGGTGAGAAAAATCCTCTTGTGTTTGCCTATTTGCCCGGAGGCACTACACCCCTGGAATTAATGCTCAGAGCAGTTTGATGCCTGCACCCACAGCTCCAAAACCACCCTCTTCCCTCCGCTGGGCCTTTCCAGCTCCTCTTTGCACTGCAGTGGTACCCAGGGACCACTGGCTGTGTGGGGTGCACCAGAGCCTTTTACCAGTGTGCTCTGGACCGCTCTGCTTCTTTTTGCCTGTCTTTCAATCTGCTTTATGAGTAATTCCGTGCTCAGGACAGACTTGGATTTGAAGCTCTAAGACATGTTGGAAAAGGGAATGAATCTCTCTGCAGCTCAGTGGCCTTGTCTCTATATTGCAGGGTGAACAGCCAGCTAGAGTTTGCCTGGGATACAGGAGTCTAGTGCTAAAACCAGGACAGTCCCAAACAAACCGGGAAACTAGTACCTTATTTCTTGTGAGGATGAAATGAAATAGTTGTAGAGCTCTGATAGGGGGTAAGTAGTCACACCAGAGGTGAATTCAAAGTGTTTGTGAAATAAATATTTGTGGAACACCTTGAAGTGCGCTGTATGTGTCGGGGAGGCTGCAAACAAACAAAATCTATGAACTTTTCTTGCCTTTGAAGTATTCCCAGTCCATTTGGGGATGCAACAGTAATACAAATGGAAACACTTATATTTTTTAGCTCTCTTTTCTTCAAAAAAAAAAGAGGAATAGGTAGAAGCTCAGAATAAATAATTCTGGCACATGAACCTGAGAGTTGAAAGACAGCAACCACATAATTAAGGGGGACAGTGGTGGACTAATTATACCAGAAACCCAAGGCTAAGCAAAGTTACTCCAATTGAACACGAAACAGCAGAGAACAGAGCAAGAATAACAAAAGGCAGACTAAAATGAAACAGTAAATTATACTGTGTCAGCCCCACTCTGTGTAAGGTACAGCTGTAGACGTTCAAGGTAGAGTTTGGTGACGTTTTCCCCCCAACGGGCTACCAGACTGTGGGTGGGTCCCCCACTTGAGACCTCAGTTTCTTAGTCTAGGAAACAAGGACACTTCTTGTGGAATCAGCTGTTGTTCTAGGAGTCTCACACAGAGACTCAGGATACTGAGGCTTTTCCCAGGAAGCAGCTTTATTCCTGCAGCACTGACTCAGTGGGTGCACATCCAAAGACTGACCCCTGAATACAGCGGGGTTTTACCTTTTATACAAGATTTGGTTTTTTTGTCTCCCTTATATGGTAACATGGCAACATACCACAGCCTGATTGGGTATAGCTTGTGTCACAGAACTACAGATGTGTACATAGGAACTGATTGTGCCATGTTGCCTTTTTTTTGTCCTGGAAGGTCTTCACCGTATTCTTTTTTTTTGGGTACCAGGGATCGAACTTGGGCCCTTACACTTGGCGAGGCAGGCAGTGGAACCACTGAGCCAAATCCCCGGCCCCTCTCACCATATTCTTTTTGGGAGGGACTGTACTTTGATGCTTAGATCCTTTTTTGCTTTTTCAGGGTCAAATAGTATCATCTCAAGGGATTATATATTTATAACATTATTATATGTGTGGCTGTGTTTTGTTTTGTTTTGTTTTTGGACCAAAGCCTCAGTGAGGCTGGGGACAGATTTTTATAACTGGTAGGATTAGGCAGCATAGGGTTAGACAAGTTTTTAAAATGAAGAGTATAATACTTGTGAGGGTTTTGAATCCCCTGAGAGTTGAAAACCATCTTTTTAACAACTCCCTGGGGTGCCAGCCTTTCCAGGATCTGGACTGGGTCATGAGCAATCTTTGTCCCTTGAGTTGTTCTATTTTCCATGACTTTCCCCCCATTATCTGTCTGTAATCAGCAGTTGCTCAGGTTAAATGTTTCACAAACTCTTCCCTCAGAAGGGAGCAAGTGATCTAGGGCCAAGTGATTTTGATAAGATAGCATTGTGCCTTTTGGTTTGCTGCTTGACTAGTAAATTGAGAGGTTTGGCAGTTTCATTGGTTACAATTTCTGCAGCTACTTGCAGTCTGATTATACGGTTTTGCATACACATGGGGGTGTGGTAACCCCAAGGCCCCTCCTGGGTGGCAGGGCCATAATATTGGATTATATGCTCAGGAGCCGTTCATCATCTTTCCAATGGCCAATTTGTACAGCACGTCGTCTTCTTGAGTCTCTCTCTGTCCCGTGTACTTGGACTCCCAAATGTTTCCCTCTGGCGAGGGGGAGCAGGAAGAAAGATGGACGAACAGTTCCCAGCACACCTGACCCTGACCAGCCTGGGGGGAGTACTGTAGGCTGTCCTTCCACAAATCCGGTACTGACCACCCGGGGCCCACCATTCCATGGCTGTTCTGACATCGTCTCAAGCCTCTTGGAGATGGGAGAAGTTAGACAAAGAGTGGGGATCTGGCCCAAGGTGGTCTGGGGAGCCCCACCATTGGGTGTCCTGGATAACTGAGTTGTAAAATCTTTGGCTGAGGCTTGTTAGGCTTCCAACAGAGATGTTGAACCTTCTTCCTCATGGGCGAGGCAGTTTTTCTCAATAATTGAGGTTTTGAGGAGCCAAACTCCAATAGTAGGACTGGGGTATCTGGTTCCTTTATAAGATTTGGGGGTATCTAATTCCCTAGCTTCCCAGGGCCATTGATCTCTCATATTGGTTCTCCTGCATACATAGCAACAAGAGATCTTTAGAGTCTGGGCTATAGTTTTTGCTAGGGTTAGTAACAAATTTCTTACTGTGGCTGAGATGGGAGGTGGGCCATTTTTTAATTTCCTCATAAAGAGAATGAAATACCTAATAAGACGTGGCTATATGGGTGGTGGTGACCCTTTAAAAATACAGTGGGGCCCCAGGGTCTGCACCTTGCCCCTGGATGAGTACACCAACTTTGCAGCCCTTTTTCTATTTGGGATCTTCCAAGTTAAGGGTAGTAAAGCTAATGGGGTGGCAGATTCCTGATTTACAGCCAGGGTTGGCCAAGCCCTTTTGAAGAAGTGCTGTTTTGTCCTTTTCCTTTTAGGATGCTCAAGGGTTGCAGCTCTAATAGGGGCAATAAAACCAGTCTTTGGCATCACATCCAGAATGAACCAAAGACTCCTCACATATAGACTTATCATTAAACATGTATTTCCATTCCCATTGTACCACCCAGCCTGCCATGGCTCACTGTAAGATGACCAGGTATTGCCCGTGGCCCTACACACATCAAAGAGTACCAACACTGGCCATTTGGGATTAGTAATCTCAGTTCAGCTGACCAGGTCCCCGCTTCCTCGAAGTGTCAGACTTCTAACCATTCCTCACTAGGGGAGTATTGTGGGTCCAAAAAGTATATTGACTCCCCTGTTGGCGGATAGAATAGGCTGTTTTATTATGTGTGCAGGTTCTCTTGGCACAAGGAGTGAGCATGGTAAAGCCAGGCAACTCCCTGGCCTGAGCTGGTTATGGGAATGCATGGGTCGCATGATGGGGAGTTCTGGTCTACCAATGGGTCACCCCTAGCGAAAATAGCCAGTACCAACTAAACATCCTACCCACAAAAGAAAGGTGAGGACTAGCAGGTGCCTTTCACCACATTTCCAGTGGGCCAGGTGGTCTCTGCAAGGGTTACAGTGAAAATCACAGCTGGGGAATCCAAGTACAGTTAATACAAGGGATGGCAGTGCACACCAGATGGGCCAACCACAAAAAGGCATGCAGTTTGTTCAAATCACCAGTTGGTGGCGACCTCAGGCTTCTGCTGTGTCAGCCTGGTGGTCAGGCTGGTGGAAGGCTGGTCAGCCTTCAAGTGCTTAGAGCAGGGCTGCCTCCTCTCTGGGGTTGTGGCTGGCTTCTGGTTCGTCAGCTTATGAGGAGCTCACAGGTTGGGTATGCACTCCCAGTTTCGTGACACCGGCTTCACTTTGCTGTGATGAATCCAGGGGCCGATCTCAGCCACCTCTACTGCAGTGGAGGCAGATAAGATTAATGGCGAATGGCCCTCTCTGGAGGGGTTTCAGAGGCTGCATTTTTCTACCCACACAACATCCCCAGGCTTAAAAGAGTGAGCGTCTGTGGTCAGACTCTTGCAAAATCATTTCTTAACGCATTGGTGTAGAGTGGTTAAAGTTGAGTCTCACGCTTGCATCTGTTGCCTCAGGGTGAGATTTCCAAGCTTCCCCACCCAGCCTGAGAAAGTGCACGTGCAGACCAACAAACACTTGTAGCTTGGCGAATCTTGGTGACATCCTCAACCACATTTTCAAACGGGGCTCCTCTAACACTCTGCACCCTGGGAGCGGCCTGGGGTCCTTGCCATGGGGTGTTTGTTGTGGGCACACATTTCACATTGTTCACACACTACTCGGGCCACACTGGAGAGCCCAGAGACATCGAAATGCCAACCTACAGTGGCCTCTGGAGCTGTCTGGCCCATGTGGGTGTCCTGATGAAACTTTCTAACAAAAAGATGGAGCCAGGGCCTCAGGGATTGCTACTTGGCCATCTTTAAATTTCCACCATCCGCCTGGGAGGTAGATTTCATTTTCAGTCTTAAATCAGGTACTCTCATGTTGTAACTGGGGTCCCATTCTGCCGGAGGACGAGGGAACAGTTTGGCAGTTAAAGCCGCTAATTTTGCTGTCCTTTTGGAGGCTGAAAGCTTTGCTTCTTGGTCTGCCTTATGGTTTCCCTGTGAGCCCTGGTGTCTCCTGTTCAATGTCCCTGACAATGGGTGACTGTCACCCTTTTAGGAGCCTGTCTATAGCATCTAAGAGTTCGAGGATTTCCTTTTCTTCCTGAGTTTTTTAGACCTTTCTCTTTATACATAATGGGTAGTGAAGGCAGACTTAGAGTCTGTGTATATATTAACATGCATCCTTGCTGCCAGTTACAGGGCTCAGGTTATTGTGATGACCCCTGCCTTCTATGCTGAGGTCCCCTGTTTATCTCAATCACAGAATTCAGGGTCACCTTGGAGTACCCTGCAAAGTGTTCTCCCTCTCTTACAAAACTGTGAAATACTTGGCAGAGGGGTCCTTGAGGGGCAGTTCCCTAAGTTCAGAGGGCTGGAGAACACCTCATGCATGATCTCACTGCAGTCATGATCTGCCTGGTCTGGCCGGAGCAGTGGGCTTGCTGGGTACTGATGTTAATGGAGTACAAGGACGGTACCGGCTAACTAACACCCCGATGTTCAGCTATCGGGATGTTATGTGAGAACTAGAAGTGGTGTGGACCCTGAACCCAGCTTCTTGATTTCTTCCTCTCAGGTCATTTTGTGCGTTTGGGTCCTACTGGGGGTCCTTCCCTAGGAAATGACCTCGGGCATATGTCTGGATGTCCAGCGTTGCAGCCAGGGCACAATCCTCTAATGGCTTCAGCACTGCTTGGGTGATTCAGTGGCACCCTTCTGTGTTGAGCAGGGTCAGGAGGAGCTTCCAGGAGTCATTCCATGAGTCACTGGGTCTGGGTAATGGACTGCTCCAAGGCAGTCACTGCCTCGGGTTTCTTGGTCTATGAAGATGCAAGGTTCTTCCAGTTAAGGAGGTCAGAGGTGGCGAAGGGCTGATGGACTCACGTTGTTCACCTCCCTGGATCTGGCCCTGCTGATGGTAGTGAAGGGATTCTCAGTAGCTCCAAGAGGTACCTTCATGGCACCTTGACATTGTCCGAGGGCCAGGCTGCTGGAGGGGTCCTCCTGACAGGCGCCCACAGGTGAATGGGGAGTCAGAATGGGTGACTCAGGGGAGGCCACCATCGGTGGGGTCTCCAGGGGGGCCTCAGAAAACCCTGGGGAAGAGGCCACCTCGAGGGGCTGGTCAGCTCTGGAAGGGTCTCTGCTGGGGAGGCTGCGGGTGGTGGTGGCAGTGGTGGATACAGTGGAGCACATGCAGGTGGGGTCTCTTCTGACTCCCCAGACAGAATCAGTGTGTGTGATTTGGGCTGACATGTGGAGGTAGTTGTTACCAGTGCCATCGTCACCCTGCAGTTCTCCCCAGTACAGGCTTTCAGTCAAGGTGGCCAGGACAGGACCGCGTCTTGCCAACTGACCTTGATCCCCCACACTTGACTGTTTAGTGTCCCTGAACACTCGGCTAACTAGGTCCTTATCAAGTGAGCCCTCAGAGGACCAGCTCACTCCAAGTGATGGCCAATCGACTGCACAGAATGTTAGAGGAAATATGAGGTCGCCATGGAACCACAGATGGGGACTCAACACCGTCTTCGGACCTTTGGTCAGGTTGAAACCTTTCCACTGCCCATGCAGCGTCACATGCAGTCACACGGGGACTCCAACCCAATGCCCAGGGCCAGTGCCTTAGAGTTGCAGCTTGGTTCCTTATGGAACTGTTTGGGCAACTCTGGGAGGGGCTCAGGCTCCCTGAGCTGGTCCCTGGGCCTCACCGGGTTGAGTTGCGCATCTGGGGTCCTCGTCCCTGCACACCAGGCCATTCTCCCCTCCGGATCAAATGGCTTGTTGGCACCAGGCAAGGCTGCTTCTACTGGTGCCCCAAGATTTGCACCCCAGTGACAAAGGAAGAAGAAGCTCACTGTCTCCGAATCCTGAACGGGTGCCTCCGACGAATGTTCTGGGAGTCTCACACAGACAGATGGGACACAGGCTCTTTCCAGGAAGCAGCTTTATTTGTGCCAGCGCAGACTCAGTGGGTTCACATCCAAAGGCTGAACCCTGAGCATAGTGGGCTTTTACCTTTCGTACAGTTTTGTGGTTTTTTGCCCCTTATGTTACCACATGGTAACATTTCACAGCCTGATGGGGTACAGTTTGCATTGCAGAGCTGGGTCCGAGCTACACACGAGTACATAGGAACTGATTTGCCACATCGTCTTCTTTTGTCCCGAGAAGTCTTCCCCACGTTCTTTCCTGTGGAGAAGCACTACTACACTGCAACCGGGCCTGGGGACCACTCTCCTCCAACCACCTGAATTTGGGTGACACCCAGGGCCCATCCGCCTTCCCTTGCTCTAAGAGAAGCAGAAATAAAAATAACAGAGATGCGGGAAATATCTAACACTCCAGGGCAGAGCACATGCATGTTAGATCTCCTGGCCTGAACTTCAGTAGCCTTTTCCCCACTTGAACCACATTAAAGTTTCATACACATGAACCATATCTCACGTCTGTGATTTAGACGCACTGACTTGTGGGACAGACTGTATGGTGCCCCTGAGACGACTCAACACCCTGCCAATCATTTCTTTCAGTCTCATCCAGAGGCCGGAGGAGAGGCACCCTAGGTGGGGTGCACATCTTTTAAAATCTGAAGGCCCAATTTATCTGTGCGCTTATTTATTTTTCTGTTGTTCTGACACCATTTCTTTTCCTTTGGTGCCGCCTTTTTGTGTCTGTTGGCATGGACCTGTTACTGGATTTTGAGGTGCTGGATCTCCTTCTGGAGGTGGTTTCTAGATTCAGCCCTGAGCAAAGAGCTAGTCAAGATAAGCATAAATGGTAGCAAAGTTTTATTAAAGATGGGAAAAGAAACAGGCTCTGCAGAGTGAGTTTGGGTCAAGTACAAGCAGGAAAAGAAGCACACCCTGCAGGGTGAGGGTGGGCCACCGCGCAAGAGAGAACACAGCGGCACAAACTCCATGTGGACTCTCCTGCTTGTATCACCCGCTGAACTGCTCTGCGAGTGTGTCCTGGGATCTTGTTGACATAATACTTTAAGACCCTCACTCTAATTCTAACCCCTGAAGGTTGATATCCACACTTCTTGCTGTCCACAGCACCCCACGCTTGCAGCTCACCCACTCCCCCAACACACGCTTTCAAGCCCAGGGCGAACTCTGGTTCCAGGGCTTCCCCCCCACCCCCACCCCGCATTCAGGCTTCCTTTGGTTCAGCCTTTTCTTCCCATGGTGCATCGCTTTAGCTGCTGTCTGTCCCCTTTCCCTTCTTACCCCATTGCCTTTTCCATCTGTCCTAGGGCCCTGGGGCCTTGAATTAGCTCCACCATTTGATGTCTACATGCAGGCTGAAGAAAATCACCTTGCCATACAAATTCACGCTTTCCAACCCCCCAGGTGTTGGGGTCGCTCCCAAGCTGGTCCATATTTTCGCTGTTTTTGGAAATATCATCCTTCCATTTTCCTCTGTCCCCTCGATAAGGTTGCCTCTTAGATTTTCTGAGGAGAGTGAGACCCTCCTTTTTTGTCTTTCTCTGTCACTGGCTTGCATGGGTTCTTAGCTGCACAAACAGTGGACATCATATGTGGGCCTGTTTCAAGGCTAAGCTAATGAAACGGCCAAGTTTCCATCTTAATTGAATTAGCTTTCCGCCAGTACGGGAGGATGGAAAACACCAGGAGCCCTGAAGCAAGCAAAGTGAAAGTAAAAAAAGTGAAAGTTTTATTTAGGGGAGGCGCACTGGTCCGCCTGGGCACGTTGGAGACTGGCCTGCCCAACGCTTGAACAGAGAAGATAGCATTCATGGGGGGAATTTCCCTTAGTAAGTCCAGCTTGAACTACGGGAGCAAAATTTCCTTGCAAAATTCCCTTTCACAAACAGTTTATTATCAGAAGGAAACGCAGACACAGACACGGAGAGCAGAGACAGCTGCTCCACAGACAAAGCAGCTTTGCCCAAGCGGGTATTTTCCTTCTGGGGTCTCATGCTGGTTTCCTGCTCATTTGCCCTTTGATTAGCCATTTGTTTGCTGTTTTCTTATCACCTCAAAGTGTAGTCACCTGCTTGTTTCTTACCAAGGGGCCTCTTCAAAGTCCTGTCAGCTCCCTTCGGCACCTCTCACCTCACACCTGGTGCACTTGCTTGTTCACCGAGTTCAGACTGTACTATCCTTCTCTTATCCTGACTCCCTCAGTGGAAGAAGTGGGTTTTTCCTTCCAAAAATCCCCCCTTGGTCATGTGACGGACCCCTCCTCTGCCACAGACTCCTCCACCCCACCTGTGCTGTGTAACCTCCCTCCATCTGACACCCCAGACTTTGTCAATGAGCTCCCAACTGCCCTATCCTAACTGTCCCAGTGATCTGTCCCTGTGTAAATGTGCTCAAAGTTTTCTAAAAGATTTCCTGTCACCACACTGCCTAACCCTACCTCCAGTTATTGTTCTATGGGACAGGAGCAAAAA
The DNA here is from genome assembly GCF_012274545.1 of Fukomys damarensis. NCBI lineage: Eukaryota > Metazoa > Chordata > Mammalia > Rodentia > Bathyergidae > Fukomys > Fukomys damarensis. The sequence goes on along the minus strand of NW_022900945.1, from coordinate 44,935,148 downwards.
TATCAACAAGTGAACACTTGGACTCATGCTTTAAACTACCCTCCTGTGAGGACGGGGCATGCTGCTGATGCATTTCCTTCCTCCTCCTTCTGTAAAGGAAGAACCCCCCCCCACAACTTCTTTACTGCGTAGAATCGGGGCAAAGGAGAAAGAGGAAGTGAGAAAGGAGTCATAGCGGCTGAGTGAAAATACGTGATAAACTTGTACCAGCTGGGTATGGTGGTGCATACCTATAATTCCAATCACTCAGGTAGCTGAGGCAGGAATATCACAAATTCAAGGCCAGCCTGGGCAACTTAGTGAGATCCTGTCAAAATTAAAAAAGAAAAAAAGGCGGGGGGGCTGGAGATATAGCTCAGTGATAGAGTTCCATTGGTTTCAATCCTCAGTCCAGTACGAGAGAGAGAGAGAGAGAAAGAGAGAGAGAGAGAGAGAGAGAGAGAGAGAGAGAGAGAGAGAGAGAG
>NW_022900945.1:44920703-44934559 GCF_012274545.1 Fukomys damarensis | reverse complement strand
AGAGAGAGAGAGAGAGAGAGAGAGAGAGAGAGAGAGAGAGAGAGAGAGGGAGAAAGGGCCCCTTCTAGGGAGATTTTCCAGGAGTATTTAGGAGAACTTGGAGGGGGAATTGAAGTTTGGGGGTAATTGATTTTGGAGAGGTTATTTAAACAAGACAGATAAGTGAATATATTTTTAAGAAGCGTGATTTACTGTTTTGTATGAAACCCCTCTTGGAATTTTACTAAGAACTTTTAGTAAATATTTTAATTGATTAAATTATTTTAATTGTCATTCTATTATTTCTTTAAATGCAGATTGGTGGGGGACTGAATAACAGGTGGTTGGGCTTTTTACACCTGTATCTCTTTTTCCTTGAAAAGTAGAGAACACTTCATATCTGGAGTGGGAGAATTTATCTCTCAATTTATCATAGCTGGACTTTTGTCCACCGGTGATATCACTTTTAACCCACTCCCTAAAATCAAAACAATAAACAATACCAACTTTTGGCACTGGTGGGAATACAAAATGCTATGTCACTTTGAATAAAAGTTTGGTAGTTTTCTGAAGGCTCAATTTACCATACAATCCATAAGCTACCCTGCTGCTATTTTACTAAAGAGAAATAAAAGCATACATCTATACAAAGATGTGTGCATGCCTGTCCATAGTAGCATTAATCATAGCAGCTGAACTCTTGAAGCAATTTGATTGCTTATCAGCTGGTGAGCAGATAAACAAAATGTGACTTGTCCTTATAATGCGTGGCTACTCAGCAATAATAAAAGAACAAACCACTGATCTATGTTACACATAAATGAACCTATAAAACATGGTATATGAAAGGAGCCAGACGCACAAGACTACATATTACATGATTTCATCTATGTGAAATATCCAGAAAAGGCAAATTTAGAGAGACAGAAACAAATTAGTGGTTGCCTGGGGTTGGGGGTAGGAGCAGAGATTAACCGCAAAGAGGCACAAAGAAACATTTCAGCATGGGGGAAATGTGTTAAGACTAGATTTGGGGGATGGTCACCCAATTCTGTAAATTTACTAAAAGTCATTGACTTCTACAGCCACCTGGGTGAATTTTATGTGATGTACGTTATATCTCAATAAAGCTGCTTTGTAGAAAGTCTGAGCACGACTTGTGCTCCCTTCACACTTCGACGCTGGTTTCTTTGGAACTTGGTCTCCAACCTTCTGTGCTTCTGATTTTTGCTGATAATTCTGAACTTGGGAGTCTTGCTCATTTACCTGTGGAACCATTTAAAAACATAAACATTGACAAGTGCCCGTTCCTTCCTCTGGCTCCTCTGCCCCTATTGTGTTCTGCACCAGGACAGGAAAGAGGCCAGGATGGATATTTTGAATGGGTTTCCCAGATTCCTCTGATTAAACCGCACTCCCTAGTAAGTTAATCCAAACCCAAAGCTTCAACTGATGACATCCTAAATAACTTCCTAGCTACTATTGACCCAGTTATGTTGACTTTATAACAAATTACCCCAGGATGTGGTGGCTTAAAGCTCCAACAACTCCATTTTGCTCATGAATCTGCAAATTAGGCACCGCTCAGTGGGGACAGTCTGTTTCTGCTGCACTTGGCATCAGCTTGGTGGCTCGAAGGCTGAGGGCTGGAGTCATCAGAAGGTCACTGTGTTCCCTAGGTCCTGGGCTGGAAGACTCGAATCACTAGGTCCAGGGTAATCGGAGTCCTTGTATATCCCCCTACCTCTCTATGTGGTCTCTCCCTGTGTTCTCTCTAGCGTGTCGAGTTCAGGGGACTCAGGGCGCCAAGGCGTATTTTAAAGGAGGGAGGAAAGAGGGGAGAAAGGTGTGTGGTGGGGAGAGGAGCCATAGATGTTGTATCATCTTTTATGACCTGGCCTTGGGGGAAAATGTGAGGTGTCCCTTCTGCGGCGTCCTATCGTTTGAAAGAATTACAAAGCGCCTCCCACACTGGAGAGGAAGGAACGAAGACCGCACCTCTTCATGGAGAGATCACGTCACAGGGTGAGGAGATCGATGGTGTGGAATGGCGAGGCTGTTGTTCGGAAACGTTTGAAAAGTGCAGCCTGCTGTGACTGTTTCAGACGCTCTTTCCCCTCCTCACACTTCAGTCGCTCCATTTCCGTCTTTGCTCCTGGGCGCGCTTTCACTCTCATGAGGACAGCGCATCCATCGGGAGGGAACTGCCGCCAGCTCTTTCCCCTTATCCCCGGGTGCCCCTCACTGTGCCATTTACTGTTTTTTCCCTGTGCAAACTGTGAACAACAGTCCCTGCTCCCCACTGCGGTCATCTCCTGCATCTGTACCGCAGACCCCTCACCTCCCACCTCCACGGCATAGGGCACCTGCGGCTCTCCTGCTGAGCCACCGCCCTTGGCAGGCACGAGTGCTGCTTTTTCTGAAATGTGCAAAAGACCTCATTAACCCCGTCACCCTACACCCCTACCTTTTTTCTCTCCTTTCTTTTATTGGTTCTGTGCAGTGTCTCCAGTTATCCGTTTCTCTCAAATCCATTCCAAATGGGTTTTGTCTCTTCATTCTACTGAAACTGACCTCTTTGTCGGTGACTCCCATTGTTGGCAGAGACAGCAGTTGGTTCTCAGTCATTGTCCTTTTCCCATGCAGACACCGCTGCCGCGTTGACACCTGAACCGCTCTCACTAGCGTTTCTCTTCCCTTGCACCTCAGATGACAGTCTCTTTTCTCTGACTTTTCTGGTGGCCTTTCCCCCAATAATTCGGCTTTCTCTTCCTCTTTTCGTGACCTCCAAATGTTGGAATGCCCAGAGCTCAGTCCTCCAATGCTGTGGTGGTTTGCTTTCCCAGAATCCCCTTTTCTGGATGGTTCTAGGCCACAGCGGAAATGGTGAGATTGGGAAGGGAGAAATAAAGAAATGGAGGTCCTTTACTTATGTTGGGGGTCCTTGGTCAGACAGGTGCCTAAGTGTCCAGCAGGCTCCAGCATGCCCACACTCTCTTCCTTCCCTTGACCAGCTCTTATTCCCAACTGCTGACCTGCAGTGACATGGCTCAGTGCTCTACCAGATGCTTGACTGTGGACTTCAAAACTCAGTGGCCTAATGGGGAGATGGAACCTAACTAACTGATGGTGACAAGGTTTTGAAGGGTACATTTTGTCTCCGGCCCCTTCCTGGCCTTCTCTTTCTCTCTGCTTCCGGGCTGCCATTAGGAGAGCAGCTGTCTCCGCCCTGTCCTTCTACCATGATGTTTCTGCCTTGCCACAGGGCTAAAAACAACGGAGTTGGCTGACCATGGACTGAAACTTGGAGCCAATATAAAATTTTTCCTCTTTTAAGTTGTTTTTCTCAGGTATTTTGTCACAGCAGTGGAAAACTAGCACACACTATATATATAGATTTGTCTTTTTCGCCCTTTACTACTATATCCCCTTATTTAAAACTGTCCCTGGAAATAGCAAACTCTACATAAGAGATGGTGAAATAAAAAAATGAGAGCACATAAAACAACATAATGTTGTGTAAATATTTTTTTCTTTTATTGAGTTTATTGGTACATTCTAGGTATACAGTACAGTTAGGTTCATTACTGGGATCTTGTACCTTTACATGACAGGTCTTGGTTCTCATTTTTTTCCCCTTGTCCCTGCCCTCCCTTTACCCCCTCCTTCCCTCCCCATTTACAAACACTTTATTTCCATTTTTTCATTTTCTCCAATTTTTTTCTTTTCCCTTATTCCCTTTCCCCTACCCTTCCCACTTTCCCTACACCTTTAGCCCTTTTCTTCCTATTTCACATGGTCTGTTGTGTAAATATTCAGCCAAGGTACCTGTGAGTGTTGAATTATTGTATCAGTTACAAAGTTTGGAGTCATTCTAGACTTGACCTTCCCCTCCCCTCTCCTACTATGTAGGGCATATGGCTCCCTCCCGCATGTAGATAGTTATAATATCCTGCAGCATCAACCTTAGTTTATCCTTTCAGCGTCTTTTACCTGGCTTATTGTGACAGATTCCAGAGTAAATCCTGCCTTTTCTCCCCCCTCTCTTTCTCCTCTTGTAAAAACACTGCTGACAGAGTTTTTGAAATCACAAACCTGATCATGTCAATCCCTGCTTAAAATTCTTCCCCGGTTCCCCAGACCTGTCAGGATGAAGTTTACACTTTCACTTAGCACACTCATCCTTTCCTGCTCCTGTCCCTGATCCCTTCTGGCCTGTCGCCTGAGATTCCTCCCCACAGCCTGTGTGTCAAGCAGACAGGGCCAGTCAAGGCTCCCCAAAGAGTAACGCCAATTTATGCATCCATACTTTTGCATATGCAGTGCCTGCCGCCTGCAATGACCTTCTTCTTCCTCCCTCTCTTTAAAATCCCACTAATCACACTTATCTTTCACGTCTCGTCTCGAGCGTGATGGACTCCAGAAGTTCTCCCTGAGCTCTCACTTTGTTTTAGATAATATTTTCTGTGCATGTATCCACTTACAATCCTGCAGTGGAACTGATAGCCTTCTGGTCTGCTTCCCCCAGCAGTGAATACACACCCGGGGGGTATCACGCTGTACTTTGACCTCCTAGGTTAGCTCAGAAATGAGGGGGCTGCTTCTTGGCTGAATGAGTGATGGGTATAGAGTGAAGCCTGCTGGCTTCTTGAGGCTGCCTTATCTGGAAGAAGAAAGGCAGACTGGAAGCTGGGAAGTAAGACAGCCTCACAAGGGGCGTAGAGAGTTGAACTTCACTTGGGGCTGGTGGGTGACCACTTCCAGTAGAGCAAGGGCAGGCTCTATAAAACAGCAATGACAGGAGGAACACACTGCTCTTTGTACTCTTGGCGTGAAAACTATTTTTGGTTGTGTGTGTGTCCCCTTTGTATTATCCATTAGTGTTTCAGAAAGTCTAATGGAAAAATCTCAGCCTGCCCTAACTGTTTAGAACAAATTTTAGAAATAATTTAGGAGAAACAGTCTGGGTGCATGGTTAAGCCAGAGTACTAGAGGGTAACACATGTGTCCTTCCTGGTAATGGCAGCCAGACTCTTTCCCAAGTGGAGATAATTTCAAGTGTTCTCTCACTTTGGAGGGTTTCAAACTTCCTCCGATGTTCCCTTTCTTCTCTCTGTTAATACATTTTGTGTTGTCTAAACATAAAAAAGGATTTTCTTTTTTGCCTTCACCAAACAGAAGGTGAAACTTCCTGTGTGCTGTGCTCTCCTCCTACAGCTTCTCCTTGAGCAGGAACCCAAAGCTTCTGTGTTTTCCTTCATGAAAGAAGCTGTCCCTCCCCACAGATGTTCCATAGATGCTTGGAAGGAGGAGGCTTTCTGATTGGTTGTCTGGACACAGAAAGGCATCCTGACTGGGCAGAGCGTGGGAAGTGGAGAAGGCATGATGACAAGCAGGGCAAGGCCCATGGTAAGCGCAGAAGCAATCACACAGCTGCGAGGAATTGAACTCATTCTTTGCGGATAAGCTGTGTAGAAAAGGGGAAAATATGGAAGCAACAGTGGGGTGTTTGCAATTACAGCTCCCCTATCAAATATAAGATGGTAAAGGGGTGACAGAGGACAGTTTGGCTCAGAAAAGTATTAAAACTGTGATAATAAAAGCACTCTGTTGAAGGAGAGGTCCTGGAGGGCTTTGAAAACAAACATAAACCAAGCAAGTGGGATGGATAAATAGTGGAGGGAGGCAATAATGGCTACTTTACAAATGGCCAAGAGAATACTAACATTAGTAAATCTTGAAAGACATATACAGGGTGTTGAAGACACCGGAAGGGCTTTTCAGAGCAGCCAGTGACAAGAGTGGACAAAGTGAAGTTGTTAGAGGAGAGGTACAAGTGGCCAAAAGATAATATACGCTAGAAAAGCTAACTGATGCTGACTTGCTCTTTGTTTTATGTGAGTCTAGAGCACATTCTTCTATACAATATTCTTCACAGAAAAATGTCAGCCATTCTTAGAGATATTCATCTTCATGTAGCTAGGAAAGAGTGATTTTAGACTCATAAAATTTTAGTCCTAGGGCTTAGAGGTCAGTGCTTCCAACCACTGCCACTGACAGGTGAGGGCCCTGAGGTCTGGGGAGCTGGAGTTGTGCACCTTCACGCTTCTAGGGAATATCTTCATTTCCCTTCCAGCGTCCTTTGCCATCAGGAGTTTCCAGCTTTGTAAGTGAGAAGACTCCCCTTTAAGGCCAGGCATGTCAAACGGGTGCATGCGGTCAAAGGAGTGCTTTTGGGAGCCGCAGATAACAAAAAGTAAATTTACTAATGATAAAAAAGGCTGCCATTGTCATGTAAAGGTACAAGAAGATCCCAACGATGAATGTAACTTTACTGTGTACTTAAAAAGTACCAATACACTCAATGAAAAAAAAAAGGTTGCCGTCAATTCAGTAAACCTCCTAAAACATCCTGTGTTGCATTTATCACAATCGTATCCACGCATATTTGAAATCATAAGGCTACCATGAGGGACACATGATGGTTTCAGTGTCTCGATAGCCTGGTTCTCAGATAGACCATAACCCTGCAGCTCCCATCCTGGGAACATGGCCCTGTGCCAGGATGAGTTGGCTCTTTTCTAACCAAGAATGAAAGCAAAGATTCTGTTCTCTTAAGAATGAAGAAGTTATCTAGCAGAGTCAAATACTTCCATTTGGAAATAATTTTATAGGCCTCTTGTTAATTTCTAACAACAGGAGAAGAATATCCTCTTCCGTGAAGTTGATTGGTCTGGTCGGGATCATCACCCAAAGGTCTGCCAAAGGTCTGGGTTGAAAAGAAAGCAGTACAGAGGGGCATTGGTGGTCCTACTACCTTCACGGTAGGCAAGAAGTTTACCCCAAAGTGGAGAGACTCTGAGGATCATGGCTCAATTCTGGAAACTGGAGGAGGGAGGCAATGGGGGGGGACCGAGCACTGCAGTGGCCCCAGACCTGGAGTTGGCCGGCCTGGGGAGCCTGCAGATGACACAAGTGAAGACACCCGGAGCAAACCGGTGTGTGCTTCTAGCTGCTTCACGTTTGCTCTTCATTTAATCTTCAAAATAGCACCTTGAGGTAAAGGCTGTTACCATCCCTGTTCACAACCGGGGAAAGAAACTCAGAGAATCTTTGCAGCTTTTCTCTTTTTGAGTATGTGCATTATTTGTAGTTTTATTTTGATTTTGCTTCTCTTTTTTTCAGCTTTAATTGAGTTTATTGGTACATTTTAGGTATACAGTACAGTTACATTCGTTGTTGGGATCTTGTACCTTTACATGACAGGTCGTGGTTCTCATTTTTTTTTCCCTTGCCCCTGCCCTCTCTTCACCCCCTCTTCCCCTCCCCATCTACAAGCACTTTATATCCATCTTTTCTTTATCTTTGTTTTTGCTTCTTATTTCTTCTTTTCTCCTTTCTCCTTCACCAGTTTATTGGGGTTTGGGGGAATTTTCCTTTGTCCTTCATCCTTGTGTCTTATCTGTATTTCTTCTTTTTAATTTTTTTCTCTTCTTTCTTTAATATTTTCCCTTATTTTTATTTCTCATATAATTTTTTTACCCCTTCTTTTTTGGGGGGTTTTCTGGGTATCAAACTCGGGCCCTTGCACTTGTGAAGCAGGTGGTGGAACCACTTAGCCAAATCCCTGGCACATTTACCCCTTCTTTTTAATCTCCTATTTCTCATCAGTTTTTTCTCTTATCTTTACCTAATCCTATAAACTTTCTTCTGTTCCCCAGTAAGATCCTTTGTACCACTTCTCTTTCCTCCTTCTCATGTCAAATATAGTTTAAGGTTTCACATTTTTGCTCTTATATACCCCCATTCCCAAACCTTATATTTTAAACAGTATAACCATAAAGCTTTGTTAATCTTTTGATTGTTAACTCTATAAAATTACTATTGAATTCTTTTTTTTAACCATTAGCAGAGATATAACTGTTGTATTTAGTACATATTAGCTGTAAGTCAATACCTGGGTTGTCTTAATGTTTATACCATAATTGTAGATTTCTTCTCTAAGGTTAAAGGTGATACATAATTGTTTCTTTTTTTTTTCTCCAGTACTAGGAATCAAACTCAAGACTTGGTGCTTGCCCAGCAGGCGTGGTGCCACTGAATTATATCCTGACCCCATGATTGCTTCTTATGGTATGTTTGTATCTAATTTGTCTTGGATGACACTACTGTAGCTGATTTGCTTGATATTACCAGGGTCACATAATTGCTATTTCTCTACAAGCCAGTGTTCAAATTACCTCTGTGACATTAACAATACTAGAGTCCATTCCCAGAGAACTCAGTTGTTGGAGAAATTACACTGCCTCCTCCCCTCTCAAATTAACCAAGGTTGTTGGATCTTGGGGTTAAGGTAAAGTACTATAGTTAGTCATGCCCAAAACAATAGAAAGGGACTAGATGTAACTCCCAAACCTGCTAGGTATCCGAAACTTGAGTTTGTGTTCTCTAAAACTGAAGAATGAATTCTAGGAACAACAGAGGTTAAGAGTAGGAAAAATTTATGGAGATAAATTAAGAGAGACAGAAGGGGGACCAGAGGGTGGGTTGCCCTCTTTCAACTTTTCTAAGATCTCTGGGCTGGAATGAGAACCCAGCTAGATTCTAAAGTGTATGTTCCAAGACACCAAAGCAAGCAGAGGTGTGGCCCAGGTACGGACCTTCAGCCTGCTGGGTGACCTGGTTGCTTTCACCAGGTTGGCAAGAATTGTCAACAATGCAAGGGGCAGGGCCTGAGAGAGGCAGAATGTGGGGTGAGCCCAGTTTGGGGGGTGGCCCTGGGATGGGAGCTCCTGGCTTGGATTGGTGGGGTCCAAAGACCAGCTTATTTCATTACCACTTACTCTTTTTTCCCTCTTTCTCTCTCTCTTAGAAGTAGAAACTGTATTTGAAGATGAAATTGCATTGTGAGAGGTTAGAGGCTATCGCTCTGCCACTAATGAGTACATGTGGGCTGGAGGAGAGCCAATACTGGTAAGATGCATTTGACTAGTACAAGTACAACACAGAAACAATGAAAATACAGCCTCCAACCGGAAATCACATACCCTTATTTAATATTTCCCATTTCTTTGAGTCTAAGGCATGAGAGGGACAACTGCTAGAAAAGGACATTGTAATGAAAACATGTAAATATGGCTACGATCCAGAGAGGTTGAGCTTCGGTACTAGAAAGAGCGAATTAGTGCTAACTTTAGTTCACCACTTACTAAACCAGGAGTGGCTCTTTGAAATAGTTACTCAAAAATCTGTCTAAAAAGAACAAGAAGCACTTCAAAAACAGTTTTGCTGTCTGTACAGGCGCTGTCTGTAAGAAACAGGCTGTGGGTTTAAAGCTTGAAATTTTAAAATCTGTAAGTTTCATTTTAGAGAATTAAAAATTGCATGTGTGTAGCAAAAATGTCTTTAAGACTTTCAAAACTTCATACCTAATCGAGTTTATTCATTCTCCAGGGAGAAAAGTTCTGCAGAGAACAGTTTAATCTGTGAAACTGACTGTATAGTCGTGCTAAAAGTCAAGATTGGCTATTTAATCTGACCAAATGATTGAACAAGTTTGTGGAATCTGGCAAATCTTCCTGGCGAAGTTGTTGTGTTCTTTTTATTAACTGAAAACAAAGAGGTACATACGGCAACATTCACAGAAGCCAGTGCACTGTTTGCAATAATTGGTTAATTTGGGGAGGCTCAGACAGTAGTTTTCCTGGAAATTGCTAGAAAAGTGAGAATGCTCCATACTCAAAAGCCCAGTGAGATGAAAGCCTCATCATTTTTGAAGGCCTCTGATGTACTATGTCTAGGGTTTGTAGTGAAAGTGAGGAAATTTGTTAATTCATTGGTATTTTCAGGTGACATCAACACCAACTCTCTGGAGAATGACAAGACTCATTCAGAGAGGTTGGCACTCTAATGACAGGGCTCCCAAGCAGAAATGTGTCCTAAGTGGGACAAATGGGTGTTAATAGCATCCATGGTCTGGGATGGCACTGTACAATAAATAGGGCCATTACAAGGCCTCGTCAGGATGTAGGACTGGTGAGGACAGAAAATATTTCTAATCTTCCCACATTATACTAAAAAATGGAAGCTGGTCTGAAAGTTGCTCTGGAAAAGAATTCGCCTCTTTCTGAGGTCCTCACTTTGTCAGTCTGATGCATGCTCTGCAGCACAACAGACTCTGTCCAGATCTTGCCTGTCCTCAGCCATGAGGGCTACCATCGATAGAAAGATTTCTGTGTTGCCTGCGAGGTGGTGTCTCATCCAGGGAGGCCCACCCCTGTCAGTAGTTCCAGGGAGTCCCTCCTTTCTGTTCTCTTGAACCCTAAAAGACATGGATGGTCACTGCCTAGGATGGTTAATTTTACACATCAGCTTGACTGGACCATGAGGCTCCCACAGTATCATACATATTCTGAGTGTTTCTCCGAGGGTGTTTTTAGGTAAGAGTAACATTTAACTCCTTAGACTGAGGAAAATTGTCCTCCCTAATAAGGATGAGCCTCATCTAATCAGTTGAAGAACTGGGTATGGAAAAAAAAAAGGCTGACTCTCCCCCAAACAAAAGAGAACGCTTCCTATTTGTACATGACCACTGGCTGCATTGCTTACCTTGGCCTTCCAAGCCTTATGTGGTGTCTTAGATTGGTCGACCTGGATCACAGGTACAACACCAACTGTAAAGGATCCGGGAAATGTAGTTGTTAGTTCTTTGGCTTATTAGATCAGGAATGCACTTTAGGAGTGGGCATTGGATGGCCGAGTCAATAGTGTTGTTGTGTCACACTATTCCTTCCACACCCATGGATGGTAGAGGATGTGTGTGAGATTCTTATGACACCAGATTTGGCACAGGAACAGTAGAAATGAGATTGCACCAAATACTGCAAGCACACACTTTCAGGCACAGGCACAGCTCTCTTAAGAGGGCTAAGTGGGAGCTTCACTGAATTGGGGATTCAGTCTTGACTGAGAGAGATCAAGCTGTCTCTAAAGAGGGGGCGGAGGAAGCTTTTATTGATTTGCTAGGTGGACTAAAGTCCAGCAAATTTCCACTGGCCAGAGGCATGGCTTCAAAAGACTTGTGACCACCAGGTGATCATGGTCAACTTGTGCTAGGGGTTGTTGAATTTTTGCATAGTTGGTGCTATCACCCTGTGAAAAATCCCTCTGCTTTGTGGATCTGATCCTTATCATGTGGCCAAAGGACTTTACGAACTTGGGCTGCTGTGTTTGTTGAAGAAGCACAAAGGTAGAAGCAGAAAAAAAGAGAAGAGAGAAATAAAAAGGAAGCATACCAGCTCTGACTTGTGATCAGCGTGTCTACCTTGAGAAAAGACTTGAACGTGACCCCACAGTTAAGGCTTCAAAGGGGACAGACACAGTATGAAGACAGAGACCCCATTCCAGTGGCTCATTAGATATCTGTGGGCCCGATGGAAATTCTGTTCTCAGCCAAAGTGGCCTTTAGGTCCCTGAGAAGAAACCTATGCAAGTGTTAGCCTAGTCCACGCACCAGAGGCATTATCTACAGAAAAGCTGATGGGAAATTAATAATATATCACTTAGCTGAGTGACCTCCAGAAAGTGATCTTTAAGTACACCAAGAGTGAATGAAGCTAGAGGGTTTATTTAGGTTTTTCCCTGGTGACAGTTCCTTCATTTTGGGTAAACATACTGCTTTTGGAGTTTTACCATAGTCTCACGATGGATGTGTTGAAAAGAGCACAAGGAAGCAACACACCATGCTGCCAAGGGTAATATTTTGCTACACCTGGGGTTTATTTTGTTGTCCTAGGCCTTTTCATGTCATGGAGGTCATTCCTGACTGTCTCAATTATACTCTGATTTAATACCAACTTTATACTTGGAAGAGAGCTCAGAAATCGCCTAAGTCAGGTTTACAAATTCTGGTTTTCAGGTTGTTGGGATCACAGGTGGGGGATGCTGGGAACTGCCATAGCAATCAAAGAGGATGGTAGGGGAGGGAAGGGCAAACATACAAGCTTAATAGCAGCTCAGCTTTGACGGGTTTTATGTTCTGAGCTTTAAGAAGAGGTAAAGTGGAGGATCACAAGTTCGAGCCCAGCTTGGTCAACCTAGCAACTCAGCAAGAACTTGTCCCTCCCCCAGCGAAGGGGATCTGGGGATGAGAAAAATATGAACGCGGAGATGCAGACACCTTGCCCCTGGTCACAGAATGGGTGCATGATAAAACTGAGACCAAAATAGAGACTTCGGACCACTGCACTGCTCCTTCCTCAACTGCACTGTGAAATCTGAAAGTGTTCACTAGCAATTGTCCAGGATGCAGGACTTCCTGTGTCCCACCCAGGTGGTGATCACTCGATATAAAAATAAACAGAAAAGGGAAATAAAGATGGAAATATAACACTCCAATTTGTGGGATGAGTGATAGAACATGACTGACAGGGAAACTTCTAACACTAAATGTCTTAAAAAAGAGAGAAGATATCAAATAAAAATTCTAAGAGAAATATGGCAAAAGCATACTCTGAGCATTTCACCTGAGTTCAGTCTAAACACCACTGCCCCAAAAGGTCCGCTGACTCACCAGCTCCTGCTGTGTCTGCCCTCTAGGAGCCTAGATTTCTCCCTTGAAGCGCTCAGCACAGTTATAATGAAGCATTTAACATTCGTGTCACTTCTCAGAAGCCTCTCTCGCTAGAAGGTAGCCCTGTAGCGCGAGGACTGTAGCGGTCTGTTCTTTCTGATGGATAGTCCAGGTGCAGAAGCGAGTGGGAGTTAGGGCAACCAGGAGCAAGCTGTGCCTCCAAACCTCACCGCCAGCCGAGTGACTGAGGACTGGCAGACCAAGTTCAGCCTTGAGCGGGGGCTCGAGTTCCTCATTTGTTAAATGGGGCTAATAATGTCATTTTCATACCACTGTTGTGAGGAGGGAAGGAGAGAGCGACAGTGAGTGAAGCCTGAACATGGACACAAATTTCCCACCGCCAGGCAGTGTGACAGAAACTGTAACTCTCAGCATAGGAGTTCTGAAGCCGATGGGGAAATAGTCGAGGGTGTAAGGACCGAGGTCGGTGTCTGAGATCCTTGCAATTTAGCTACTTACTTTTTTTTTTTGGTAGTGGGGATAGAACTCAGGACCTTGTGCTCGCAAGGCAGGCATGGTACCCCTGAGCTAAATCCCCAGCTCAGCTCCTTACTTTTATACGACCTTCATTTCTATATTCTAATTGAAAAAAAATGTGAGTTGTAGGAAAAATATAGAACATAGCACCAAGAAGAAAATGAAAAAGAACCTGTGATCTTGTGACTCAATATTCATATTCTGGCATGCATCATCTTAAATTTTTTATATTTCATTCTTCCAGGACTGGAAAATTGAACCTAGGGAACACTGAGCTACATCCGGTGCCTTTTATGTTTTATTGTTGATATAAGGTCTCGTAATTTACCCAGGTTGGCCTAGAACTTGCAATGCTTCTGCCTCAGCCTCCCAAGTGCCTGGGATTCCAGTCATGCATTATTACACATATAAATGTTCACATTTATATGTCATAGCTCATATTGTGTGCTTTCATAGTGATTTTATTAATATTTTCATATTTTAAATGTTCTTGAATAGCATACCTTTGCTATATTTTCTCTTCTAGTTTTGATTGGATACCTTTTCTCCTTTCCAAGGTAAGCATTAAGAACCATAAATTTTTGGCCAGGGATTTAGCTCAGTCATGCCGCTGCCTGCCTCACAAGTGCAAGGACCTGTGTTCGATCCCTGGTACCAAAAAAATAAAAAATAAAAATAAATAAATAAATTTTTCTCTCAGGCCTGTTTAGCTTTGTTCCATTTTTTTTTTTTTTTTTTTTTTTTTTTTCCGGGGTTTGAACTCGGGTCC
>NW_022900945.1:44900846-44920675 GCF_012274545.1 Fukomys damarensis | reverse complement strand
TTTTTTTTTTTTTTTTTTTTTTTTTTTGGTACCGGGGATTGAACTCGGGTCCTTGCACTTGCGAGGCAGGCCACCAAACCGCTGAGCTAAATCCCCAGCCCTTGTCCCATCAATTTTGATATGCTATATTTTCATTTAGTTTGGTGCATTTTTCTTTTTTGAGATCTTTTCCTTTTTATAGGTACTCTTTAATATTACAAGTTTAGTTTATTCATATGGCAAACTCATATACTGTAAAACAGTGTTAAATAAAAAACCAACAAGTCTTTCAGCCCATACTCCACTTCCTTTCACCAAAGTAACTACACTGAATAGTATTTTGTGTACTTTAAAAGAAATCTTCCAGTCTTAAGTGTGTATGTGCATGTTTGATAATACATGTGTTTTATCTATTATTAGACAAGTAAGAGTACACCGGGTGATACTGTTGTTTACTTTAGCCATGTGGAAGATTGATTATAAAAAATTGACAATGTGAAATAGGAAGAAAAAGGCTAAAGGTGTAAAGAAAGTGGGAAGGGTAGGGGTAAGGTAATAAGGGAAAGGAAAATAATAGGAGAAAATGAAAAAATGGAAATAAAATGTTTGTAAATGGGGAGGGGAGGAGGGGGTGAAGGGAGGGCAGGGACAAGGGGAAAAAATGAGAACCAATACCTGTCATGTAGGTACAAGATCCCAATAATGAATGGAACTGTACTGTATACCTAAAATGTACAAATAAACTCAATGAGGAAAAAAAATGGTCCCAATCATGCCTTTCCTCGCTTTCATATATCTGAAAATGTGACTTTGAAGTTCTTTCCATCAAGAAGGGGAGAATATTTCCCTGGTCCTTGAATTTGGCTTTGCTTGGTCAGAATTAATGGTGTACCTGGTCTGACTGCAAGCATAGAGAGGCTTTGTGTGCTTCTGCTTTCTTGGAATTCTGCTATTGACGTGTGCCAGCCAGTTGGGAGTTGAAAACCCATCCCAGCTGAGACAATTCTAAACCAGCCTGGCCAGATCATCACCTAACATGTAAGGTAACCTCCCCAAATCAGCTGACCCAGCCCACAGCTGCCTGCAGAGACAGAGGAAGAAACCAAACGATAAAAGGGGTTTATTGTCTTAAGCCACTGAGCTTTGGAGCAGTTTGTTATGGTATTTTTGCCTCAGCAACCAGACAAGAGTAATAACCCACCCTGCTACGGTTTGTTCCCTCTGAAGCTCAAGTCAAAATTAAAATCCTGTTGTGAAATACCGAGAGGGTGGAAATTAACTGAACTGTGGTATTTGAGGGAGGAGCCTTTGGGAGGTAGGTAGAATTGGATAAGGTTGGCAGAGTGGGACCCTCCACGACTGAATACTTGTGACTTTATAAGGAGAGAGACCAGAGGATGCGTGTACACACGCGAGCTCCCCGTCTCATCGTACGATGCCAGTAGCGACCTCAGGACTCTGTCAGCAAGACTGCTATCATCAGACGCAGTCCTGCACCTTAAGCCCAAACCAGAAGCCAAATGAAGTCTCTTTCCTAGGTAAATTACCCACTCTGTGGCGTTGTGTTGTTAACGACAGAAAATGGGTCATGACTTCCGTTTCAAACAATGCCGAAATCTACCAGTTTCCCTTCCAAAGAAATCACTGTTTCCACCAACAGTGAGCGCAATGACCATTTCTCCTCACTATCATCGGTCTACGATTACTGTAATGCCCACCTAATAGTCCATTCTAAAAAATGCCATGACTTATTTATTCAGTCCTCATTATTGAACATTTAGGTCATTTCCTCTTTCTTTCCCCTATTATAAATAAGAGTGGGATGAACATCCTGGTAGATAGATCTTTTCACACATTTATGATTATCTCCTACAGATAAATTCCTGGAAGTAGAATTTCTGAGTCATAGGTTTTGCACATTTTAAAGACTTTTGAATGTATAATACCAAATTATCTCTCAGAAAAATTATTCCACATTCTGCTCAAATGCAGCATTTAATTTATGAAAAATTTCAAAAATCTACAAGAGAACAGAGTATAACAATGATTCCCCCAGGCAGCCATCACTCAGGTTTAATAA
The DNA here is from genome assembly GCF_012274545.1 of Fukomys damarensis. Classification (NCBI taxonomy): domain Eukaryota; kingdom Metazoa; phylum Chordata; class Mammalia; order Rodentia; family Bathyergidae; genus Fukomys; species Fukomys damarensis. Next base: position 44,918,616 of record NW_022900945.1, on the reverse strand, counting down.
TGATCAACTTATGCCCAAACTGTTTCATCTAAAATTTCTCCATTTGACTAAGTTACTTTGGATCAGGTCCGAAGAAAGCGTTTTCATTGGAGCAGCTTAGTATTCAGAAGACAAACAAAGGTTTCCCATTTCGGAGGGGGCCTCAAAGTGGGAATCGCCTGAAATCTCATGTGATCACACCGAAAGTCCCCTGCCGGGGGTGGGGAGCTTTGCACTGAGGTGCACAGGGTTGCATGGGAAACCCTCATATACTGGTGCTCACTGTGCACCTCGTTGGAGCCAGGGATCCCGTAAGGAATGAGTAGTTCACCAATTCTGGGGGTTTTCGGAGCTTTCCTCAAGGCCCTGTATTCCCCAACACTATTTCATTCTTCATCTAAATAAAGCAGAGGTAGACCTTGTAATACATCTTTGGCTCATGTAAATGTAAATATTGTGATTTGTGTTTGTCACGATTGCTGCTGAATGAGAGGCTTTTCTGTGGTTTCTGCTTAAAATTTCCGGGCTGATTGAATTTTGTAATACCAGTTGGTAGCATTGCATCAACAAGTCAGCACAATCTTAAGACAGAAATGCAAGCAATTTTCTTCCATGAGACAGTACAATAATAGCTCGGGTTCTTTCTAGCTCTTTAGACATGTTATGTAGGGCTGTTCCAAGAAGCAAACTGCAGTTAGAGCTGAGGTGCTGCTCTGAAGGGAAATAAGGAGGTAACTAGAAGACCTAGGTAGTCAGTTTGCAGAGAAAGTGTAGGAAGAGATCTGTTTTCTAGACCAGAATAGTAAGTGGATGGATGATGAATACTCAAAGTTGATTCAAAATGTCAAATTCAAAGTATGTTTGAGAGTTCACTGCAGTTATTCCCAAGATACTGTATTAGCTCCAGAGGTCACCCAGCCTTGTTTTAAATAATCCACGTGATGATGCTTGTGTCATTATAGTGCAAAGGGAAGATCATGGACTTGGAGGCAAACAGGACTGGGTTTGAATCTCAACTCTATCATCTACTTTTCAGAGCAACTTTGGACAAGTTACTTGTTCATTTGTTCATTCACTCACTCAATAAAAATTTTGACCAATTTTTGCAGGCCAGGTGTTGTTGTGCCTGGAAATAAGGACTAAATGGTGAGCAAGATGTTGTTTCTGTCCTTGAGGGGCTTAGAGTCTGGTGGGGGATCATGCGATGCTATGATAAGGACGGAGGGATCAGAGAGCACACAAGAAAGAGGTCAGGGTCTTCTGAGAGGAAGAGGTATCTCACCTCAGTCAGAATCAGTCAGAAATCAGCCAACCAAGGTGAGGATGGGGTCAATGGGGATCATTTATAATGGGGTCAACACCACTGTAAAAGCATATGCTAGAATTAAAGTCATTAAGTGCACCGAGTGTGGGGTGCCAGGCCTGGAGTGTCAGGGTGACTCTGAAGAGGGAGCAGAGCCAGATGGTGAAGGAACCTCCAAGGCAGATGCAGGACAGTTCAGAGGTTTGGAGAGTTTCAAGCTGGCCAGGGGCAGGCATCAGGTAGCCGAGCGAGATCTTCCTGGGTGGGATCCAGCATGGATGGAGGGGTGATCTGACGGGATGTAGTGGTGGTAGGGGTGTGGCCTGAATGCCAGCTGTGGCCCGGGGTGGTGAGCTGTGGATGGAAAAAGCACTCTTTCCTTTCACAGGGAAATGACTGGATTTGGAGGTTGGGTATGTGGTAGGTAAAGAACAAAGGAGCCGTCCCGCTGAGCACAGAGAATGGTGGGGAGGGGCGTTGAGGGTGAGGCTGAGGAGGTTCTGTGGGCAGTTGTGCAAGCGTGTTGGGGACTCAGAGAGATGACTGTCGCTAACCCCCAGAAGTTCACTGAAGCCACATGATCAGGGGAGAGCACTTAAATCAGTGAAGACAAAACAAATGTCTTCATGGTTGAAATAGTTAAAGTCAGAGCTGTAAGAAGTAAGCAACAATCACGTACCGTGCCTAGGAGAGGGGAGCGTAGCAGTCCAGCTGGCGCAGTGGGCCACTCTAGCCCCACCCAGTGCCATGTTCAGACTCTTACCCAATCTCACTACCCTTGGCTGCCTCTCTCTTTGATTTAACCTCACCCACAAAAATCCAAGCCTGCCCTCCCTCCTATCTACGCCCCAGAAAATGAAAACAAGCTGCTTAAAATGCAAGTCTTGACCCAAATCCCATAGTGCTTGGACTCCTCCAGACCAAGGCAAGATAGAAGTCAGAGACTGTGGCTGCCTGCCACCCCAGGGATGAATCTGAAGGCCGTGGTTTGTTTCATGATGCATTGGAGAGAAATCTGGTCAGGAAACTCCAGAAAATCATTTCTCAGCCATCTGTCTTCCCCTGAATGGCAGCCAGAGATCGCTCACCAAGTCGTGTATGGCAACTCGATTGGAAAGGAACTGCAGCCGAAGTGGCAGGGTGTTGGTGCTCTGTGTTTGGTGATGGCAGCTGGCTGGCAGGCTGCTCCCTGGGTCGGCAGGACCAGATTATCCAAGGATGGGGAAAATTAGCGCCCAAAGCTTTCCAGATATTTGTGATTGAAATTAACTTCCCTTTGACAAAATGTGCCTGTGCTTAATCCACAACCGAGCCCTGATTCCAGGTAATGCAAGATGCTACTAATGTTTTTTTTTTTTTTTTTCCATGTAGTACTAGTTTGAGACACAATGAGAACTAGTTACCTAGAATAGACTTGTTCTCAGAGCTGCAGGAACCTTGGAGAGATTCTATGATGCCCAGATGCCCTGGGGCCTCAAAGCAGGAGCTACCCTGTTCTTGCTTAGTTCTTTTGAAAGCCGACTGGCCCTGGAAAGACTGATTCAATAAGATGTACTTGCAAGTGAGTAAAAAGAAAGAAAAGAACAAACAGGTGGTGCTCTCCAGGAGAGGCAGAATGTTTGTGTTTGTAAGAACCTTTCTGAGCTCCTCCTGCCACCCAGGTGGAGCATGGCTGACTGTCTTCTCAGGGTAGCACATGCTGGTGATTTAAAAAGACACGCAGCAGGCAGGCAGTCTCCATTTATACACAGGGTCGTTCTTCATTGATTTTCACCAAGGGGTAATTCTGACTGAATTAGAACCCCATTATTGCCAGCGTTCTCCTAATTTCCATCTGTCTCCATTTAGACGCATGGAAGTTGTGTTTTGTCACTGGGAGAGGAAGACGGCAGGGGTTTTGTAGATCTCTTCTTTATCAGTCCCTTCTAGGTCTGGGTTGCATTTCTAGAAGGAAAAGGACCTGCAATCCATGGAATTATTTTCATGGGAAGCTTAGCGACATTCTGGGTACAAGCTGGGATGCTGTAAGACCTAAGTACTAAGTGTGACCCAGGAGCAGGTCATTTTCCTGGCACTGCACAGAACTTGGTTCCCTTCCGGGGGCTGGTGGCCTTGGAAGGTCTCTTCAATAGAACGGCCAGGTGGAAGCTAGGGGAAGAGCCAGCTTAGGGCCTCCCCATGGCTACTGTAGCTGGAAGCCTGGCCTATGGCCAACGTGAGGCTCTTGTGGTAGTTCCAGAACTTCCCAGGGTCCCCTCCAGAGAGGCAAGGTTCTGGCTGAGTGAGTGAGGGGCTTGCTCAGGGTCATTGCAACTGGGGCTTGAGCATGAGTGTGACCCCATTTTGTTCCCTGACTGGGAGGCCTTGGGACATGGGGAAATCTGTTGGCAAGAGCTGGAACCACTCTTTCTTGCCACTTCTCCACCTCAAATGAACTTAGGGACAGCTGTGCAGGACCCGACCTGGAAGAGAAAGAGACAATTCTTCAAATCCTTGATAGGAGGCCCACTGCCTCTCTGGGAGGTTCATCGTGTGGGAAAGAGGGAGTAGCAGAGACTTACCTGGGGGCTGGGTCAATGTGGGGAGAAAGAAGTGGAGGAGGGAAGGAGAAATGGTCTCAGGGGTTACTTTGAGCAGTAACTGTTGCACTGAGACTATTTCATTTTCTTCATAGCAGAGTAAACTGACATGGACAGATGTCCGAGTGTCCAAGGAGAAAGCCCCAAAGCCAGAAAGGCCTCTAGGAAGACCTCTTGTATTCCAGAATTTCAATAGTGGCTCTTAAGACAGGAAGTTATAGCTTGGGGACCAAAATATTCTAAGTAAAAAATTGGCCTAAGACCAAAACCTCCACGATACCCCTAGCCCCAACTTAGCAGTAACCCTCTAAATATGGTCCACATTCCAAACTGTATGAGCAGCTCCCAAGGCACTGGCTGGGGAGATGGGAGGGAACTGAAGGAAAGGGAAAAGTAAAAAGGGTCAAGATGCGGAATGTATGTGTGGCAAAATCCCGCCAAGAATATGTTCACTGTGTATTGCAAACATGCTAATAAAAACAATTAAAAAAAAAACCCAGCTTTGGCCAAAAAATAAAATAAAAAAGGAAATTCCTTGACCCAACCCAAACTCACTGAATCAATCTCTTGGGGAGAGGTCTGGGAATCTAGGTGTTTTGTTTTTATGGTGTGTGTGTGTGTGTGTGTTTGTGCTGAGGACTGAACTCAGAGACTTCTCACTGAGCTACATCCCCAGACATTTTTTTTTTGAGATAGGATCTTTCTTACTAAGTAGCTAAGTTGCCTAGACTTGGCTCAAACTAGTGATCTACCTACTTCAGCCTTCCTGAATCCCAGACTTATAGGCACATGCCACTTTACCCAGTAGGAATCTGGTTTTATGACAAGACCCAGATAATTGCTATGCCCACTAAAGTTTTAGAGCACTTTATCTATACCTGCACTGTCTAATCTAGTAGTTGATATTTAAATTAATATTAAATAAAATTAAACATTTACTTCCTGAGTCATGCTAACCATATTTCAAGCACTCAGTAGCCCCATTTGGAGAATCGCTGCTGTATTGGACAGTGCAGAGTATTTCTGTCTCCCAGAAAGCTCTATTAGACAAGACTGGTTATGCTGCAAAGAGCACTATAAATAAGAACAAGAAGATTACAAATATCACTATGCTAATATGTGAAGTTTAATCAATTTTTCAATACTAATGCTGTTTGCTACTAGAAGGTGAGTTTTACATTGGTTACCACTGATCTATGAGAATGCAGCTGTCTTTATGGTCATCTCTTCTCAGCCCCTGGTTAGCTCATGCACAGCCTCTGCAAACATTAGGTGGGTATGGCCTAATTTACCCATAGGTTCATGCAGCATCATGTCTATCCATGAAGGGTACCTTGTGTACAGCAAAAGGCTGCCATTGTTCTGTGTGGATGTCAACTTGGGTCAAGGCACATTGCCTGCAAACCAGATGTGGGTTGGACTTTGTGTTCTACTTGTCTTCTCAGCCAGGACATTTTTGCAGTGCACAGCCTACAAAACCTTATGTAACAGCTCTGAGAGGAGAGTAGCTTTAATTTCAGTGGCACATTTTTTGTCCAATAATCACAAAGCTTTGATGTTTTATTTTAAAATGCTGAGAGAGCCAAGACATACTGAACCTCAGGGACCCAAGTGCCAGTGAAAGAAGGTTACTGATCTCAAGTTTGCAACCGAGTCAGGGAGGTTCACTAAATGAAACATCCCAATTCAGCACGGTGGGGCTGTGTGGTGGTAGAGCAGGATTAGGGAGGTTTGGGTTCTGTCAGAGAGGAAGTTAACCTCTTTGGAGAAGTAGGTACATCTTCCTAGATGCCTGGGATGACTTGGAAGGAAGAATAGGAGCCAAGAGGACAGCAAGGAGAAAGGTGATGTAGGGAGTAGGACAGCAAGTGAAAATAGAGGAGAGACAGGAAGTGGTGGGGAGCTGCTGGTCTGTGCTGGTGTTTTAGGAGCTTAAGGTGTGATTGAGGAGAGCTGGAGATGAGCTGAGAGTCGGGCAGAGGCTGAGACTGGAGCCAGCACACTGGAGTTTCTCTTGCTTTGACTTGGAGCCGTGGAAAGTCCTTTACATCTCCAGCTGTCATTTTACATTATGTTGAAAATATATCAGAAATAATTAAATGCTGCATCTTGTTTTATCTGATTCTCCTAACACCCCTTCCCAAAGCAAAAAAAAAAAAAAAAACCATTATTAACCATTTTATAGAAATGAAAAATGAGACTAGAAGAGGTGGTTTTGTTTGCCTAAGGATCACATGATCCCAAGCATTGTAGATGGTTTACTTATAAGTTATTTTAACATTATTATTTTTTCTGATTATAAAGGTACTATATTATATATTCATGGAAAAACTTGGAATACCTAAGAATATGAAGATAATAAAATTCAAATTTGTATTTATCATTATGAGTTTATTATATTAACTTTCCGAGATAAATACACTTACATATAAAATACTGCTTATACCACAAGTATAAATTGTATATATATTGTAAATGCTATTTTTATATAGTAGGATAATTTATAACCTCATTTTTGTATCTTGATTTTTTTCACTTTATAACTTTATCATAAACAATTTTCCATGTCCTTAGATAGTCTCTGGTAGTAAGATTTTAATGCCCATGAATTCTGGTCTGCATGAAAATATCTTTAATTAACTTCTTGTTTTAAGGTACTTTTTCAGGTTGCTTCCGATTGCAAATATTAACATCCTTAAGGAACATTACTGTTACCTTTAGATAAATTCCTTTTAAAAAAGTATGAGCTGGGTGTGGTGGTGCATGCCTGTAAGCTCAGCATTCTAGGAAGCCAAGGTAGGAGAATCACTGGTTTGAACCCAGCTTGGGCAGCGTAGCAATTTATCAAGACCCCATCTCAAAGTGAAAAATAAGAAAAGGGCAGGGTATGTAGCTCATTGTGAAGGCCCTAGGTTCAATCCCTGGTCTTGCAAAAACAAACAACATGTCTCAGCCACTTTCCCATCCCTGAGACACAGTACACAATACCCACAACCTAAAGGAATAGAGGTTCATTTTGGCTCATGAGGTTCAGGTTTGGTTCAGGTTGGCTGTCTGTAAGGCAGGCACAGGACGGCAGAGGAGCATGGTGGAAGGGCCTGGATGGAGGAAGTGGCTCATCCATGGAAGGCAGGAAGCAGAGGAAGGTGCCAGGGAGGGAGATATAACTTCTGGGTCGTCAGTGGACCAATCCACTGGAATATGTCACCCCCATGACCCAATCACTTTCCAAACCTGAGGCTTTGGGGGGCGTATTTTAGATCTAAACCGTAACACAAAACAAGCAAATCAAATTGTGTCAAAATGTATGAACCTTTCAAAGTTTCTGATACAGGTTGTTAAAATGCCCTGCAGAAAGGCTGTACCATTTGGCAGTGTCCTTTTTACTAAAGCTTGGATGAGCTGTCAACTCTATGAGAACTCAACTCACTGCAACCACTTCCTACTTTTCTTCTTTATTAAAACACTTCAGAAAAGGGTGAAGGACACAGTGTGGATATGTGGGTACCTAGCAGTCTGCTGTCTCAATGCAGGTTGGCCAGAGAGGATTGTAGTCTGGGAAGCAAGGTAGGAAGAAGCTGGCCAGAACTTCAACAGGGCGAACTTGGCACTCTGTAAGAGGACACAAGACACACTGCATTTTCTTTTTCATTTTTCATGAAAAGTTAGACATCCTTCCTGGAACATTTCCAATGCCAGAGTTCCCGGGCTCTTGGCACTTTATCAGGTTGGGGGTGGGGACAGATTCTACAGCGCTGGATAAATATAGGAAACAGATTTGTGTTGCCAGCTAGAGAAAAGCTCTCTGTCACCAGTAAGTCCTATGAAACGAAATCCATCCATCTGATCCTAAATCCCATTTCAAGTGATTTTCACAGAATTGAGTGGATTTTGATGACAGTGCATCTTACTTTGAACGAAGGAAAAGTGGTCACCAAGGAAAAGGAGGAAAATGCTGGACTCAAGTGCAAAGGAAACATTCCCAGCCTCCCAAGCTGCAGTGTGGGCTGGTCTGGTTCCCGAAAGGCCCAATAAAACACTCTGTGCATCTCCCTCTCACCACTCTAACTCACAGAGATACAAACCAGACAGCATAAATGGTTCATCCAGAGTTTCAGGGCAGCTGTGGGCCCGCTGTTCTGCAGGCCTCCTGGAGAGTCCTAGTGGCCACCAGCAAAAGCCACACAAGTCCGTGGACCTTCCCAGGTGCCCCAGGCTCTGGCACCTGGTGCCCTGGCCTCACAGACACTCAATTCTAGATTTGGCCTCTTCAGTGCTCCACTTGGCATTGGCTCAGGTCTCTATCACTCTGAGACCTGTAGCTCCCCTGTTCCTAGTTTCTGTCTCCTCCCATCCCCAAAATCAGGCCTCATCCATTTTCAGCTTCTGAAGTTCTGAGCCTTTGAAACCCTTCTCTCCTCAAATACACTGGATTACTTTACTCTTTCAATCAAAACCAGAAGTCTGTGGTCCACAGACTACATGAGTTTGAGCACAAATGTTTTTTTTTTTTAACTTAAATTCATTGTCAATATTTTAAAATCTACACATTTATAAACAATTGCCGTACCTGTCTCCTCTTGAAGTATTAGAAGATCTGACCTTAAGCCTCCTGCTTTTACATGGGGACAACTGTTGAAAGTGAGAAAGATGTGCTCTTCTTGACAAAAAAATCTACTATAGACAAGTGTAGTGGCCCACACCTGTAATCCCAGCATTCTAGGAGGCTGAGGAAGGAGGATCACAAGTTTGAGCTCAGCCCTGGACAACTTAAAGACTTGCTGACAAACACTTAAACAAATAAATGAAGAAATAAACATCTGTGCATAAACCTCTGTGCCAATACAGAAATCCCCAATACAGAAAGAAGAAAAAGCAAAAACAAAAAACCTCAAGCAAGAAAATCAAAACAAAACCAAAAAAATCTTCCTAATTATCTTATAGAAGCTTGCTTCTCCCTTTTACGTATCTGTATGGCCTCCTAAGATTTGAGTTTGTGCCGGGCATGGTGGGGCAAGCCTGTAATCCCAGCACTCTGGAGGCTGAGGCAGGAGGATTGCTGTGAGTTCGAGACCAGCCTGGGCTACATAGTGAGTTCCAGGTCAGTCTCAACTACATAGTGAAACTGTCTCAAAAAAAAAAAAGATTTGAGTGTTTGTTATCCTACTGTCTTAGTTACTTTTCTCCTTGCTGAGACAAAATACTTGACATCCAAAGTTAAAGAGGGAAAGGTTTATTTAGCTCACGGTTTGTAGACATAATCAGTTGGCTCCAAAGCAGGGTGGTACAAACCAGAGGGCAACAGCTCATGGCGACGGAAGACAGCAAAAGCGACAAGGGACCCTTACGAGCATCTTTCTTCTCCTTTTATCTGATCCAGACTGCCAGGATTAGGGCAGCTCCAAACCAATCAGTGGACTGATTTAATAATCCACAACCTTAATCCCAGTGTCACACACTGTAGATTCAGCCACCTCTGAAAAAATCCTACGACCGCCTGAGGCTTTGGGGGGACATCTAGACACAAGCCATAGCACCTATCTACTATAAAAAAATGTGCTTTTTAAGATTTATCTTCTTCTACCTGGCAAACCATACCCAAATTACAAACGATCCCCAAATAATGGTGGTTTGAATTACAATTTTTCAACTTTGTGGGGGCCATATATATTTAGTAGAAATCACTTCGAATTTGGATTTTGATCTTTTTGTCCGGCTAGCAATATGCAGGATAGAGATTTCAAGCACTGGGAACCCAGCTCCCAGTCAGCCACGGGGTTGGGCGTGTGTGTGTGACACAGCTGTGATGAAAAGTGGCTCAGTTGTATTACATGCATTTTTGACTTTGAATATTTTTGATTTAGGATGGACGGATTTATTGGGACATAATTCATCCTAAGTTGAGGGATATCTGAAGTTTTAAAATCACACTGCTATGGCCAAGAAAAAGATGTTTTCTGAAAGGGGTACTATGTGGGATCGGGTCTGGGGTAAAAGCTGTGTTTCTATAGTTGAAATGTGCAGAGGGCTCAGCGTGCAGTCTGCTCAGTGCTCTTGGGCTACTCGATGGTGTTGCACAGAGCACTGCTGGCCAAGCAGAGCTGCCTTCTGTGAAGCTCTAAGCTGAAACGGAGTCCAGATGTAAGAAGGATGTGAGGACCGACCGGGCATCGCTGAGGAAGACCGGTTGGATGACTGCAGAACGCGATGTGTTTGCTGACTTCAGAGCTCTGCCAGGTCAGCTGGGTGCGCACTGTTGATCACCCCAGCCCTGTCTGAGTGCATCCTGTTGTCACTCACGGTGTTCGTTGTTCTTAGGCTGGGCAGGGAACCATTTTGGCCTCCTCTTACAGCGTGGGAGCGCGGCCCAGCTGGGTGGTTGTGAAGGGACCGTCTTTATTATCTTGAGAGACCTCAACTTGCCTCTGAGTGCCAGTCTCTGCCGTGGGCTGTGTGTGGGTTAGAGCAGAGCTCAGGCCTGAAGCCACCAAGGTGAGGCAGCTTGGGGACACTGGGCATGGGAGGGGACCTGCAACTCAGCACCACTATTCCTTTCCTCTCTTTTTCGTATAAAAAGATCAATCTCATGTCTAATTCATTTGAAAATTCTCCACTTCTCTGTGTGTGTTTTTGGTAAAAATAGAAGTCTCTGAGGATTACAGGCTCCTGCTGAATTTTATGAGCAACTTTTCAAAGCCTGGTAACCAGGTTCCTCTAATCTTTCCTTGAGTGAATTAAGCACCAGTGGGAGGCTTTCTTTCCGGATGACTGGTTTGAATAAAAGACTTTCAGAGTTGGGGGTAGGAGGCTTTTAAGGTCATTTAACCAATCTTTAGGCTACAGAAAACACAACTAACAGAGTGGAGAAGTTGGCCTCTGATCCCCTACTCTGGTGCCTATCCCCTCCCTCCTGTTTTTCCTCCCTCTTTCCCTGACATTTTTCTGATCCCAGCCATTTCCATGTCTACAATAAACTTCCAGTTTGCCTCTATGCCTCCTGCCCTCTTAGAAGCCAGCGAGAGTTTTTCAAAAGGCAAATTGTATTTCCTCTCTACTTAAAACTGTGGCACTTCTCTGGTACACACACTCCCTTAGTGTTAGATGGTGCCTTTCAAAGGAGAGAGTGGGACAGTGATGGGGAAAGAAATAAGGAGTCTTCTAGGGGCCTGAAATGTTCCATTTCCTACTGTGTGATGGTTATGTGTGTAGGCATATTGTGATAGTTGGGCTATGCCATTGCAGTATATGCTTTTTTCTGTATGCACCTTGTACCGTTACTGTGTTAGGCAGACTTTCATCACTGTGACAAAATACGTGAGATAAACAACTTTAAGAAGGAAAATTCTGGCTCATGGTTTCCAAGGTTTCAGTCCATGGTCAACTGGGTCCATTGCTTTTAAGCCTGGGCTAAGGCAGAAACTTTATGGCAGAAGGGCACAGTGAGAGAAAGCTGCTCACCTTAGGGCAGTCAGGAGGAGCGAGAAGAGAGGGAGGAAGGGGCGGGTGAATCTCTGCTCATGAGCTTCCTTCTTCTACTTTTGTTCCCTCTCAGCACCCAGGCTATTGGATGGAGCTGCCCACATTTAGGGTGAGCCTTTCCTACTCAGTTTGCTATACCACATACCAGTTACCTCTGGAAACTTTCTCACTCATACACCCCAAAGTATGCTTTACTAATTCCCTAGGCGTTGCTCAATATAATCAAGGTGCCAGTGAAGCCTAACCATCGTAGCTATAAAGTTTTTAAAAGTTGGCTCGGTGTTTAACATCAACTTCCTTCGCTTTCTAAGGCAAGAGGGAAGGTTGGCTTTGAATGCTAGGGAAGGGGACTGGTGGGATTTCTAAAGAAGATCGCTGAACCCTGTGGCAGCTTTGAATGAGGAGCTAATTTCAACAAGTGCTGGTGTGACAGACTTGTAAACTGTCTGATGAAGGGTGCCATGAAACTTTAGAGTGCTGGGGTAATGATGACTCAAGGAAGCCTCTAGAATCCATTACAAAAAGTTATGGTTTAGGGCTGATTGTGGAGAATTCATCCTGGCATGTTTCCCTTCCAGGAAAGGCTGTGTTTCAGATGAAGGTTGATTAGGCACAAGTGTAGTGCAGCTCCTAGAAGAGTTTGTACTCACTCTAGGAGAGCTGGCCTGAGACCTGTGATCAGGACTACCAGGCCAGAAGGCCACGGCACACGGGAAAATGCCAGGATGTTCTCAGAGACAAGCTGGGAAACTTTCCTAGAGAAGTGACCCTAATGGCTGGACTAATACAGGGACCCTGGAGGGAGCTGGAGGCCCCTGGTGTCCCCCATCTGGTCCCATGGAGGTGTTGAGACATCAGAGGAAAGAAAGTATTGGTGATCAGTGAGTTGTGGAGGAAAAGGCAAGGTGGAAATAGCTCCCCTTGCCACCTGAGCCACCAGCTTGATGAGCTGCTGCAGTCATTGGGCTTTTTACTCGTTGCATATTAGGAGAGAAACCCACTCTTTGTGGCTGGGATCTATCCCTACCTAGTACTTTGCACACCACCTTGACTTTTACTGTTACATGTGTTGGCCTTCTTCCTGGGTGCCTTGCTTGCCTTGATTATAGAAATCCCTCTTTACAATATGCTCAACTCCAGCACAGTGCCTGGTACTCTGTTGGACTTCGGTGAGTATTGGCTTCACAAGCAGAGGTGCCAGCCATGAGAGGAAGGTCTCCCTTACATTCCTCCAACACCTTGTCCTCGTCTGTCTGTTTTCTGCTGCTATCACAGAATGCCACCAACTAGGTGATTTATGAAGGAAACAAGTTGATTTCTCACAGTACTGGAAGCTGGGAAGTCCAAAAGCACAGTGATGGAATCTGTGGTGATATTGTTGTATTGGCAATTAAATTTCAGCCCAGGTTTTGGAGGGGACATTCAAACTATAACTCATCCTGAGGGACAGGACTTTTCTTCCAGAAAGCTGAGGTTCAGAGAGGTTCACCCAAAGCACACAGCTTATCAGTGGTAGAACTGTGCTTTAAACCCTGGAGTGTCTGCCACCAAAGCTCTTGCCCTGAATTTCTGTGTGGTGCTGAGCCTTGTCTACACCATCCTACTAGTCATTTCGCCCCTCAACACTCCAATAGGCTGCTACCTTTTTATTCAGGATAACTAAATCCTCCTACCAATGGATCCCAAATATCCCAAAGACCAGGTTTCCCAACAAAGGGAACAAACCTCTCTGAGACTTAGCTTTTGCCTATACTTTTCGTCCCATCCCTAACCACATGGCATCCTCAACTTCATGCATCAATGTTGCTGTAATACCTATAGTTGTTTGCATAAATCAGCTTCCTCAGTGGGTTCCTCTTTCTAGAATTATAACTATTCCATTGCCCATTGACATGGATAATTATAAATATATACACATAGACATTATGATGGTTTTGATTATAAGCAGCAGAAAATCTACCCCCCACCCAGCTGGTGGAAACAACATCTCACATGATAAGAAATCCAGCCGGGGATTTAGCTCAGTGGTTCCCCAAAAGAAATCCTGAGGGAAGGGAAAGGAAGGGAAGGCTTCAGCACGGGGCCCCAGGGTCCTGGCTCTTATCTTCTGTGACCCCTTTGCTCTGCGTCTCTCTACCTTGCCTTCACCCGCAGGCTGGTGGCAAGATGGCCGTGGTGGTTGCAAGTCTCATGTTCGGACACACCAGATAAGAAGATGAAACGTTTCTTCTCTGTATCTCTCTCCCCAGAACTTTCCGGCACGCACCCATGTAATTCACTAGCCAGGATCTGGTTAGAGACTCACCCAAAGCCAAGGGAAATGTGCCTCCCAGGTTAGTTTGAACCAGTCGGGGTATATCCTGGGAGGCAGGTGGGGTTGATCATACTAGGGAGGGCGGGGGCACCCAGAAGAGTGGGACTCTCCACAAGAAAGACTCCAGGATGGGAGTGCATCCTGAATGGCATCCAGCGGACCTTTCTAAGGAAGAGACCTCCTGCTCCCAGGTTAACCTCCTCACACCCCACTTCTCTCCTCTTGGGTCCCTTTCCCCATTGCCTTTTGGTGCAGGGGCCCTGTTTGCACAGGCGCGTCTACTCGCATCTACTCATCTGTCTCCCACACTCTGGCTCCCTCCCTCCCTCACTTACTCGCTCCCTCTGCTGATGCACTTACCTTGCTGTGCTGCTCACCCCCAACACTGCGCCTTCCCTCCAAGCAGTCTGCATGCAGCTCCTGCCGGAGGTGCATCCAAACGAACCGTTCTACCCGAATGGCTCCTCTCACTCTGCAACCTTCTAGCCGGGGGTGTCACTCCATGGGGTGATCCGCTCATTTCTCTTGTTTGAGAAGCATGCTTTGCTCTCAGTCAGAGATATGGGTTCCTTGCCATCCGATGCTTTGGGAATGCTGGGAAAAACACTCCTCTTCTGATCTCCACACCCACCAGGGCGGAGCAGGCAGCCAGGCTGTCATTAGCCTCATCTTTGCCCCCCTGCTTGTGGAGAAGACACCATAACTGTATATATATAAGACACAGCTCCAGCATCAAGGGCCGGAAAATCCTACGGACAGCTGTTCTTTGGAGCTAGGGTGTTATGGCTAAGTTCTACCACAGACAAACCAGGCACCACATCGCTAGGATACAAGAGAAGGAAGCGAGAACCCACCGAGCGCCTACTTACGATGCGTCAAGAGCTAGCTCTCTGTGAGTTGCCTGTCTCTATAAATTGTGCATTTTCCAGGGCAGCTTCCTCTGCTGTCCTCTTCTCCTCTGCCTAGAAAGGTTCTACATGCCCTATGTGACTCAGCTCAGCCAGCACCGGGTGAACCTTCACCTGAATCCCCCTGAAAAAGCTCATTTCTCCCTCTTCTGTCGTTACTTTGCAATCCCTTTGCTGCTGCTTCATCCCAACATAAAAGAGTCCCCTACTCACCTGCCTGCTTCTGCTGCTGTATGAACTTCTTAGGGGATGCGGCCCCCACTCTCCATCCTGGATTCTTGGGTCCTGGGAGGACAGATCTATACCTTTCAGGTAATAGGGACTTAATAATTCCCTGCTGAATTAAATTAAGTTAATTATTACTTAGGACACCAGAAAGTAAGATCTGAAAAAGTGCATACAGATCTTAATAAATACAATGACTGCTGCATAGGTAGTTTTCTCCTTTATGATGCCTTCTGGATAGGGAAAGAATGAAAAAAGGGGAGAGAGATAGAGGTGGAGATTGATAAAGTTTCTCTGCCTATAGAAACGAGCCTCTTATGAATATGTACAATTTTATACCCTATGGCCAGGACCCAGCGTATGGGAGGTGATCCACAAATACTTGTTAAAAGAATGAAAGAAGATGGGTCAAATTGGGCTGAATTCTGAGCCTTGTCTAGCTAGGGGAGGGCGTGAGGAACCAGGAACCTGAGGTGGCCAGGGAGGCCTCTGGTGAAGGAATCATCAGCTTTGCCTAGTCATGCATTTTGCTCAGGGCCACCTCTGCCTCGGAACAGTGGCTAATCAGCTAGCCCCACCCTCTGTTACCCACCCCAACCTATCCCTGGCTCCAGAGCCTGCGCAATTGCATTTCAGGGCCTGGAGTAAAGCCTCAGGTCAAGGGGATGAGACTGGGCCTGTCCTTGTGCACGCAGACCCCTGGTG
Organism: Fukomys damarensis; assembly: GCF_012274545.1. Classification (NCBI taxonomy): domain Eukaryota; kingdom Metazoa; phylum Chordata; class Mammalia; order Rodentia; family Bathyergidae; genus Fukomys; species Fukomys damarensis. Next base: position 44,903,124 of record NW_022900945.1, on the reverse strand, counting down.
AAAGAACACATAGAGGCCAGGGAATGTATTTCAAACCAAGTAGGTAAATTGCTCCATAAAATATACTCTAGCCTTCTACTGTGACACATGTAGCTTCAACACAACAAAATGCAAAATACGTCTTAAACTATAGGGTTTTTTTTATAGCTGAAATTCAGCCAAATATCAAAGACAACTGAATTAAATTATTCCTGCACATGACTTACTGTGCAGTAGATGAATCAGTGATGTTGGACTGAGTGAAAAAACAAAAGTGCACATCCTTTATAAATCATTACATCTTTAGTTCATAAATTTTATTTTGCATATCAGCAAAATCACTAATCATCACACTCATATCATGCGTGTTCTATTGATGGCGATGATCTGAACTTGAAAATGTGATCGTATTCAGTGTGCAAAGTTTCAACATAGTGTCGTAAAATGTAAGCTGTTTGAACGTGGTTTTCTTTAATTTTAAAGAAGTATTTTTCCTTGATCTATTTCAACTGTTAAAATTAAGGTTTTGATTCCATCATAATTATGATCTAAACATTTGAATCAATATTATTTAAGTTAAACCATTCCCATAATTACAGTGTGTAATAATCATGTAGTTGTCAGTGAAAGGAACTATATCGCTCTCGTGTACACTGTGTCTAGAAAGATGGTCTTCAAATGAGTGGTATTTTCTCCCTGCAAGTATTTGTTAATGTCTGAATACATTGTTGATCGACACAACTTGCTGCTGGTATTCAGTAGCAAGTAAAGACCGGGGATGATGCTAACCATCCTAGGTCAGCACAGGTTGGCTTAAGAACAAAGAATGAGCTGGTCTGAAATGTCAGTAGTGCTGAGGTTGAGAAACCCTGGACACACACACACACACACACACACACACACACACATACACGAACACACATGTATTATGAATTGTCTCAATTGCAAAATATTCCTTAACTGATGTGCACTATTGAGAACACTGCACTAGTTCATGGGTAACTTTGGCATCACAAATGGAAACATGAGGCGCGAGAAAACGCATATGCAACACATATCGCATTGTGCAAAAACCCCTGCCTTCCTGCTTGTGTGATAGGAAGGATTCGACATAGTAATTGGTTTGTCTTTCTTTTACCCGAGCGTTTCTGCCAAATCAACTGCCCCCCGCCGCAGCTAACATGCATTCTGCAATAATGCCCATCTTCAGCGTCACACAATGCACAACTCTTAACATTCAAAGATGCAGACGCCTTTTATTTTATTTCAAGGACATCAGGCAAGAGATGTGGAGAAGTGTTGTCCTGGGACCCAAATGGTGCCATTGCCAAGAGATGTGCAAGGCGGTGTGCCCCATGAGGTCTAGCGGCAGAGGTGCCAGTGTTTTCTTCACAGTTTCTGTGTGATTGAGGTATGGGGTGGAGCTCTAACACAGGAAGCTCTGGACAGTGACTTCTCTTGTCCCGGGTAGAAGGCAGGATGCCAGGAGATATGTTCCACAATCAACCTTGGATCCTAAGCGGGATCACTGGGGAGCTGAGAGACTGTTAATACCGAATCATTAGCAGTTTCCCAACTCTTTTGCAGAACAGCATGCTGTTTGGCTGCCAAAATATTAGGATTGAAAGCAGCTGGCAAAAAATGTTCAGCAAGGAAGTGAGCCTGTTCGGAGAAGCCAAAGGAAAAATTACTCTTAGACTGTGACCTGAGAAGAGGCCTCACCGCTCCTCTTTTGGATGGCCGTGCTTTCAGGCGAGGACTCCCTCAGACCCCAATCCCCAGGATACCTTTGAGGCAGGTGTGCTGTGATCGCTGTGATTCTGGGACAGTGGAACTGAGGAGACGGCCATGGTCCCAGTGAGTCACAGCTGAATAGTAAATTGATTCTCAGCATATGCTTGGTGATATTGGAAAATAATGAGAAGCAGGCAGAAAAATAAACACCACAACATAAGCTCAGCTAATTTTTCCAAAGACACAGGCCGAGGGGGATCAAATGACCCCCCCTGTATAGATGAGTGCCGAGGGAGAGATTGAAGCCCCATGAGTTAACTAAGGCTCCATCCTTCCATCTGACCAGAAGCTCTGGCCCAGTGTATCAGTTGAGCCTCAGCACAAAATTAGCACAGGTTTCATATGCCCATTTTACAGAAGAGAAAATTGACTTTGAAAGGTGGGGGTAGGGCTGGCGATTTAGCTCAGTGGTTCCATGGCCTGCCTCACCAGCTCAAGGTCCTGAGTTCGATCCCCAGTACAAAAAAAAAAAAAGAGAGAGAGAGAGAGAGAGAGAGAGAGAGAG
>NW_022900945.1:44892054-44900321 GCF_012274545.1 Fukomys damarensis | reverse complement strand
CCCAAAAAAAAAAAAAAAAAGAGAGAGAGAGAGAGAGAGAGAGAGAGAGAGAAAGGTGAGATAACTTGCTCAGGGAGACATATCCAGTTGGTGGCAGAACCAAGAGTGAGGCCTAGGTCCTTTGTCTCTTCCCAGGGACATCAGCGTTTTAGAGCGCACGGACACCAGCAATGTCAGCTATCGTAAGGCACTTGGGAATCCAGATGTACAGTAAGTGCCATCTACAGCTTCCCTCACAGACATATAGCTGCGGCGGTGTGAAGAAGCCCTAGAATGTTTCTGACATCGATACAGAGTTATTTGAAGGAGCCAGAACCATGACATTCTTCATCAAAGACCGGCTGGCAGAGAGTGATATTCTTTACCATCAGGGACGCTGCCACACAAATTCCTAGGGATGGAGATAGCTAGGATTGCGGCATGGATGTCTGGTGTATGTTTACAGGGAAAATGAACTTATAATTCATGTAGGAAACCCGACACATACTCCATAATAGGTACCCAAAGATTTCATCCACTGTGTGTTGGTTGAATCCAAGAAGAGGAGAAGGCAAGTGCCAAAGGGAAAACCAGCTTCGTAATGGTGAGGAGGGAGGGCCAATCAGCAAGCAAATCCCCTTACCCATTAGGGGAAAGGGAATGGAAACAAAGAGCAAAAGCATTTGGCACATTGTTAAACACTGGAAAGCTGTTGCTTTGAAATAATAACAAAACTGTGCAGTCTCATTAGATATTCTAATGGGAACACAGAAGAAATACTCACGGCCAATTTCTTCCTGTTCTTGTAATGACCAGAATCCTTTTAAAGTATTAAGTGAGGTAAGTCCTTTTCCATCACTACCAGTTCATTCATCCGTTCACTTATGTATTCACCGAGTATCCCTGAGTACATGGTCTGTGCAGAGAAGTGTTTAGTGTTGGGGAACAAAACACTGAAGACCCTGCCCTCCTAAGACTTCAAATTGAGGTCAGCGAATGAAAGGCAAACCATTCAGGTTATCAGACGGTGGCGAGGGCTGTGGTGACGAGGAGGCAGGGAGAGGGAACACGGGGAAAGAGCCGTTTTCAACAGTGTCATTGGGACGTCTCGTGGAGAAGGTGATGTTTGAGCAGAAACCTGAAGACATAAAGGACTAATCAGGGCAGGTACTCGTCGAACGCACTTGGTGTGTGCTCTAAGCCAGCTGGGAAATGTGTGGAAAGAGCAGAGTGAGAGGCAACGGAGGAGTAGGGTGGGGATAGAGGAGGACATAGGAACGACACTGAAAAGACGCGGTTCTTATTCCGAGGGACATGGCCCTACCTGCATTTTATTTATTTATTTGTTTGTTTTAGTACCGGAGATCAAACTCGGGACCTTGCACTTTCGAGGCAGGTGGCGGGACCACTGAGCTAACGCCCTCCACCCCGGGTCTCCGACCTGCATTTTAGCAGGTTGCCGGCTCTGCTGTGCTGTGAGTAAAGGTTAAGGGTGGGATTAGGGAGGCCAGTTTGGGGAAAGAATCCAGAAGCGTGCCAACGGTGGTCTAGACCAGGGCGGGGTGAAGCGGGTGGACTCGGGATGCACTGTGAAGGTGGGAGAGTAATGATTTGCGAACAGATTAGGTGCAGGGAGGCAGTGGGAAAGGTTCCTCAAGGGTGATTCCAGGATTCTTCACCTGAGCAGTAAATGGTGAGAATGCGGTTGTGGCTAACTGACACAAGGAAGGCAGTGGAGGAAAGGAAGTTTGGTTTTAACAGTGCTATGTTTGATAGAAGATGTATATAATGATACATAGGTTACATATAGGCATGTGACACATAAAATCCACGTCTCTTTATCAGCTCATCTATCTGAAGTTTCAGGGAGAGGTCCCTATTTAGAGAGGGGAGGAGCCCAGACCCTGGAACCCGGGGGCTTGAGCAGGGTGTAATCAACAAAAAGAGGCAGCACCTGAGTGCCCTGTGCAGCAGGAGCCCGGGAGCGCGTGGACCGCTGAGAGGGAGGGAACTGCTGCAAGAAGGGAGAATTCTGTCAGCTGTGTTAAAGGCCGCTGAGAAGCTGAGCAAATGAGCCCTGAAAACTGACTGTTGGAATCCATCGCGTGGAAGTCAGCAGTGAGCTTGGTGGGGAGAATTTCAGTGGACCGGGCCGGGGGGACAGCTTCAAGATTGAGGTCTAAGGGAGACAGCAAATAGAGCCAGCAAATACAGACAACTCGAGATTTGCTGCAAAGGCAGGTGTGAGAAGGGAGAAGCGTAGCAGGTGGGAGATGTCGGTCAGTGGAGGGAGTGGGCTTTTAATGTGGGTGTTTGTGTGCTAACGGCCGCTGATCTAATACAAAGGGAAACTAGCTGATGCAAGACAGAGGGGAAGAAATGCTGGAGAGATGTCACCGAGGGCCACTCCCAAGAGTGGGAATGTAGAAGCTGGCCCTGCACAGGGGCACAGGTGGTCATCTGTGACAGGAGGAGAGCTGAATATGTAGGAGGGAGATGGAATGGTGGGAGACTGCACACAATTTCTCCTTATCGCTTCCCTTTTTTTCAGTGTGATAGGAAGCAAAATCATGGGCATAAAGGGTGAGGAGGAGAGCAACGCCAGAGGTCTGGGAAAAGGTGTCTGTGGTGTGAGGATCCAGTATGAGGGATGAGGGAAGCACTGCTCAGGGCCTGGAACGTGGGGGAAGTACTCAGTGCCATCCCCTCATTGAAGGGGATTTTTTTACTGCCTTCGTGATCACTGTCCATAGCAACTTCATTTTTAAATTCGTAAATAATCTTTACTATACTACTGCATGCTCAAATCAAAAAATATGGAAAATGCATAACAGGATAAAGAAAAAAACATTCATAATCTTTCCTTAACAAAACCAGCTTTTAACAATCTGATCTCTTATCTTTCTAGCTCCCTTTTTCTATGATATGCGTTATATATATATACTTTTTATATGTTGCTTTTTTTTCACTTTGTATTGTGTTAACTATTTTCCCACGCCATTAGGTAAATAACTTTTTTAAAGGGGTTATTCTATCTTTTTAAAACCACATTGTTAGCCCTGTGAACACAAGGCCTCAACAAATTAGGTTAAGACTCAGAATTCGTCCTCTCCACAGAAATCTTTAGTAAAAGTGAAAGATTTATACGATCTGAAGATAAACCGGAGTATCAAAATATAACTTTTAATGTCAATACATTAGTCAATTACATGGTTGTTACACCATTTCTTTTATTTTATTTCTCCATTTTGGACATTAAGGTTAATTCCAGTTTTCACACTATAACTAATATAGCAATGGGCATTCTTATAGAGAAATCTTTATACCCTGATGAATTCTTTAGAATACATTCTTATATGTGGAATTTTTTTTTTGATGCCAGAGATCAAACTCAGTACCTTGTGCTTGCCGGGCAGGCGGTGGGCACCACTGAGCTAAATCCCCAGCCCAAGATGGAATTATTGATGTCAAAGGGTAGAAACATTTTTAAGGCTGTTGATAAGTATTATCAGAATGCCTTCCAGAAAGTGCTGTTAATTGACACTTCTTCCAACAGCATGTGAGAGTGTCCTGCTTGGTCATTCTTCAAACCTTCCCAAGCGGTATGGATTTATTGTTTTAATTTGCATTTCCTTGATGACTTGTGAATGTCAACTTCTTTTCATACTTTAACCTTACTTGTGCTTCTCTAGAATGCCTGTGTGCAGGAAATGAGCTGGAAGAAACCCCTTTCCTCTCAGTGGAAATGCTTTTGCTGTTGCTGGAGTCCTTGGGGCTGACTTTTCTAGATACTTCCTACTAGAGGAGCCAAGATACAGAATGTGTGTGGAGAGCTACGGATCAGATTCTTCCAGCCCAAGGATGGCACCTCCGTTTCAGGGGAACTTGGTTACCTCTGCAGGTCTTCTACTCCACCCTGGTAGACCAGATGCCCTTTACAATACCCTACAAAGGGGGACCTTTATTATATCTCTGACTTGGCACATGGGAGCTGCCAGAGGAGCGGAGCTGTGTGGACAGAGTGAGGGATGAGCTCTTGCTTCACTGCTGCACAGTGCTACAGGCTTGACCGGTTTAAAATTAAACATTCCATCCCATCCAGCTGAGAGAAGCTGTTAGCACTGGTTTTTTCAACATTTCTCCTCAAAATATCCTTAGCATCCATTTTATTTGGTTGAAACCCAGCTCGTCCATTGAGACCCACTGCACAGAAACTTCACCTAGAAAGGAAAATATTCCGGCAAATTTCTAGGAAGTAGAAAAATGTCCCTTTCAAACGGCTTATTTTTGTTACAGTTGCTTTTGTTTTCACTTTCTCATTTTACACACACACAAACACTCCTCCACCACCATCACATCCATGCCCAAACTCTCATACTACATCACGTGCACTACACATACTGCATACACATGTACACACCACCCCCAGACACATGTTCATACCGCACATCACAGACCCCATTACGCAAGGACGTACAACTCCATCTGCACAACCTAGACACACAACCCTACCATACATATCCACATAGCACACATGCTACCATCATGTCTGTCCCCATTTTCATCCCATAGTGTACACACCACACTGCACATGCACACACATGCAGCATACACACGCACATACACTCACACAAAAACCACAACTGATTTACGTAACACAATCACACCGTACATGCATACACATCCTTCGCCACCAAAACCACCCCGTACTCTCAGCCCCCGCTATGCACACACCCGCTTCTCCCTCCTTTGCCCCATCCCAGCCTCCACCCTTGAGCTTTTAAACGCATGTGTTCTCTACTTGTGTGAGGACAAAATGCATGTGTGCTGCACCAGCCACGTTTCCTGTCCTGGCAGGCACTACGGCCACTTCCACGCCTCCATTTCTGCTGGTGAGGAAAGAGGGGAAGGGGCTGAAATACTGAGGCTAAGGCTCTGGGATGGGTCAGAGGATTAGTTAGAAACGAGCAGGTCATTTGTGAGGCAGTAACTTCAGTCCAGGGCAAGCCTTGGAGTGAGACTTCCCCTGCTTCCTCACTTCCACGGCTCATGGAACTTGCAATCTGGACTAAATCAAGTCAAGGGTAGATGGTTAGGGCTAGACAATAAGAACCTTGAAGCATCCACCCTTCTGATGTTCTTCCACAGTCCTCATTTAAAGATAAAGAGATTTAGAAAACAAAGTCTCCAAGGTATGAAGGAGCTACAACCACACAGCTCTGCTAATTAGAAAGAGGAAATCTAATCAGTGCTGACCATCAGCCTTGTGCATTATCTGTGGCAAAACATTCATAGCACAGTGGTTCATCCATTTCCACCCCCCCTTTGGAGTTGCTCCCTTGCCCCCTCCTCCAAAATGTTCTCAGAGACTCAGGGATTTTTTTAAATACCTGTCTTGGAAAAGCGTCATTCAGAAAGCAAATCTTCCCTCTCAGCAGTTCAGAGCCAAAGCTGCACTACTCCCCAAGTGTCTGCGCATTGGTGTTACTCACACCACTCTGCCCTTTCCACTAGTTTGGATGACTGGAGAGTATCCCCTCTTGACTACAGGTATCGGTTGTGAGCCATTCACACTGAGTAAATTAGTTCAACCACTGGGACATTTCCAAATGGCTGTGCAGTGGGTAGGTAGCAGCAGCTAAGACCTTGGGCTCTGGATTCAAATAGTCTGAAGTTTGGATCCTGGCAACACTCCTGGACCTTAGACCCTGAGTCTGAGGTCTGTCATGTGTGAAATGGATAATAAGAGGAGTCACTTCACAGAGTAGGTAAAAAGCATTAAACGAACCAATGCGCAGAGTCTGGCAAGTCTGCCATAAATGACAGCTGCTATTATTATGAATGTGATCTAAATCTGTGGCCCTGAAATACCTGACAGGTTGGCTTATCACTGTAGACTTTTTTTGAAAAAATTTTGCCCTTCTAGTGCCCTGCAAGAGAAATAAGAAGAGAGTAGGACTTTAGCAGAATATCTTCAAAAAGATGAGTTGTCATTTCAGTTGTAGGGAGAAATCAGCAAGATGTCCCAATGTTTCAGTCTACCTGTTCTCGGCCTTAGGGGCACAAGTCACTGTAGTGAGCGACCATGTGGTAATCATGTCCCTCCCCTAAAGAAACCCTTTTGTCTGTTTCATATTGTCCACCTGTTTGGAAAAAAAAAAATCTCCCTTTTCCTTTATGCTAAATTGGCAAGTCATGATTACAGCAATAATACCTGTTATTACCAGCTGATCTCTCTTTCAATAGTAAATTATTATTATGTAGTTGGCTAAAAGGGCCTATGCTGTTGTAATTTGTAAAGGACCTTATTAAGCAGAACAATACTATTTCAAGTAATAATAAAGATACCTTGCATTTCTACGGTGCATTTACTTTTCGAGTGCATAGTATGTCAGCAGGCTGATCTCCGACCTCTCTTGGCCACGAAATCCTGGCATCGTGCCTTTTATTCTGCTTGGAACTAAGTTTTCGGATCACCTATCCCTTTCGAAATCTGTGCAGCACATCCTTTGGCTCCAGTGACAGCTGCACCAGGCCAAGCCAGACGAGGATAGGGTGAGGTAGGGCTGTTTTACTGCAAACATGGACCTCCGACCCTCAAGACTCAGCTTCTTTATTACAGCCATTTATTATTTACAAAGCACGGCAGGTGTACACAGCACTACATGAGACACAGAGACAAGGTCCCTGCCCTGTGGACCGATAGGCCTTTCCCAGTGTTTCAGCTGTCTGTGCTGAGCTGTAGGGATGCTAGGCAAAGGTGGCTGAAGACCCGAGAGCGGTGTCAGGGGTGTCACAGTGGAAGAAAAGATTTCCGATGGGGAATTTCAAGGGAGGAAAATCAAAGCAGGTGAAGGCAATGTGAATGGTTCGGGTTTCAACAGCCATGCGCCTTGGAACCCTCAGGGAGGAATAAGAAGATGACAAATGCTGCGATGGTCCTGGGAGCATCTAACACCTGTGTGCACCTCCTGCTTCCTGACTCTCTTGAAAGTTGTTTGGGGGAGCGACAGAGGCAGGGCGAAACCTTAGCCAATTTTTATATTCACTGTGTAGGTTTAAGAGTATTCGTTTTCCTTCTCAAGAAAGGTGAATCTTGGACCGTTTGGACTATATTCCTGAGCCGCTCCCTACCGCTAATCAGTTACTCTTCCGTCTGCATTCATCTCAGCCCAGCCAGCCTAATGCCAGCCCGTGTGTTCATACACAGGCCCTGCCTCAAAAGACAAGCAAGACCCCATCACTGGGCCCCAGAAGCAATAAATGGATGGGAGTGAGGATATGAAAAGGCAGTGTGCGTGGAGCCCAAACTGCCCTCTTCTGCAGGACACAGAGGGGTTGGTAAAATGAGCACACGTTCCCACAGGGCTCCCATGCATTTGTTTGGAACATTTCTGGGTTCCCACTCTCCGGAACAAAGGCTCAAATTCTAGGAAGGCTCAGAAATCCAGCCTTGCCCTAGGCTCAGGGAAAAGTGATCATGTCCTTGGCATGGGATTCTTCCTGCTCAGAGCTTAGGGCTTCGTCCAACACCAGGGAAGCTTCGAAGCCAGAAACAGATATAAATTTGGCCAAGCAGCACTAGTGAAAGTAGATTCTGTAATGTGCCGAATATGCACCAGATGGCTCTGCTTCCTACCAGCCCAGACGGCCGGTTAGCAAAACCTACTGGCCTCTGTCACCCTCACCAACGCCGTCACCATCGTCATCTCATTTAAAGCCCTCCGGTACCTGGTGTCACAGAGCACCCTGAGTCTGATTCTGGCTGAGCACATCTCCTGCCTCCCTTCCTACCCTGTGCCTCCTCAGCCCCCACATCCCAGGCCTGTCTGTGCTCTGGGTGGTGGTTCCCTCCACAGGCTTCCTCTCCCCTTACCTTACTCGGTTTCCTACCCAGTTCTATCTCTAGATCCCTTGCTTCTTTTCAAGCCAGTCCACCAGGTGTGGCCCACACACCTCTTGCATCAGAATCCTCTGGGCAGTGTGTTCACATGTGCAGATTTCTGGGAATTCACTTGCCCTCCAGGCTAATTCAGAGTACCTAATGGTGTTCTGTGGGCATTTGCATTTTAACTAGTTCCCTGCCCCAGAACTTGAAATAATGCTGCTTTACATTATTTTTGTTCCCAAGAGCTGCAAGATTTAGCCTTGCAGCTTTCCAGTGTGGAGACTCAGACCAGAAGACATACCGCAGACACACCAAGCCTCCCTCAGCCCTGCCAGTGATGTATCAAAGCTGGATTGTACCTGACAAAAAAAAAAAAAAAAAAAAAAAAAAAAAAAATTTT
>NW_022900945.1:44874790-44891515 GCF_012274545.1 Fukomys damarensis | reverse complement strand
AAAGCAAAATTTGGGAATTTGCTAGCTGGTCATTAACCCTTTGGTAACTTGAAAGTTGACCACGAGAAGGGTATTTAAACCACAGTAATCATCAAACATTATAAATCTGAGCTTTTTTTTAAAGGACCAGGTGAAGCTCCCCACTGGACACCAAGTATTGTCTAGCTTAGCCTGTGATTTGCAGATGAGAGCAAAAAGGCTTAGAGGAGGTACAGACCTATCCAAGATCTTGTGAAACTAGAGTCACAACTAGGATGATCCCTGTTCTCATATGTATGAGGCCCCTTTTTCACAAGCACTTTGTACCTGTTGAGGGATTGGCCTGCGAGGGTCCTTCTATGTAGTTTACGTGACTGTCTCTCACTCTCTGAGTCATTTGAGGTCTTTTGCTAGCAAGCCCCAGGTTTTGGTCCCTCTAAACAGAAAGGAAATCCAACTGGAGTGCCACATAGGATTCACAGAGGTGAAAGGAAGGCTAGAAAGCAAGCTCAAAGAAGGATCGAGCTAAGGACGCTCAGGATTCCACGGAGCAGGAAATAACAGGAGGCCCCTCAGTAAGATGTTGTTAGATTGAACCAACTCCAAACTCTTCTTTCCAGCCTGGTTTCACTCAGCTCCAAATAAGAAGTCTTTGAAGAGCATCTGATTGCCCTTAGGCCACATGTTGATCTCTTAGCCGGGGCTGGATTGACAGCCTCAAGATTGCACAGGAGGGTGAGTGAGACTTCCCCCTAAAGAAGTCAACCTCCATTACAATGAGAAGGTGAAACTGATGCTAGGCAGCCCAAAACCTGTAGTGTCTTCTGTATACTTTAACACAAGACAAAGAATTCAAGGAAAGTTGCCTAAGGATCTCCTCCCTCTTGCTGCTGATACCAGTGCAGGTCTCAGGCCCTGAGCACATCCTGCCTTTGGCTTGGTGCTGGTAATGGGAACCCTGCTCTGAGCTTTCAAATGCTTACCTTTGAGAGTGTGCAGGGGTCTCCTGTCCCCTACTTCATTGTTACAGCTACTATATGAAGGTTACTCATCCCCAAGCCTATGTCTCCAGACCCATTGCCTGGCTTTCCTTTGGACAGATTTCTCAGACCCAACTTTCCCTTAATTCTCCCTGTCACTACTTTAATTCAGGTTCGCATCGGCTCCCCTTGGTCTTTTACTCCTGCCTCTGAACTTTTCTTCCATCCCCATTTTCTTTCTTGTCCAGTCCACTCTTTACATTGTGCCAGTTTACTTAAAACAAGCAGATTGTATTACTCCCATCCTTATAGCACATCCAGCAGCATCCACCCCTTTTTCCCCTCAATGAAGTCCACATCCCCTGCCTGCCATTTAAGGATTCTTGTGGTCAGGTTGTGATCTGTCCTCCTCAGCCCAACTGCCCCCCACTGCTGACACGTGATCCTGGCCTTTGGCCCCGGACCCTCTCGGCAGACATAACGAGCCTCCTCAGCCCTGGAATTTTCTCTGCTTTTCCTCTGTGTGCAGTGCAGTGCAGGAAAGGGAAGACTGCCTTGGTGAGGTCTTTGCCGACCTGTTCAGTCCAATGTTCTCTGTCATCTACATTTCTTCAACCATTTGTTCATAAAACATGTATTCCAGATTAGTATGTGCATTTGCATGTACTGTTCACTTCATCATGGACATTTATCAATTTTTATGTTAACCATGACCTTTTTTATATCCTTTCTGTGTTTGAGAAGTTTGGTTTTACCAATCTCTGTATCTGACCCGGGGTGGCGGGGAGCAGATGTGTGTTATCCTAGCTTCTCCTGCAGCAAGAGCACAGCATGGTGGCCCCACACATGCCCATATGGGATTGAACCAGAAGCTAGTGATACAAAGCAGGAGATCTGGGAGTTCCTCTTGGCAGATGTGGCAGGTACCACCTACCAGAGTCTTGGGGAATCCTGAGGAGAGCGTCCAAGGCTCCACACCAGCTGGTCATCGGTTCAAGCTGCGTGTCAGTGTTCACAACTGTCTCCTCTAGCCTAGCTCTGCAAAGTGTTTGGGGATATTATTTTTAGATGCATAGCTCCCCAGAGTGTCTGTGATCTGACATTTTTAAATTGAATTCATTTTTTGCATAAAGTTGCTAGGATTGGTGTCTAGTTTTTGCAAGTAGGAACCTTTTGCAAGTAGCCTGAAAGACTTCTCAGATCAAGGACCACAGCTTGTTTATTTCTTTAGTCCCTGCATGGTGCCAAATAGCTTCTGTACTCATGTTTGTTGAATGAACAAATGAGTTCTCTGTGAGGAAGTTGCTTATCTGCAGTGCTTGACTGTAATAGCTACAGGAGTTTAAGTGTTGAACACAATGCTTATGTTACTTGCGTCAAAAATTGGAGTGCTGCAACTTTCTTTGAGAAGCTTCAGACTGTTCAAAGAGGAATGTTGGTTGGGGGTGTAGCTCAATGGTAAAGTGCTTACCTAAGAAGTATGAAGCCCTGAGTTTGATCCACGGCACCAAGAAAAAAGAAAGAAAAAGCAATATTGAACAATCCATACTTTAATTTTTATATAGAATCCTTTTCCTGTTTGACTTTTCCATAAAGTTTAGAATTCAATTTCATGTCATTTTTTTTTTTACAAAAATGCTAGTATGTTCCTGTCTTCTTTTGTTTCTTCCCCACATAGGTGAATGTCACTCACCAAAATGTGAAAGCCTGTGTCCAATCTCCTTATGAGGCCCTGAAAATTTCTTCTTTCTGTGGTAGGGGTCTTGGCCAGCATCAGGGCAGAATGCTGGAGCCTTTGAGTTTGTATGTTATTTGGTAGAGTCTCATCTCATTTCCTCAAGGTCAAGATAGAAAACGTGGGCGAAATGATAATGCATTTGGTGGATGGGACTATGGAGACTGCTAGGTATCCATGAAAAGCCCATCTCCTCTCCTTCCATAAGAGCAAGAGTGGAGCTGGGCCCTGGCTGCCCAGCTGCATTGCATTTCCCACCTTTAGGCAGCAGGTGTACCTGATGTCCATGCTCTCTTTACTGGAATGTGAGCAGAAGTGACACATGCCACCCCAGGCCCAGCCCACGAACCTCCGACACTTGCTCCTCCGTGTTCTTTTACCCCTTCCAGCTGGCGACCAGCAGAGTAACTTAGGAAGCCATGTGCTGAGGACAGAAGAGCTGCCATCAGTCTGGGTCCCTGACTGAGAGTGGAAAGATGCCTCCTGCCAAAGTGGGGTCTGTCTAGACTTTACCCTGAGAGGGTGTCTTGGTCTATTTATGCTGCTATAGTAGAACAGCACAGACTGGGGAATTTATGAGGAACAGAAATTTATTTGGCTTCTGGTTCCAAAGGATGGGATGTCCAAGAGCACAATACCAGCACTTGGCGAGGACATTTGTGCTACATCATCCCATGGTGCGAGGTGCAAGAGCAAGAGAGGTTGAGAGCAGAGGAAACGAGAGGGTCCAGATATGCTTACATAACAACCTGCTATCAGAATAACTAATTCACTCTTATGATAACCCCCAACCCCCCATACTGTTCTACTGGGGATTAAATTTCCAACAGATGCAATTTGGGCGACACATTGAAATCATAGAAAAGAGAATATAAACTATAAACTTGTATGCTTGCGAAGCCTCTGAGTTGTTGAGGGTCTTACTATGGAGTGACTTGCCTCTACCTGGGTTATGTGGTCCTTACCCAAAGAGGACCCAACATGCACAGGGATGGAGAGCATGAGGTGCATGCCATGGGCTTTGTCTCTGGTGCTGACATGTGGTGTTTTAAGCACTAATTCAAACAGTGGAAGCTGTACGTATTAGACTTGAAGATGGCAAAATGCTGAGAGGGATAGCTGGTCAAATTAAAGAGAAGATCTCACCAAAATAATAATAAGAGGTGCTAATTTATAAGCACTTAATGTGAGCGAGACTCTCGGTTAAATGCTTTCCACACACGATCTTGTTTAGCGCTTTCAATAATCCTACAACATAAGAATACAGTGGTACGTTGGCTCACAAATTCAATTTGTTCTACAATTTGGGCAAAGATAGCCACATTTGTGTTTGTGTAGAAAAGATGGCCGTGGTCATGTTGGTCACCTGATGCGGGGTTTGCAAACAGAAAGAAAATTTTGCCAAATGCTTCTGTTTGCAAGCCAAATTATTTGCAAACAAAAGCGTTCATGGACTCGAGGCACTACTGTATCGTCTCCCTTAGAAAATAGGAAAACGGAAATGTCCAGCGATGAAGTGCAGAGCTGGTGTGTGATAGCATTTGTCCTAACCACTACTCTGAGTGTGAGCCCCATGTCCATTTGATTGGGACAATCCTGGTCATGCCTGTTGTCTGAGTATATTTATTAATAGCAAAATAGCTCCCTCTTTCCTTTTCAAAACAGTCACAGTTTGGATAACAGATTATATGGCCACCCTGGAGATTCTGCTCAGTCTAAAGCTGGCATGATAAAATTTAAGAAAATTCAATGTAGAGCCAGATATATCAAATGTTCAAATATGGAAAATCCAATGTAGGAGTTTCATTCTCTCTAAGGTTACACAGAGCCAGCGGTGAGATACGGCTGTACAAATGGCACTGGAGACTGCCATATAACCTGATGGGTGTGATGAGCTCAGCACGAGGAGGGGCGGGTTCTGCTCTACTTGGTGCTGGACTGCCTGTGCAGATCCTTTCAAGAAACCGTATCCTGAGGGGTCAGCGTCCACACCTGGAGCCCACTGAGAGGAGGATGAGCTGGTGTGATACTGGGAAATCAAGTCACACGAGAGCTGGGTGAAGGCACCAGGGATGTTTTGCCTGGAGTCAAGCAGACTTTAAGGACATGTGAGCTGTCCTCACATCCCAATGGCTGCCATGTGGGGGAGGGATCAGGCTGATGCCAAGGACTCCAGATGGCAGCTCCAGGGCTAGGTGGAGTGACAAGGAAGCACATTCCAGCTCAGTTTCAAGAACTTTCTAACAATCTGAGCTGTCTGACAGAATGCCTGCCTCAAGGAGGGTGGATCAGCCAGTCCCTGGTGGTGTTCAAGCCAAGGCAGGGTGAACCCCAGTCAGACATGTAGCACCAGGGCCACCTATCCTGGGAGCGGGAGTGAACCGGATGACCTCTACATTTTTTTCTCGATATTTAAAAAATTGTGACAGCAGAGATAAGAACAGAATGCCAATCCAAGAGAGGATGCAGAATTTATTATTCAGTGTGAGTGGAACAGCCAATCACAGCCTGGAGTTTTTAAAGTGTTAAATTGACAGGGCCCTAAATTTGGCTCTCGCTGGCCCCCTGGTGCAACCTCAGCTGAGTTACTATGGCTTGCTAACCTAGGTTGAGGACCTGAATGAGGCTAGCCGGGGATGAAGAGCAGAGTTGGGATTCAAGATGGTATCTCATCTGCCACACAGGGGAGCTCTGAGGTCTTCAGCACCCTGGGGAGCGTAGGGAGGCGTCCTGACCAGTCCTTGTGTGGGATCAGGACAGAAAGAAACAGAACCAGCACGGAAAGAGCAGAGTGCTGCAGCATCTGCCCCAATAGTGTTACTAGTTGCCAAATTTCTTACCCAGGGCAGAAAAACTTCTCTTTTACTCACAGCTAAGTGCAAGGCACTACAGCGATGGCTGAGCACACAATGATGAATAAAGCCGGATTTTAAATTATGACGTTTCTTGGTTGCAAGTACAACATAAAGCAAAACCTCAAACTTGTATAATGTAACAGGAATTTATTGGTCCTTGTAGCTAATGGCACTAGAGTTGTATGCTATTAGTCTGACTACGGTGTTTAGAGAAGGGCCCTTTGGGGTTGACTGGGACTGGATGAGGTCGTCACGGGAAGCCTGTGACTGAATACCGGTGCCTACACAAGAAGAGGGAGAGGAAGCAGAACAAATATACCCATGTGCACTCCCTGTCTGTTATCATGTGATCTCCTGGGTCACCACGGATCCTGCCAGGAGCCAGGCCATCGCTGAATGTGACCCTTCAACTGTGGACCAACACCATGAGCGAAGTTAAAACTTTTATAATTTAGTCAATCTCTGGTATCGTGCCATTAGTAATAAAAAATAAATGAAAACTCTCTAGTTTTAGATAATGCGTGATCCAGTGGCTCAAATAATATGAATAGGATCCCCTTTCTTTCGTGCTTTCTTTTTTCTTATTTTTGAGTTGAGATCCCAGCTGCTGAGATTTCAGGCGTGCACCACTATATCCAGCTAGGACCCCATTTCTTTCTCTCCATTTCTTAGCTCTTCTTGGCTCTCTTTCTGGTTGGACTTGATTTTTACCACCCTTCCCTCCATCAGTCTGGGCGGCTTCTGGTATCAAAGCCGGCAGCCAAGAAAGAGTCCAGCATCACATGTCCAGGCAAAGCCCAGAGGCTCAGTCTGATTGGACAAGCCTAAGTCACGTGCCAACCCTGAGCTGATCACTGAGACCGGGAAGAGAGGAGCTGGGATATGCAGGTTAGTTTACGTGCCACAACTGGAGATGAGTGTTGGTGTCTCTCCTACATCAACTGCACAGCTAAAATGGGAAGAGAGAAGGTTTCCCCAACAAAATTTGGTAAACTATTGTCAAGAGGAGTGGAAATAAATGCTGGGTTGCAAATATTCTTACAGATGCCCAAGATGCTTCTTGATTCAGGAATCTTAAAACAACTACAAGGTAATTACGAACCATTCGGAGGCATTCCCATTACAGAGAAAGTCAAGATGCCAGAGAGGGGACAGCCTCCCCCAGGAAGGGAGCAATGTGTGCTGGGAAAGTCTTCCTGGAGGAAATGACGTTTTCCCTAAAACCTGAGCTGGAATAAGATCTAACTAGGTGCAGAGAGGGGCAGGTTGTTCTAGGTAGACCATAAGCACGAGTTCAGCCAGTAGGTGCACTGATGTCAAATTCGAGGGCTGAAAGAAATTCAGTGTGGCAGGAACACAGAATGTTGGGAGGCAGGGGAGCTTGTGGCCAGTGACACTGTGGAGGGAGGGAGGGAGGAGAAGCTAAGAGGCAGGCCCATCTGTTCATAGTACAACCAGAGGCAGCAGTGGAAGCTGCGAGCTCCCAGACCTGCGGGAGCCCTGCTTACCCTCCCACCACCCCAAGGGACAACACAGGCCTCTGAGACAGGGGACACAGGACAGGTAAGTGTACGTGAGGAGTGCAGAAACTTGGAGCTGTGTAAGTCTCAGTAGAGTCTCTGGTCAGCCCCAAACTAACAGCCATGGTTTTGCCTAAAACTGGCTTGAGATTAAAGCTCTCTTAAATTATAGGCTGACGTAGCCTCTGAATTAATATTTTTCCCTTATCCCAGGGTGTACATCGAGATTTCCTTTGGAGTGGTTTTAGAAATTGCTTTATTTACTTGCTTATCTGGTACTGAAGATTGAACCCAAGGAGTGCTGAAATGCACCCCCAGCCCTTTTTATTTTTATTTTTTTAAATTTTGAAACACATTCTTGCTAAGTAATCCAAGTAGCCTTGAGTTTGCCGTCTTCCTGCCTCAGCCTCCTGAGTAGTTGGGATTACAAGCGTGTGCCGTCATGCCCAGCCAGAGGTCATCTTATGGTGACTATGAAACCACCATGGTAAGCCCAAGCCCTGCAGATGCTCCTGTGTGCGGCCAAAACAACAGCCACTGTCCTGGTTGCTCTGTTGTTGGCAACTTCATTCGGTGGGTTAAGAGCTTCGGCCGTGGAGTCAGACAACCCAGGTTTAAAACTCAGCTCTTCTATGTACCCATATAGGCTTGTTGGTCTTGCCAAACTCATTTCCCCCTCTGTAAGGTAAGGATGATAGTACTTGGGACCTTTGTAAAGATGAAATGAAATTACGATTGATATAATATCCTCCCCCATGGAAAATGCCATTGCTCCTGAGTTAGAGATGACTCCGTTTTGCATACATCTAAATGTCATTCATTCGTTCATTCATTATTTTGCCAATGTTTAGTGAGACAGAAGTCCCTGCTCTTGTAGATCTTCTCTCCTCACTGGGGAGGTGGCCAGGAAACAGACAAATCAATATTATACAATCCCAGACGGTGACGAGTGGGGTGAGGGAAATATGAATGAAGTGGGGGTGAGGGATAGGGATGTTTTAGATGAGGGTGCTCAGAAAAAGCCCCCTGAGAAGGTGACAGCTGACTAGAGACCAGAGTAACTGGGAGGGAAGAGGGCCATTTGGGAAGCGTGCAAAAGTCGGGAATGGGCTTGGCGTATTCAAGCAAGAGCAAGCGGACTCCTTGGCCTGAGCAGCAGAGGAAGACAATGGTGGGATAAAAGGAAGGAGAGGGAGGCAAAAGACAGCTCATGAGCAGTGGATGTTGCCCTTAGATGCGATGGAGAGTTTGCAGAGATAAGTGACATCCTCTTACCTATGTTTTATGAGAACCACTGGCTGCTACAGGGAAAATCAACTGAGCAGTGTGGTCCAGGTGCCTACTAAAGAATATGCATGCTTTGTGCTGTGTCAGACAGCAGGCAGCCTCCAGGATGGCCTCAATCGAATCACTGTCACATCTTGGCACTCACACTTGGCACTTCTGGAATTCTCTCCCTGTGAGTCAAGCTGGGCCCTGTGAGGTGCTTGTAGTGAATGTAATATAGCAAAAATTATGCCATATTTTATCTAATATTACATGTAGGAAGACTATGACATCTGGCTTACCAGCTTACTTGGTTGGGAGCTGGCTCTGGAGAGGGCCAAGTGGCAAGGAACTGATTTCTCTGGCTAATGTTCAGTAGGACCTGAGGTCTTCCAGCACCTACCTGAGCAGTCTTGGAAAAGGATCCTGTTTCAGTTGAGCCTTGTGATGACCATTGTCCTGGCTGACACCTTCCTTTAAGCCATGTGAGAGAAACTCTGAGCCAGAGAGACCCAGCCAAGCCACACTTGAATTCCTAATTCATAGTAACAAGTTGTATGCAAGTCTTATGTTGTTATTGGTTTGTTTTTGTCGGTACTGGGGATTGAACCCAGGGTTTTGAGCATGCTGGGCAAGTGCTCCCCCACTGAGCTCTATCCCTGGCCCTAATCTAATAAAATTTTGTTATCCTAAGCCACAAAGTCGTGAGGTGATTTGTTCCACAGCAACTGTTAACTCATATACTTGGTAAGAGTAAAATATAAACCCAGGGTAGCTGATTAGAAGCTTGATAATTACAGAAGGTCACTGTGAGTTCATCCCTCAGCTATGTCAAGGCTCGTGCACCCCTTCTAGACTTTTAATTAAGAGTCATCTCACAGGCTGAGGGGTGTAGCTCAGTGGTAAAGCATTTGCCTAGCATGTACAGAGCCCTGAATTCAATTCTCAGCACCACATGAAGAAGAAGAAGAAGGAGAAGGAGAAGAAGAAGAAGAGGAAGGAAGAATCTCAGCGAGGGCTTTCTTGACCACCCTTTATAAGAAAGCAAACTATCCTGACACCCACACCTCCTGGTTTATTTTTCTGTTCCACACCTGTCACCATTAACATGCTATACATTGTATTCACTTTGTCTGTTTTCTCTCTATCACCCCACCCTGTTTAGAACGCAGGTTCCACGTGACAGGAGTTTTTGTCTGTTTTACCCAGAATCATGTATTCATAGTTGAGGCTCAAAGCTATTCCCTGCTGAGCCTGAGCCGGGAAGGTAGGAACAAAAGGAATGAGTAGAGTTGGCTGAGGACTATGTCATTCTGTTCAGCGGTACTCCACTTACACAAAGAACAAAGAGCATCAATCAAAGCAAACCACGGTGTCCGGGAGACAGTGAGAATTTCAGAACACAGAACCAAGCAGCAAGAGAGAATGTACAGAAAATGAGAGCATGAAAGGGAAGCTGAAAGAAGCAATATTTGGGGGCAGGCACCACCACACTACAAAGCTGCCCTGTGATGTAGAGGGCTCAGTGCGACAGTCCCCAGCCACCTTCACTGTGGCTGTCTGCAGTCAGTCCTGGAGTGACTTCTCTGCACAAATTGGCCTGTACGTGGGCTTAGGGTGTCTAATGCATCTTTGAAGTAGCTACTGTGTTCTGCCAATGTCTGTTGCATTATCTAAACCCTCTCCCGATTTCACATAGAAAAATCAGTGGTTACACTTCAGAAATGAAGAAAGAAGAAGAGAAAAGAGTTAGAATGGGAAAGTGAAGCACAGAGAGTCGGCCAGGGAGCAGAGCTTTAGATTCTAAATCTTTGGATTTGGACTGATCATCGTTAGCTTCCACTTTGGGGATGGTCATGCTGATTTCTCTTCCATGAATAATCCTGCAAAATTTTCTCTGGGTTCTTTAAAAGCCCATGGTCTCCATCGCACAACATCTACTGCAAGGAAGATTGCTGCCTGCATAACAGGAGTGTAAATTAAAAAAGGATGCCCCTTCGAGCACATGGCTTGGGGAAAGGCCGTTCCCTTGTACCAAGGCAAGGCCTCCCTCACTGCAGGACTGGAATTCAGCTCTGCCTGCCTCATGGACCCCTCGGTGCAGCACAGAAACTCTCACCCATCCATCCACAATCGGCCCTGCCACCGATTTCTTTCTTGCCCTCACTGATAAACATGAATCACTTAAAGAGTAAAGACCCGAAACCGGCTGAAGCCAAAGAGGGGTGCCGAACAGAGTTTTTTTAGCATTCAGAATGTTCTAGAATTTATATTTCTTTTCCAAGTAGGGAAGATCAGATTCAGTCTGGAAGTAATTCTTGCTACCAAAAGGAGCCAGTTCCCACCCCAGCCCACAACAGAAGCAACTGAGCAGGAGCAGACAGATGCTAATGATGGAGCAGAACAGCATTACAAGTAGAGAAAGGATCCATTTCTGGGTTATAAATAACTGGCAGTAGGCATTTTGCAGAACATACTGGAAGGGGCAACCTCCCTAGATAGCGATTGATGTGGCCTTTGTTATTTAAAATCTGAACTTTGAGAAATTACAGATGTAGAGATTGAGAACTCTCTGCAATTAGTAGTAACAAGCGCCTTGATAAAAGAAAAATCCATCTGAACCAAGATCAGTATGAATTAGGTGGAATGGAAGAAGCAGATCAGCTAGTCTTGGATGACATTAATTCAACAGACTAATCAATTCTTTAGTTTGGGAGGTGTGGAAGTCAACATGGGAATCCAGCTGCAGTTTTCTAAATTACAGCACTGTATAAGAAATTTTAAGTAGCTCTCATTACATAATGTGAGACTCAGCCACTCTCAATTAACCTTTGCCTTTATTGAAGTCTAAATTAAAATCCTAGTATTACAGTAAAAGGAATCTTACTGGGGAAAGAGCCATTGTGATTGCTGAGATTTGGTTTTACTAAATCACAAGCTCCTCCCTCCCTGCCAGCAGCATAAAGGGCTTATGTGACTGCTGGGGCCAAACTTCTATGCTTTGCACACTGCTGGTTATGGTTCTACATTATTTTATTTTTTTGTATTGAAAATGATTATTTTTTAAATTGTAACTTCAGCCTGTACCTCTTTCCATCTTCCTCTTTTCCTCTTCCCTCTTCCCACTTATGAGTGTTTTTCTCCCCAGCATATATTGTTTTACTGGGCCTTGAAAGCTTTAAATATAGAATGGGCGGGTGAGGAGGCAGATGTGCACATGCTGGCATTTGGGAATGAACTGTCTTAGTTACTCTTCTCATTGCTGAGACAAAATACCTGACACTCAAAGTTACAGGAAGAAAGATTTATTGTAGCTCTCCATTTATAGAAGTTTCAGTTTGCAGTTGGCTGACTCAGAGGCAGGATGGCAAGGCAGAGAGGCATCACAGAGGAGAAACAGTTCATGGAGGGCAGAAGGCAGCAAAGCAGTGAAGAAACAGCAAGTGACAAGCAGCAACTATAGCAGCCTTCTGTCTGTCCCTATACTCTATCCAGGCTGCCCACCCTTAGTGTGGGTAACACTCACACCTAGGTTAGGGTACCCTTAATTTTAGTATCACACCATGAATCAGTTCCAGCATAACACCCTTAATCCCAGCATTGCTCACTCTGAAAAGATCCAGCCACCTCTGAAAAGCTGCATCTACTGACTCCATGAGGCTTTGGGTCGGAGGGCACCTAGACACAAACCATAACCAGACATATCAGAGAAACCACATGATCAACAGTTGGGTGGAACTGGGAATGAAGGGCAGTTTTCAATAGAAGCAGTTGCTTTAAAAAGTAATTAAAATAAAGTCTTTATTGAAATTTCTTGTCATTTATTCCGTGGGATGGTTCATTTGTCACTTTGGACTTCTAGACATTCCTAGAATTAGGATTTGAAGCCAATTGCTGCCTCCCCCTCTCCAATTGTTTTTATTTTTGCTTTTATCCCAAATGACAAAATGACTCGGCTTTAGGTTTCTGGCTCTTTCTTTTTCTTCCTCTTTTACATTTAAAGAAATTGTAGTTAAAAATGTGTAGTTTACCATCTTAGTCACTTTTAAATGTACAGCCCTACGATGTCAATTATATTCACGCTGTTGTGCAAGGGGTCTCTTGCAAGAATGAAAGTCTGCATCCATTAAAAAACTCCTCCCAGCCTCCCAGCACCTCCCCCTTCCTAGACCCTGGCAACGGCCATTCTGTTTTTGGTTTTTATGTCTAACTGCCTTATATGCCTCACGTAAACAAAATCACGTAACATTTGTCTTTCTGTGACTGGCTTATTTTACTTAGTACAAGGCCTTCAAAGTTCATCCCTGTCATTGTACGTGTCAGGACTTCTTTCCTTTTTAAAGCTGAATAACATTTCATGGGCACAATAGTATCTACCGCATTTCTTCTTCCATTCTCCCACGGGTGCACAGCTGAGTTCCTTGCACCTTTTGCCTATTGTGAATAACACTGCAATGAACATGGGTGTGCACCCTGGCTCTCTCTTATACTATACTACATTTTAAATATCCAGAAGGCAAAAAGAACTAAGAGAATAAAGCTCTGCTTTACCACAATGGCAAAAGAAAAAAAAAAATCAGCTGCCTACTTTGTCACTCATTTTGGAAGCTGCTTGCTAGTGTGAAAGTTATTTTGCATAACATTATCTATTAACTCAAAGCTTTCAACTCTATTTAAAGCTTCACTTGAAAGTTTGACTTTTTTTAGTCCTTCAGAAGTTTTTATTATCTGAAAGAATTCAGAAATGTCTCCATTCATCTGAGATCTTTACTCTTGAACAAGAGTATCCTATAATTCACACTAATATGTGAGTGATTGGGGAACACTCTCTCGAACCAGCTTTAGCTTTAAAAACCGATATATCTTCACTTGGTGGAACTGAAAGTAGGTATTGAGGATGTATTTGTGGGCACTCGGTCCTCTCTCAAATCAATAATGTCTAACCCCTTTACCAGTTGTGGATGTAAATAAAAGAATGACCCACGACTGTAGAGATTCATGCCTGCTTGCTTAAACTTTGCCTCTCTCTCTCCCACTCAAGAAAGCACAAACTATGCAAGCAAGCACAATGAGTGCTGTTACAGGGACAACCTTGAATTTTCTCTGCTTCATTTCTTGAAAGGATAAATCATTTGCAAACTCTCATATTTTAACCATTAATAAAAGGAATTACTTGTAAAACACTTCACAAGTGATTCACCACACCAGCGTGAGCAATTGTGGTTGAAAACATTTGTCTTAAAAAGTGACATTTAGTGTCTTCCATGTGCTTGTACATTCGGCCTTGGAAGGGGTAGTGAGAGGTCTTGTTTGTGGCTCCCCAGTTCCTTCCTTCCACCAGGGAAGGACAGAGGAAGAGGATCAGAGCAGAGCAGCAAGTTCCTTGTGGGTATGGAGGTCTTGAATGGATTATCATGCTCCTTTCAGTTATTTTGGGAACCCTAAGCCCCTTGTAGTCAGAGTTTGGATGATGGTGCACTGGGGATGCTGAGACAAATAAAAGTGGCTTCAAGTCCAAACTCTATGACTTTCTAGTTTTGTGTACTTCTATGAGTTATTTAACCACCTTGATCCTCAATTTTTTCATCCTGTAAAATGGGGTCATACACACTGTCTTCAAGGAAATCTGATATTCCATGCATCTAGAATTCCTTCTTTCTTGTTGGTAAGCCCTTCTACTTGATGGCCCCTGCTTTATTCTCCCAGTGACAGGAGAGGGATGTGATTAAATATGTTCAACCAGAGTTCAATTCCAGAGCTTAATTCAGGAAAGAGGATATAACCTACCTGGTCAGTCAGACCTTTCTGGTGGGGCTGCAGAGAAAGAATGATTCTTCGTGTTGCAGCTGCTAAAAGGGGAGGACGGGAGTCTGATGGTGCAGTTAGCCATCTGCCCTGCCACCTGGGAACAGGCTCTGCAAGCATGAAGCAAGCAGAAGTAACTGGAGGTTGAAAAAGAAAGAGCCATAATCATCTTATTTCCTGGTCCTAGTCATGCCAGAAAACAAATACCTCTGGATTTTCCTTTTTTGTTTAAACTAATATTCATCATCTACAGTCTTCACTAGTGCACTGCCTCAGAGCTGTTGTGGGAATAAAGCCTGTAAATGAGAGTACGGCTGGTCATAGTGTTGTATCTTCTTCCTCTGAGACAAGGCAAGGGCAGGCTGGGTGCTGGGCATGAGCCCTAAAGTCTGTAGGAGCCAATGAGCTTCTCTTTATAGGGAGCAGACTGGGAGAAGGAGAAGGGAGAACCCACAGACTCCTTCCCCATCCCTCCTTGCGGGTGGCCCCAGAAGCACTGGTTCTGGTGGGCTAAGAGCCAGCAGATACAGATGTTCTCTAATGAGCTACTCACCATGTATCCACGTAGCTCAGGAACAACTGTGGACAGGCCACATCTGCACTGGGTTAATAATGTGGTTGGAAGTTTTGCTTGATTTTTACATTAAGCCCCATTTATGGAACTACTGACTGTCGGGGCTGGGTGGCACCTGCAGGGGTAACTATCTGGATTGAATCCTTCAGTTCCACCTCCTGTGGACAGAGGAGCAGCAACCTGGCCAAGGCAGGTTTCTAGCTAGTCTCCTGACTCCCAGTTTACTTCGCCACTCAGCTCCACGGTCAGAGCTTGTGTGTTTGGCTTAGCCATCCATCTCATCCTAAGAAAAACAAGAGAGAATTTGGCCCAAAGGCTTAATTCCCTTCTTTCGTAAGCATCTCTCCCACGGTTTCGGCTGAGTATATGAGAACCCACAGTGAGAGATCACTTCCTTGCCCTTTCCTGCCTTCTCATAGTTTTGGGAGAGCTAACAGATCAGGATATCCAGTGAGAATCGGGTTCATTAGACATCTTCTCTGATGGTGCCAGGAGTGCTTCTGAAGAGGAAGGGTGGAGAGGTCGGGGGTCAGAAGGCTCGAGGGGGCACACAGAAGACACAAGGCATCAGCTTTCCCCACTGGGACAAGCAGAGAGAAGTCAGGGCTGCCTGTCCTGTGCCCACAGGAACTCTTCGCAGCTGAGCCTCTAGCACCAGCTGCTCCACTCCAGCTGGGGAACTCCTGACTCTGCAGTGTACTCCTCAGCACCAGGGCTCTCCTGAAAGGATTCCACCCTCAAAATCCAGCTGGGCCTCTTCTCAGCCTTACACCAGCTCTCTCCTCCTTCTCACAGAGCATTCACCAGCAGCTGTAAGGGCTGTAACCACCTGGGGCTGTTTTACTCAAGGCCAGCTGGGCATCCCCTGCCCCAGGCCTTCTGAGTAGGTGCTCCCGCTTCCCTGTCCTTATCATCACTGTCTCTGGCTCAGTCCCTCTTTACCCTTCTTGACTCCCTTACTTTCTCCCTCTCCTACCACCTCCTGCTTTCTACTTGTCTTGTCCTTACCAAGTCTGGTGGCCCCATTACTCCTGGGAGGTTAATTCATAGATACAGAGGCCAATGTGCTAAAGTCAGAATTTCCCAAAATATGATCTAAGACCAGATTCCCACAGTTGTTAATATACTTGTAACTTTTATGTATTTGAAAAGATTTCTGCCGACAAATTGTGTTATTAAATTCCATGGATAAGAATTTAAGTTCAGACTTGGGTATGCAAGAACTATGATGTCACCTTATTTTCCTAGAGTCTCACTGACTGAACTTGAACTTCCAACCCACTGGGCTAATGAAAAAGTCATCTTTGTCATCACTGAGAGCCCCTCCTGATCTTGCCCTCCCCCTTCAGGGCGGTGCTGACGTCCTGAGGTATGACAGAGAGCAGGACCCTTGGGGCTCAGGACAGCGTGACATTGGCAGTGGGCCCTCACCCCATGCAAAGGCAAATGGCTCTGCTGAGCTTGTCAGCGTGGGCGTGGCTACTTCAACTGGGGCTGGAGCCTCGGAATCAGGAGCCCAGTTCTCCACACACCCTGTGAGGTTCTGATACCAGTTTCTCCCAGAACCCCCAACTTCCACCCCCTTTACTTCTTGAAGAATTTGTAGCTCCTCTGTCCACTTCTGCCTCTGTACCTCAAAAAATGGCCCCATCGTGCAAGGAGAGCCCGGCTGCTTCCCGGAGAACACCTAGAGCTGCGGTGTGTTCTGAACCTCCAGGAGACGGACAGGAAATCAAGCTGCCTTTGTGTACATTTACCCAGGACCCTTCTCTACCCAGGGCCTCCAGGGTTCCTTCCTCAGAGCTCGCCCTGGAAAACAGTGCATTAGAAGATGGCTGGGAACAGCTCCCAGCTCTGGCCTTGCCTCTCCCTGGGGACCAGTTTAGGAAATTATCTAGTGCAAAAAGGACAAAAAGGCCAGGGATGAAGCTCAGTGGCACAGTGACTGTCTGGCAAGCACGAGGTCCTGATTTTGATCCCTGGTACAAAAAAAAAAAAAAAAAAAAAAAAA
>NW_022900945.1:44850297-44874653 GCF_012274545.1 Fukomys damarensis | reverse complement strand
CTTTGTTTTGTACGCCTAAAAAAAAAAAAAAAAAAAAAAAAAGGACAAAAAAACCCTGGAGTGTAGTGGCAAGGGCACAGGTTAAGGGTTCAAATCTTGGCTCTGCTACTTTTACATGGTAACTTCAGACAACCCAACTTCCCTGAAGCTCAGTTCTCCCATCTGTAAAAGAGGGTTAAGTAATAACACCCACCTAACAGAACTGTGTGAAGGCTATGTAAGACAATACACACAAAGCACTGGTAACAGCTTTAGAAATGCAGCAGGGAGTCAGTAGTTATAGTAACAGGTGTCCTTGGAGGCATTGTTTTCTGCAGCTTGGGTCTGAGGGACACTCGGGAGCAGCAGCATGATTCATCAAAGCGGGCTTCCAAGAGGTTTACCTGCTAGGGTGGAGGAGTCCTAAGGGGAGCAGGGATTGGAAGCCAGGAACCCAGATGGGGAAGGAATAAGGGGGCAGGAATTATTTCGTAGAGCTTCTCAGTGCAGAGGCTTTTCCACAACTGAAAAGTCTTCGTCACCTAGATCCCTCTTCAAAAGAAAGGGAGGTCTTGGACTGAAGACATCAACCCATCAACTGACAGCCCAGGCCTCAGCCCCAACTCCTTCACCCCGTGGGGAGGCTGTTGCTACATGGTGGGAAAATTATAAGGATTGGAATTAGAGCAGCATCCGAGGATGACTAGGAGAGCAGAGAGAGAGAGAGAGAGAGAAAGAGAGAGAGAGAGAGAGAGAGAGAGAGAGAGAGAGAGAGCCCTGAGGTGTGCAATGAGAGACTCTGAGGCCATGTGGCCTCCCTACTGGCTGGCATTGCTCCTCTTTGCCTAGGGAGTGTGTTGGCCTTGGCTCCCTCCAGCTGGGCCTCGCAGAGAGCTCTTGGTGGCAGGAATTGCACTGAGGTGTGGGTGAAGGCCGATGGTAGGTGGGACTGCAATAGTCTCTGTTTTTGTGTCTCTGACACTTGGCATAGCACCGGCCTCTTGTGTCCCTGCGAGGGCTTGGTAAGGCCAGGCTAAATGGGGACAATGATCCCTGCTTCATCGTGGCTCTTACTCTCAGAGCTGTGGAGACAGCAGATGGACATGGCTCACACAAGACACAGGCACTTAATGCAACACAGCTGCCATTGCCTCCTCCTCCCTCCGTGGCTGGCTGAGGAGCCTGGGAAGGGTGAAGGCACAAGAAGCAAAGTAACAGTGCACTGGCCCCTGTTCCCTGTGCCTCTATACCCTTGGCTTCTTCGCAGGTCGGATTCGTGGCAGCATGAAGAGGATCTTGCTTCCAACACAAAGCCATTTCCACAGGCTCAGCTGGTTCTGTGCTCACCCCTCCCGATGCTGCTTCAGGAGCAAAGTGATTTCGGCTGTGATATTAGAAACAGGCTGTCGAGTAGTAATGGCACATTAATTTTGAGCATGTGCAGAGGTACAAGTGGCAGTTTGGAGCCGAGATGTTTTGTTTGTACAGAACGGAGCCTGTGACAGCTTCCGCCCTCCATCAGTCCTCGTTCGCCTTTCATGTGTGGAGAATGCCGGGCTGTCTTCGACAGCTTGGTGACTGTGACAGGCTCTATACAACACAAGGTGCTGCAGGGTGGGGACGATATCTCGGAACCATCAAATCATAGCCCTAGAGGCGTCTAATCCCAGAGCCTTGTGTATGGTGTGGCTCTGAAACCCAGATGGGGACAGGAACTCAGGAAAGGACTCAGGGGCAGAACAGGGTGAGCCCAGGGCTTCCCAGTCCATCTCGGTGCTTTCCCCACACTGGAATCCCTTCCCAGCACTTGCTGTGGGTCAGTCATTTCCTCTGAAATCTGCCTGTACCAAGGATGAAGAGTCAGCTCTTCTTCTGGCCAGGCTGCTGGAGTCCCCAGGAGTTCCAGGGCTCTCCTGCTCGGAAGCATCTTGGGGAAGCACATTCACAGGGCCTTGCTCAGTGGACAGCAGATCCATGCGTGTCCACCGAGCCTCCTACCTCCTCCCCTGCTCCTGCAGCTCCCTTCCTTCCAGTCTGGCTGTATGAAAGCCCACAGCCCTACTCCCTTCATGCAGGCCCAACCCCGACCTCCAAAGCATCCACTGGTAGAGCTGTGGGGACCTCAGAAATCACCTTGTGCTGGGCCCTGGGGGAAACTGAGGCCTAGTGAGACCAGTTTGAGGCCACATGACCGGGGAGTAGCTCAAATGAGAAGCCAGGACTGTTGACCCCAGACTCACTGCTCTTCCCCTCCTACCCCATGATTGAGGAAGACGCAGCACACTCCAGGCAATCTTCCTTTGAGTGGGGGCCTGTGGGCCACAGGCTTCAGAACTCCTGGGAGACTGCTAAGAATTTAGGCTCCTGAGGATGGGCTGATAGATTAGAACGGATGGGGAGGGTGCCTAGGAAACTGCTTCTTAGGCACCACTGCATTTAGTAACCTCCAGGGCTCATGCCACTCTTAGTTGTGAGTGGGAGTTGCAAATAATTTGATGCTAATAATACTCAGAACACCCAATTTGAAGAATTATTTACTTTTTGAATACAGCGGATACAATAGCAGGGCTGTTACATATCTGCATAATGATGAGCTTCCCAGAGCAGTGGAAAAAGTCATGGAACTATACTGTAACCCTCCAGAGACCTCCAGTGCCCCAGAGCCTCAGGTTTTTATGCACCTACAGATGTCTCAGCCTCAGCTGGGGAGCAGGCAATCTGGGGTTAGACCCATGCTCTACCACTTAGGAGCAGTTGCCCACAGCCCTTGAGTTCTCTGTTTTTGTTTTCTTGATTGGCAACACCAGACCCCACCCATTAGGGTTGCTGCGGGATCAAACGAAAACTTCCTCATGTGTATAAACTGGAACAACACTGAGGCTGAGGGTCCACAGTCCCAGCAGCCTGTGATGGGGCATTTGGACCTTGCTGCCTGGCTCCTACTTCCCCAGTCTCAGGAGAGGGTCCACCTGCCATGGGCTTTGAAAGGAAGGACCGAGTGCCCAAGGCCTATGTCTAACACAACCTTCCCTGAGTAAGGGCTCGCAAAGGGAAGTGACAGCTTTCCTCCAGGCCGCTTCAGCGCCCGTGGAGACCGGCTGAAGCTGGGGTCCTCTCTCCCCTCTCCCTCTGCCACCGCTGCGGTTGCCCGCCCAGCAAGTTTCCACTGTGACAAGAGTTCTGGCAGGACAGGGCTTTGGTGGGAGAGGTGGCTCGGAATAAATAGGAGCCACAGCCCTGCCCTTGAGAGGCTTCCACACAAAGGAGGGAGGCGTGCTGAGCTCAGACATTTGTGCATCATTACTTGAATGTGATTCCCCTCTGCTAGCTGCCACATTGCCTGCTTTCTACGAAGGATGGTGAGGAGAGAGGGACACCGGTGGCTTCTTTGGTGATTCCAGGGGGAGGCACCTTTGATTTGAACAGAAACTCCTTCTTACCCTCTCTCCCCCTCCTCCTTTACCTACCCAACTGAACCACTTAACAGTCTACTTTCCTGCAGTTTCAGTGCATCCGTAGGCCAGTGTTCGCACTTGGCAAGAAACTAATTTTCTTATTCACTGCACATTGGTCTCATTAAGGACTAGAGTGTATGTAGCATTTTGAGAGGAAAGAACTCGTGAGCTGGGGGCCTTTCTCAGTGTGTCAACTCCTCATAAATAATGGGTGGAGGCTTGTTGGGGGGGCCCTGTCCTTGTTCGTCTACTCCCCAGTATCACACAGTACACAATAGAGAAACAAATTCCAAATAAACCAAGAAGTGGGAATAATGAGGCATCTCAGTGTCAGATCAATATTCCTCAGAGCACCTGGGGAGAAAGGAAACAATGGCGCTGTTACTGGACCAAGAGATTGAGGAGTGGTTAGGTCATATGTGAGTTCCCAGCTTTGGTTTCTAACTGAAGATCACAGGGAGAAGGGTTTAGAATAGCCCCTGACGCTCCACATTCCTCCATCTGGCAGAGAGCACCTGTGACTCAGGGGCCGTCTCTCCTCCACCTGTCAGCCAAGAAGCTCATTAGTGCTTTTGAGGCTCACATCAAAGATGGCCCTAGTTGCCATTTGTAGGAATCAGGTTGCCTTTAATGATCCGTGTTCCTGAGGGTGCAGTCCTCAAGATTTGGACAATTTTCAAAATTGTGGTTTATCTAGAAGTGTCTACTGCAGACTAGAAATGTGACTGCAGAAGCCCTATGAGATGATTACAAATGATTTTGGAAGTGGGAGTAGCATTGGGATAGGGTCAAAGGAGCCCTGGGTTTTGAATGAATCTGGGCTTTTCATTTCTTTTTTTAATCCTTCGAATGTACAGTCTTGTAAGTAGTGGAGCCATGGACACAGCAGGGAGCTGGAGCTGTATTCAAGTCTTACAACTGACTCATGCATTTCACAGGCAGGGACTCTCAGCTAGGTAGGCACAGCATTCGCCTCTGAAATGTATCCGTTATCAAATGCAGTGCAAGCCTCAACCCGCAAGTCCCAAACTTCAAAGCCTCCAGGGTGGGGCTTCTCTAACCTTCAAGGGCACAACAGTCATCCTGGGATTTCCTCAAAATGCAGAGGGCAGGGCCTGAGAGCCTGCTCTTCTAACAACCCCCCAGGGGATGCTCATGGTGCTACTCCAAAATCTACACCTTGAGGAACAAGAACAGTGATCTCTAAGAGTGATCTCAAAACAATCCATTTGGATCAACAGAAGAATTGATATTTTCTATATTTTATTTACCAAAGGCACCATTGATTATTACTATTTTTTGTTTTTAAAAATTTTATTTAGAAACAAGCAATAACATATATTGAGGTAAACTCTTAATTTCAAAAACATGAAAATGTACATGTTTGAATCAATAAAATGCAGCTTTTGCATTTTGTAATTAAAAAATAAAAAAATGACACTTATTGAAATTTACTAGAAAGTCTGACTCAAGAGCTCTTAGTTGAGAGATTTCAAACCATGTTTGACCCAGACCCCAAGGCAAAAGCACGAGTCCCATGCTCAAAGGGTCAAAGTGGTGCCCTTGCTCTTCAATTTCCTTTTTTGTAGTCCTATACTTTTATACTTTTATTGAGTTGGAGATTGTGTAATCTAGCTTTAAATAAACTCAGTCCTCAGAAAATATATAAATGGCCTACGAGAAGCCCTGTGGTTTGAAGTTAACGCTAATGCTAAGCTGAGTGCACAATCAGAAGAGGTCGGACTGATATTTCTACTGCTGCGCACTCTGCATCTGCCACAGAAGGCAGTGAAATGATGATCTAATCAGAGCTGACAAGACACTGGCCAAAACATTAGAAATTATTCAGAAACACTGTTTGAAATGTGAGTTTACGTCTATTTTTCTTAAGATTGAATGTCACCCCAAAGACCTTCCAGGTATGAGTTAATTGTGGTAGTACTTGGATGTGGTTTATAAACAAAGAATTACTCATGCTTAGAGGGAGCGGGTCTGGGCCTCACGGTTACTCCAGGCTCCATGCTGTTAGAGCCAAGACTAGCGTGAATATGAGGGAGGTTCTCACAATGACAAGGAAGCAAGTGCTCCAGTATGAAAGTCACATGTTTCTTTTGTTTACCACTCAGGCCCAAGCCACCCATATGACCCAAAGGCTATAAGGTCACCCAATGCCACCTGACACACAAGACCAATAACGACCATGACTGTTCCTTCCTACCTGGTCCTCTTTCTTTACCAATCTGCCTTCTGCCCACCATGGGTCATGACCATTGCAAAATACAGACAGCCCTTAATGCTCCATGCAGAAGATACCCAGATTAGCCTCTTTGGTCCAAAATAAAACTGTCTGGGCTCAGACATGTATTTGGATAGAAACATTTCTACTATTCAGAAAGATGCCAACACTTTGGAACAGATGAGAAAGCCAAACTATAAAAGAAGTAAACTATGAGCCCTTGAAAAATCACCTATTTTCCCAAGTTAGCCCTATTCTGTGTGGGGAAATGATAATATTCCTGCTTAGCTTTATACCAAGAGCTGAGCTAAAGTGAGATTTTTTTTTATTCTTCCCTTCCTGGCTGTAGAGGCTCTGAAAAGTAAGCGGACTTGGTTGTTAATCAATGGAGAGCTTTGTGCTAAAGACAGTTGAAAACAAGACTTATTTAGAAAAAAAAAAAAATCCAGAGCAGAGCATCTTTCTGAAAATAATCAAGTTACAGAGAATGTTTTCCACCTAAAGAGGTTGTCCATGCATCCTGATTTTTAGACGGAGCACCAACGGGTATTTATGAAGCACCACAGGAGAAATACTCCATGGGAATGTGTCAGAGCTGAGTGTTGCATGAAGCAAACTTCATTCACATTTAATATGGAGTAAATGAGTGGGAAACAAAAGGCAGTCTTTAATTAGGCTGTAATTATTCATCCATGGTGGGCCTCCCTCACCATGTCCTATTTTCATTAGAAGAACATCATCTCTTCATTAGCAGTTGGAGTTGTGTCCCAGGATTGCCTGCCTGGAGCCAGGCATGTTGGGCAGGGGTAGTGGCTGTGGGAAGTCACTACCATGGGCCCTGGGAGGCCATGTAGGCAGGGGCAAGAAGAAGTGGGTTCTCAGTATTTACCATGAGGCTGTGAGGTGGCAGCCTCAGGAGCCCAAGACCCAGGGAATCTTTGATGCAAGGCATTGTGTTTTGCTGAGAATGTGGCCACTTTAGCCTGCAAAATTAACATCAAAACTGGGATTGTTTTTAAATGTTTTGTTTAATCTAATGTGATACTTTTGCAGAACTCCTCAGCCTCCTCTGAAAAGTCCTCTGGGAAACCCCCAAGGCTGAATGAGAGGCCTCACCTCTGTGCACCCCATCTCCTCAGACCTGTTATAAAGCTGTCAGTCGGATAGTGTAATTATGTAAGCGTAATCACTCCCCTATTCTCTGCCCACAAGACCCTGAGCCCTCTGAAAAAGAGACTGTGTCTTGTCCAGAGCCATAACCAGAGCTCAGGCTTAGTGGGCCTTAATTGAAAGGATGGGTGGATGGGATGACTTGTTTCAAGCCCTCAAGGGAAAATCCTTTGGTATCCCATGGAGGTCTGAGTGCGGGGCTGTGCAGCCTTGTTTACAGTAGAGATTCTTCACTGGAAGCCTACGCACTGCCAGGAACAAGAGTGAACCTCACATACAAGACTCAGGGTAGAGCATAGAACTTTGGTGAAATTGAACACAGTATTTATATGATGTTTGTCTTTCTGGATACTCATTTGTTTGTTTGATAGTGAGGAATTAAATCCAGGGCCTTTGCATTGAACTGCATCCCCAGACTTTTTATTTTTTATGTTGAGGCAGGGTCTTGCTAATTTCCAAAGTTGTCCAGGTTGGGCTTAAGCTTTCACTCCCTCCTGCCTTGTCTCCTAGGGTTGCGGGTGTTATACCACCACACCTGGCTCACCAATAGTTTTTATCAGCTTTTCAAGATGATTCACGACCCACAAAAGCATAAGAAATTCATGTGCTTGTGTAATGTTTGGCCTTGGTCCTTGTGCAGGAGAAAGGATGGGTGTCAGCTCTGGCTGTGCAGGACCGCGCTAGCCATCTGCTGGAGATCTGAGTGGTAGGCAGCCACTTCCGGTCCCTCGGTGTCTGCTGGCTGCGTGACACTCTACTTGATGCCACCTAAACACAATGAAATCAAAAGTAGGTCTCAATTTGAGTTCATCATTGGAGCCCTAGCATTTTGGAATTTAGAGAGTAACGGTCTTCAGAAGAGATACCTTCCTAAAAGCAGCATCCTGAGAAGGAATCAGGGGTGTTGAGCCCGAGGCAAACAAGAAAGTGGCCTTGTGATATAGGAAGAATTGTGTGTAGGAAGCTCTGGAGGGAAGAATGGAGATCAATAGGTGAAACTTACAGGGAATCAATCCGTGCTCTTTCAGAGTACAGCCTTTTTTCCAGTTAAACTGCTTAAAAATGGAATGATCTACCTCAGAGTATAGTGAGTTCCTAGCCACCAGACACATGCAAGTGAAGGCTGAATGAATAAATATCAGGGATATAAAAGGAGTAATGATTCTAAGATTCTGAGTTTTCTTTTCAGTCTCTGCTTTTCAAATCATTCAGCTCATTTTGAAAGGCATCTCCCTTAATTTGGTTCCTGTAGGAGATCACCTTTCACCAACCTTACCCATGATTTCTAAGCCTTTGTCAAAAGTTGAAGTCAAGGGCTTAGGCGGGCAAGCTGACTCTAAACAAGCTGATGAGATTTGGAATGAAATCTCTCTGGATAATGCAGTGAAATATGTTCTTTTAAAATATGAAATGGATAAGCAAAATAGCTTTTATTCTCTTTCTTGAACATCCTAGAAGTAACCACTCTTAAAGATTGAGCTGTCAGAGTCAAAGGCTCTGAAATTAATGGATGCAATTTTCTGCCATTTGTGATAAATTTTTGGCCTTTTTATGCATATGAAAGTCTTAGGCATGAGCAGAAGCAAAAATCACCAAACAGGAGGTTACTTTGACAAGCTTGCTCCAGCCATTCCTCCATTGTCTTTTCCTGATCGCAGCTTTTTGTTTTGCACTGAATAACAATAAAATAAAAAATGAGAACAAGAGAGAGAAAAACCCCATGATGCAATTTTAATGTTCCGCCAACAATGCAAACAGAATAAAAATGTTCTTTGATTTTAGACAAAGGAGAAAGGATTTGGTTAAGGGCAAAAGAAAAAAATGTAGCACTTACAGAAAGCAGGTATTGGGAATACTGTAACTTTCTACACTGTACAAAGGGATTCATGCTAGTACACCCTTAGGCGCTGTCAACAAACCATTGCAGTTTGGATCCCTGTGTCTTGGAGGCTTTGCTCAGCGGAGTTTCTCTTTCTGTCTTGAAGCCCAGTCCTCCAAGACTGGAGGACTCCTGATCTTTGCTATTCTTGCTTTAAGCAGACCGTGCTTTGGAATTTTCCTTTGCATTTCCTTTTCTCTCTTCCTGGGACATCTGACCTCAGAAGCCATCTCAGTCAGACCACTTGAAATTAAACAGCCTCATCCCTGCTCTCGAGGCTGTGCACCATCAGTAATATCGCCTTTCCACTTTCCTCAGAACGTTTCTCATTGTCTGATAGTATCTTGTGTGTTTATTTATTTACTTCCTCCATTGAAACATAATCTCCATAAATCAAGGTCCTTGTTTTCTGGTTCATGGCTTATTCCCAGCCCAGTAATCACTATCCGTATATCCAGCCCTGGAGCTGGGCCTGGATGCAGTCCTCACTTTCCTTTGCCATTTTCAGACTGTTTTTTCCTCCCTAGAATTCTTCAGTTGCTTTGAATCACAGGCAATCAGATTATGCCACCCAGTTTCCTCCTTTTTTGCAATTATGTGCTGTGCTCTTGAACACCCCAATCCCTTTCTGGTTACTTCATCAAGAGTTGACTTTTCTCTCCCCTTGTCATGACACCCAGGGACTTCTGTAGACACATAAACATCCCTGGTCTTTCTATTGCACCTGCTCATTGCCTCAGGGCTATCCTCCTCCTCCTCCTCTGCCTCCCACTACCTGCAGCGTCATTCTGAACATGATCTGGACCTCTAAGCCATCCCTGCTGTTACCACTTCCCTCTCCTCGTGCTCACGCCCTCCCTCCCTCTTACCCAGTTTAGACTCCACACCCATCAATATAATCATCCTCACATCATTATAATCAACTATCTTGCCCCTGTTTCATTCTTGGTATTTGCCTGGCAAAATTCCAATCCTGATTAAATCCAGCTCACTGTCTACTCCTCATCTGCAATCATGGCTGGGAAAAATACACACCCATATCAATTCATCTCGTTTTAAATTCGTGGCCACAAACCACAAGCCAGCCCAGAGTGTTGCTGGCCAGCGCTCCTGCCTTCACCTACTGAATTCACTCCCTAGCTCTCCAGGAGGATCACTGCATGCTTTCTGCTCTCTCCTCATCCCCCTCAACTGCCATCCCCTCCTCACTCTCAGCTGATGACTTCACGTGTTATATCACTGAGAAAATAGAAACTTCCACTCTGTCCATTGGCCTGCCCACATCCTGAGTACATACAATGCACTCCGTCCTGTTACGAGGAAAGAAGTGTCCACACTTTCCTCAAAGGCCAGACCTTTCATCCATCACTGGATCCTTCCTCTCCCTGATTTAAGGTCATTGCTCCTGCATGTCCTCCTCTTTCTCCTGAACCATCACTTTCCCGTTCTTAACACCATCTTACAAATAAAGCTATCCTTTGACACCACAATCCTCTCCAGCAACTGTCTCACTTCTCTGTGGCTCTTCTCAGCAGAACTCCTTGAGGAACTCGACCATACTTGTTATCTGTACAACCTCACCTACTCTTCTCTCTTGTGTGCTCTCTAATCACATTTTTCTTCCAACCCCTACCCAGACAGAGCCTCTGTCAAGGTCCCTAGCTGCCCAATCCAGTAGATAGCTCTCAGGTCTCCTGTTTCCGGACCTCTTAGCTGCCTTTGGCATGATGCTTATTCCTTTTTCTTTTTTCTTTCTCTCTCTCTCTCCTCCCCCCACCTTTCATGCTAGGGAAGTGCCACCCCACTGAGCTACATCTCCAGTCCTTTTTACTTTTTAAAATTTGAGATATATTTCATTTGCCAGGCTGGTCTTGGTCTTCCTCCATCCTCCTGCCTTCTCCTGCCTCAGCCTTCCAAGTAGCTGTGATTCCAACCATGCCTGGCATAGTTCATCCTTCTTAAAATAATTGTTTCACTTGCTTTCCAAGGCACCCTACCCTCTTGGTCCCCACCTCACTAGTTGATCCTTCCCTTTTACTTTAGTGGGTTTTCCTCTTCTTCCCAGCATCCAAACTGTCACTGTGGTCTGCAAAGCTCTGTTTCAACTCTGCACTATATCTGGGCTGTCCGGTAGGGTATACCACATGTGCTCTTGAAGTTTGAGTGTGGCTACAGCAACTGAGAAACTAAATTTTAAGCTTTGTTCTACTCCAATTAATTTACATTTAAATAGTGGCTATGATATCAGACAGCTCTGCCTACAAAACCTCCACAATTGCTTCCATTCCTTTCCCCTTTTTTCACTTGACTTAAGCTACACAGGCCTCCTCTGATGCTCCTTGAACATTTCAAGCCTGTGGCTGTTGCATTTGCTTTTCTCTCTATCTAGAATTTACTTCTCTGGATATTCAAATGTCTTACTCTGTCACTTTATCCTGATCAAATGTCATCTCTTCATAAGATTTTTTTCTGAACACCCTACCCATAAAGACATCATCTGTTACTCTCCATCTTCTTTCTCTTGCCTAATTTGCCATCTTGCCACTTGTTGCTACCTCACACTTACCCATCGCCCACCTTCTCCATTAGTGTGTAAGCTTCGTGAGGGCCAGCAGTCTGGTTTTATTTCCTGCGGAATCTCCTGTTCTTAGTTGGCAATTCAGCCATTCATTAAGCATATTAATTAAACAATGAAAGAGGCTCTTGCCAAAAGTAAGCATCTGTGCATGGTATTGTAGGGAAACCATGGAAACCTGAGGCAGGGACAACCAGTCAGAAGTTCACAAGTGGTGACTTCACATTGGCAGGGACAATGTATATAATGGGAAAGCGCCTGTGTGAAGAGCTGGGAGCCCAGTGCAGATTTCTGAGTGGGTCAGGATGGGGGTCTGAATGTGGTGAGCAAATCTAGAAAGGTGGACATGGAGGACAGGAAGTAATAGAAGGGAAGATTTTCTGAGGAAGAGGGTATAAGGGGCATGATCTGGCTGATAAGACATAAGCACAGTACCCAGTTTGAGCAAAGAGGCAGAGGCCACATACCGGACAGGAAGTTTCCTCTCACTTTCTGTGAGGCTGCCCTGAGCAGCATCGTGGCTTCTCCTAACTGACCCACCCTGTGTAAGACCAGCTGCTCAGCCACACTCTCCAGGGCCCACTCGAGTCAAGCTCTGACCTGTACACAGTAGCATTTTACAAACTGTATGGTGTTTAATATTTTATCCTCTTGCCCACATCTTTTATCACCCTGTCCCATTTTAATTTAAAATCCCTCATGTTGAGGAATAGGGAGACCCTTTGGGCCTTGGATCTTTTTCAGTCTCACCTGTAATAAAGCAGATATTTGATCTTCCTCTGGTTTCTGCATTTATTTCTGCTTTAGAATGTGGAGATGTAACTCATTGGCCTCCTAGAGACCTCAACTGCAGAATCCCTTCAAAATATCACTTTTTCCAAAGCCTTGTCGGACACCTGCAGATTCAGTGGCTCCTTCCTCCGGCCCACAGCTCTTACACATTTGACAAGGGGCTCAGGACATTGCGAGGTCATGGTGAGGACAGCAAGTTCCTGTGACATCTGGCCTATTCCTTATCTGCTCCCCAGTTTTCAGGAAGAACAGGCACCCAATCCACAAAAGAAACAGATAGGAACAACTTCTGAGATGGAGACAACCTAAAGCCTCTGCCAGAGCCCCAGCCCAGTGACAGTGAGAGGCCTCTCCCAAGGGATGGCTATTAGAATCACCCAAAGGGATGCCTTTGTACCCAAGGCTCCAAGGCACATCTCTCAAGAAGCCCAAGCTCAGGACAGAATTTTCTAAGTGCAGGTTTTTCTGTCCCCATCCCCTCCATGTAATAATGACTGGTCATATATGGCTGCTGTACAGGTCATTTCATTGGGTCACCAACTTTGGACAGTCACACGCTACTCCTAGAATCTGGATCAGAGTATGCCAACTATAAGAAGGCATTGTGTTTAACTGGGTAATTGAGTATTATGTACTGGGTAGTACTCAGAAATTATTATTTTGTTAGTTATGTTAAGAATGATAAGTACTCATGTATAAGGGAAGCCATATGTATTTACCAGAAGTTCATGCATAAGAATTGTCAGGTAAAATGATATAATGTATGGAATTTGCCTTAGAATTAAAGAGGGGAAAATTAAAGGGGGAAAATTAAAGAGGAAGAGATGAAACCGGTCAGAACATTGATAATTTTTGAAGCTAGGTGATAGCATATAGAATTTCATTTTATTATTCTATTTTTATATGTGGTTGAACATATTTTTTAACAAACAAAAGAGTAATCCCTTTGTCTTTCCCCTCTTAGGATTGTAAACTAACAATGCCCCTTAGGACCCTGGAAGGTTACTCCTTTACCCATAATTTTTCTATGTGTCCATTAATAACAATCTACAGATCTATTAGTATGTCAGCTTTATTAGTAACATTCAGATTCAACTTTAAAAAAAATTGGCTGGCAATGATGTTAGTCAGCTTAAAAGAAAAAGAGGTGATTCTGCAAAGGTCAAAAGGATTAGGAGAGCCCAAAGGGGGCCTGCCCTGGACTAGGGCATGACCTTCATCCCAGTGAGAGAATTTTCCTGCTGCACAAATAGCCACACGCACCCGGGCAGATGAAAGCAGAAGCTCCAGGTCCTGGGCTTCGCTAGCTGTGAGCAGAATTTGCACCCCCAGGGCCTAGTGCAAGAGCCCAGACCACCCAGCAGTGGGAGCAATTAAGCTAGAAAAGGTCATATATTCATAATTTATATCGAAAGGGCTCAATTTACTCATCGTCGGCCTCCTCCCCACTAGCGTCCACCTCAGTGTGGAAGGAAAGGGGCCATCTGAAGGTCTTCAGGCCGCAGACCCCTGCTTCCCTTCCTGCAGGCAGATTGCTCTCTAGGGCTGAGGTCAGTTTCTGTTTGCAGGTGGCTAATGTGTTTGGTTGGGTGACCTCCCCTGAGGTCATACTCTTGACTTGGAAGTCACTCTGTAAACCATAATCAAGTCCAAATAGTCACATACTTACCACTTATGAAGCACTTATTGTATGCTTGGCCCTTTTTAGGAATGATCACATTTAATTTTCCTGATAATTCTAATAGGTGGTCACAGGATCTCCATTTTACAGTTGAGGAAATAGAGGTTTGGGAGGGTTATTACATCAAATAAAGCACGCAAGTGGGATTCGATCCATCTCTGGCCAACTCCAAAGGCCTTGCTCTTAACCAATCTGTGTCTTGACAAATTAAAGCATCTAGACTGAACACGAGGGCCACTCAACTCTGGGGGGGCAGTTTATTGTAGTCTTAAGTTTTTATCAGAAAAGTTGGCTTGGTCTGCCCAGTTCCTCTAAAGACTGGGAGAAGCTAGAATAAAGGGAAGTTTTCTGCCCTGCCCCAAATCCCTTTCCCTTTATGAAGCCCAAACCACATAGCACAACACCAACACCCTCACAAAGAAAGGCCCTGGATGAGTACGTTTGCAGCCATTGCCTTGGGTCAGTGGCTTCTGTTGACCCCATCCCAAACTGCCCCTGACATTCTGGGTCTATAGCGAGGACCCAACTCCTGCTTGGGTCCTGGGGGCCTTCAGCTTTTGTGTCTCTGGTAGAACGCAAGTGACCATTTGACTGTTGCTGCAGGCTTATGCTAAATGTCAGGGCCCTACCAGTGCAGCCTAATTGGCCCTGGCCCAGGTGAGTCACCTGTGGCCAGGCACCTGCTCTTTCTGACTGGAGTGTGACAACTCTCAGACATCCAAAAATTACTGATATGATCTGTAGTTCCTTCCACAACAGGTCTTAAGTCTCTATTTTCCCATTGTCAGTCTGCCCTGGCATGCTGAGGAAAAGCAACGAAGAGGATTTTTGTCCTCACTTGAGTGGGAAAGCTAAGAGCTACAGCAGCTCCCCTTGGAGCAGAATGTGGAGGTTGCAGCAAGAGCCAGTGAGGGCTCCTGGTGAAATAAAGGCGGGGGGCAAGGCCATTAGCTGAAGAGGATTTCCAGGGTAGGGAACCAATCAAGCTTCAGCCTCCTGGAGAGTCTGGAGACCCCTAACACCACAAAGATCAGAGGAAGGTGCTCGAGGCCCCTGGAAGGTGGTGGACATCTCCCCAGTCCAGGTGGCTGAGCTGTACAGAAAGAGAATGGAAGCTTCACTGAGGGGACCCTCAAAGTATCCTTTCTCATGTGGCCCGAAGCCTGGAATTTCAGGCTGAGGAGGAAGACACATCTGCCTTCCATTCTGTGCTCAGCAGGCCTTCCCTTTGCTTTTTGACTCTTGGTGGATTTCTTGTCTCTCCCTGGCAAGGAGGGATTGATCAGACTGAAAATAACTCCACTCACCCCCAACTCTGAAACTTTTGCTTTGACTAATTCACCCAGTCACCATTTATTGAGTGCCTCCTAGCCAAGGACACTATACCAAAGTCTGGGACTCCCAAAAGGAGTAAGACAAATACACAGGTTGCCCTCACACACCTGTTCCTGTCTGGTCTAGGACATAGTTAAATCAGTAATGACCATAAAGCACAGTTTAAACAGCAGAAAGAAAGGGCTCTACTGAGCTAAGAAAGAAGCAGTATCTTCCCAAGAAGGTATCAAAGCAAGGAATGGCCAGGCCCTCATGGAGAATGA
The DNA here is from genome assembly GCF_012274545.1 of Fukomys damarensis. NCBI lineage: Eukaryota > Metazoa > Chordata > Mammalia > Rodentia > Bathyergidae > Fukomys > Fukomys damarensis. The sequence goes on along the minus strand of NW_022900945.1, from coordinate 44,859,288 downwards.
GAGGTATGGTATCAAAACTGAGGGTGGTTTCTGGGAGTTGCCTATTGGCCAAGGAACTGTCCTAGCTGGCTTGGAGAGGGCCTGAGGAAGCGTTGCCAGAGTTCCACTCACCGACTGGAGGCAGCAGTGTGAAGACACCAGGAGCCTACTAGGACAGTCTCTCACTCACCAGCTCAGATGACAATGAGACGGGCTTCCAGAGGAGAGCAGCCGGCTTTCCTTTGTTGTGCTGTTTGGCTGAAACAGTTTAGTTCAATGAATAATGAAAGGCCCTGTCATTCTCCCTCTCCTACCCCCGCCCCCAGGTGAGCACAGCTGTGAAGAAAACAATTGGTTTTTGGCAATTTTCATGCACAAAAATCCTAAAGAATTAGATACTAGAGGAGGCAGGCCAGGCAATCCACCTCCTGCTGGAGCGGGAGGCATCCTCTGCACTGTGACTTCCCACCCCCGGAGCTATGGTTTACATCCTGGCATCCATGCCCCACTTCTGTATTTTCCTGCCCCAAGGCCTCTTCCTGGAGCCAGAGATTTAACCATTTTCCTCCTCCTTCCTTGTTCTCCTCTCATTCTCTTCTGCCAGCCCTATTCCACAGACAGGAAGGTGCGTTTCATCAGCCACAGTGGGTTCCTGCTCACCAGATCAGGGGCCATCCCATGGCCCAACCTGAGGCATCCCACTAGGGAGCAGAAGCCTCCATGGCTGCTGGACTCCCCTCTACAATTTTCTCAGCAGGTTTTTAACTTTCCCCTCTCCATCAAAGGCTGCCAGCCACCCAGGAGCAGATGCATCAGAGAATCTGTCAGGTGCTCTCAGGAGCATGGCTGAAAAGTACCTCTGAGTTGTGTCTAAATGTAGCGCGTGTGTGCACGTGTGCACACATGTGTGTGTAGGAGAAATAATTACTCAGCATCAGACAAAACATGTTCCCAGTTTAGCTACTGTTCCTATCCAGCAGCCCAAACAAACACCATCCTCCCACGACCCTGCTACCTGGCCTCAGCCCTGGTTGACTCCTCAAGTCCCTTCTTACCAGGCCCTTTGGGTTGCAGATCACTGCTACATCCTCGGAAGGGCAGGTTGCCCACACAGGCCACCGGCTGCCTCCCTATTAAACATTGCTACTGGTCTTGTCCAAAGCTAAATTTTCCTTCTTTCTCCACACCCCTTTCTCTGCCCTTTCCCAGCTCCAGGATCTGTGTTGATCTGGGAGAATTGACAAGCAAAATCCAGTTCTGACAGCCCCACCCTGAGCCCTTCCTCCCTCCATCACAGCTCTGTGGTTGAGAAGGAGGGGTTGAGAAGAATGTGTGTAAAGGGGAGAGAAAAGAGCAGAGAGAGGTAAGAAGGGTGGGAGGGAAGGAGTAGGAAGGGAACTTGCATTCCTCATTAGCGGCACTAATTGCGCAGTAATGACTTTGTGTTATTATCAGAAATTTATCTTGGCAAACACTCAGCTGCCCCAGTAGACACATGCTTTCTTCGTGATGGCTTGACACTTGAGAAAAATGAGAAGTTTCTTCTGAAAAAGAAACTTTTCAGAACCCAGGCTCTGAGAAGAGTCTGGAACAGATGCCACTCACCTTCCTGTGGGTTCATGGACTTCTCCAGAGGGCAGGGACTGAGGATCTCTTGCTGTCACCCTGGCTGGACCCCCTGCTGGAGATGAAGACCCAGCTGAGGGAGACAGCATCAGAGTGGTGGACACAGCTGCCTGGAGGGTCCTGTCACCCTGCCGTCTTGCTTATCTCTGCTCCACAACAGAAAAATCTGTCTACTACTCCTGTGTGGTACAAAGTATTTGTTTTTGCCTGAGGCTGATGTCACAGGCTGTTCTGTAACCTAGAGTGAATACCCACCCCACATTCCTTCCAGTTCAAAGTTTCACCCAGTAAGACAAAGTGAACAAACCCCCCAATCCTCAGAACCCTTCTTCTCCAAGAAGCCTCCCCTGCTTTGGCCTGTTATCGACCCTGGGATTCCTCTGGCACCTACACATTTGCTTTGTACTATATCACACTAACTCTTTCATTTCTCTTCAAAGTGACGACTCTGAGTGTGGATTAGGTGTGGGGTGCTGAAGGGGTGAAGATGAGCAGTAGCCCCCATCCTAAGGAGTTCAGAGGCTAGTAACAGTCAACAATGTGATGTGCTAAGTCCATGACAAAGGAAAGCCCTGAGTGTAGTGGGCTGACAAGAAGGGACATCTAAGTGGGCTTGAGAAGCAGGGAAGGGGTGTTCTGAGGGCTTTGTATGTATCAACTCTCAGTAAACCAGTGAGCTACTATCGTTTATTTTACAAAGGAGAAAATGGAGGCACACGGAGGATGAATAACGTGCCCAAGGCTGCACCCCTACTCTGCCATTTATTTGTTTTGCAAATCTAAACTTTGATCCTGGGAAACCTGGCTCCAAAGCCGACACTATTAACCTCCATATGCCACTATGCTCACTAGGAGGCACAGGGGTGACAGAAAAAGAGGAGAGGGATTCAGGGAAGGTGACAACACTCCAGAATCTAGAGTGGGTATAGATGCAGGGAAAGAGGAGCGGAAGGAACAGGCCGGGCAGGAGCAGGAAGGTGAGGTAAGCAGTGAGGAGAAGAGTGGGGATCGTCACTCGGTAACCACACATAGGCAGCCGACAGGGAACGCCAGTGTCTGAGTGGAGAGGAAGCTACCTAGGAGGACAGAGGGCTGGAGGGCCTTTGTGGGCCATGCTGGAGAGTGCCAACTTCACACCAAGGCCCTAGAGGTCCGCAGAGGGTTTTCAGAAATCTGGTGACAGAAACATATCATCCCATAAGGAGCTGCTGTGATCCAAAAGAGGGATGTTGAGTGCCCGGATTACGGTGGCCGCAATGGATTCGAGGATGGCAGGGGCAGGGGTTCAAAGCACTTTAGAGATTTTAGAAAGGAGATCCAGGCATTGAGTGAATGAAAGTGAAGCAGGGAGAGGGAAGCATCGAGGAGGGCTCTGAACCGTGAGTTTAAAGAACTTGTTTGGGTTTGTGTTGTGCACGTCTCTAAGGAGGCAGAGCAGGCTTACAAAAAGCAAAAGCAAAGATCATCTCTGGCTTGGACACTTTGGATCCAGGAAGTGTAGGGTCGAGTTGTTCTGACAGGAATTTACAAACCCATATGGAGAAGCAAGGAAGCAGAGATGAGTCTGAGAGGCAGAAAGAGCAACTCTTAGGGTGCAGTTCTGGAGCGAGACTGCCTGGGTTCCAGTTCCGGCTCTGTCACTTGGTCCCTGCAAACTTCGGACAGTCATAGGGTCATTGTGATGCTTCTGTGCTACGCCCTATATCAAGCAAGCAGCATAGAGCCCAGAACAGACTTGCTCAGAAAATGGTTAAGTACTACTGTTAATATTAGTAATGTTAACATCTGAGGCCTTAGGAGTAGGTGGCACTGCTCAGAAAGTATACAGAGATGCAAGAAATAAAAGATAGGAGCTGAACCCTGGAGGAAATAAAGAGGTTGGGAGAATAGAAAACCCAGGAAGAAAATCGAGAAAGAATCCTGGGGTTTCACAGCCTCTGTGAAGCCTCACCAGTGACATAAGAGTAACAATTACCTCTCAGAGTTATTGTGAATAGAAAGCGAGATTCGTGAGTGTGCTGTGTAAACTATACCATGGCTTACAAATGTGCAAAAGGGAGTATTAGGAAACAATTAGGAACTGACTCATTGAAACAGTTACTATGCCTCTTGTAAACAGTAGAAATATGGATAAAATATTGGGGGCTGGGGTAGGAACTGAGTTTTATTTGACTGAATGGATGGAAACAAGAATTTAGTGAACAGATTTTTTTCTCTCCAGGGGCTTGAGCCCCTCAGTTCCTCAGGGGGCTTCAGTCCCTGACCCCAAAGCATGCTCTGTTGATTCTTCCTTCCTGAAGTCTGTTAAACCCAAGGATTAAGACCTCCTAGTTTTGGCAAGGCCTTTTCAGATTTGTCACTTTAATTAGCTTTGGCATTTTATCTAGTTTGCTTTCATTAGTGCAACAGCCAGAGTCCCAAGATTGCAAACTCTCTCTCCAGGGTCCTTGGGGGAGAATTATGGTCAGTGAGATCTTGGAAAAAGAGGAATCTTGGCCTTTTCCTGGAAACTAGGCTCCTGTTACAGGACACAACACAGGTGTAGCATAAGCTCCCCAAACTGCCTTCTGAGGAGTCCTAGCGCTGCCAAAAGTGAAGCAACCAAGCAAGTCCTGAGCTGTAAAGCTGTCTGGCCTCAGCCTTGTGTTTTATCAATGACACTAACTTTCAGGTAGACTGGCAACTCGGTCCAAGAAGCAAGTGGAATGGCTAACTTCAGGGAGCCAAAGCTTTGCAAAGAGGCACAGGAATAAATTGCACTACTCTATAATTTATTTACAAACTTTTTTATTTCTTACAAAGCCCATTTTAAAATACTGCAACAGATTTTAAGAATAGTTTTTTTAATGTCCCCACCATCCTCCACCAACACAGTGAAAGAAGGGGCACTCATCTGTAGTCAGAAAGCCTGGGCTCCAGTTCTCTGCCATCTTCTAGCTTGCATGGCCAGGGACTAGTCATTTAATTTCCTCACCTACCAGGTGGATTATAAGCACTTGCCAATTCTCCAGGTTGTCAAAAGGATTTGGCAATTGTCAGGGATGAGTACAGGCTCACTGCTCAATGATATGCATGCTGGATGCCCTCTCTGACCTGAGGAAAGACCTGCCTCAGTAAGTGGGGATGAGGCAGGTGAAGAAAGCATATCAGGGGCCCTTAGGTGGGTCAGAGCTCCATTTGACTCTGATCCACTTGGCAAAGCAGTGGATTCACTTGTGTCAATCTCTCTGCATCTCTGCCTGCACAGCAGACAATCCAGCTACTAGCTCCCTTCACATCTCTGCTGGGGACTTGGCAGGGGGAGGGAATGGGAAGAGGGCTCCCTATTTAGAAATTGCATTGAGATGGAAAGACAATATGACACATCGGCTTATGTCAAAAGAGCTCATTTTTCCCGCCTACAGCATTAGCAATTTCCTACCAAGGTTCAATTTTTTAAAAAAATTATTATTTAGCTTGAATATATTTTGTTTGTAGCATAACTCAATAAGACATTGCTGCTCAGAGCAGGGTGGGTGCCTCTAAGGGGAGAGACAGGGGTAGGCAGGGGTGTGCACTCTAGCTGAGGAAAGCAGGGATAGCGGTGGGGGGCTCTGGGTTCTGCCTCCAACCTTCTCTCATTCTGCCCCTCACCCCATCTCCAGGCCCCCTCCCTGCTTCTGAGCAGCCTGGCCTGAGGGCAGAGACTCAAGATCTCCCACCACAGCTGTGTGAGATGAGAGCAGTGGACGAGGGGCAGACAAAGGTAAGCTGGTCAGCTACAAACCACCCCCTTTAGCAGTGTTGCTGCTGGAAAGAGCCTTCAAGAGCTTCTAGTACAATTTCAGAGAAAGACACTGGCCTAGACAGGATGTGACTCCCTGTGGCTGGTGTGGCACATGGGTCCTGGAATCCGGGCCTCCTGGTGCCTGTCCAGTGCCCTTGTCTGCCACTCTGCCATACTGTTTCTGTTTCTCCTTCTCTCCCCAACCCCACCTCATGCTTGGAGTGACCTTTCTCTAGAGAAAGGGTTGAAGAATAATTCCACTTCTTTCTGCCTTCTTCCCTGTCTAGGTTTGGGTGGAACCCCAGGAGTCTGGATTTCTTCTCTTCTTCTGGGAAGAAGCACTGCTGTGCTTTGAGGTTGTGGAAAAAAAGGGGGAGAGGAAAAGTCCCCATCTCCACATGGGGATTTTTTTTTTTTTACTGCTTTGCAGCTGGTTATGTGACCTCAATGGTATCAGAAACTGATAGGAGAATGGGCACAAAGAGAACAACTGGAGTGAAGTTTTATCTTAACATTAAACATTTTTAAATGCCCCTATCTGAATGTGTGCCCCTTTATATGTGCATCTATCTCTATGCCTTTGTATCTGTTCTCTGTATTTCTACTACAGTCTCTCTATGCACATCTGCTTCTCTGTATCTGTCCCTTTCTTTCTCTTGTCTCTGTATCTGTCTCTCACACACCCTCAATCCTGCACTCCAAATGTATCATAGGAGCCCTGGAGCTCAGCCCCTCCCGTAGCCCTGTCACGGCAGAACCTCTTTTGCTCTGTTAGGTTGAGAAATGCCAGGTCCAGGTCCGGAGATGCTACTGGAGCACCAGAGATGCTGCAGAACTGCCTGCCGTGTGGAGGCTGAATCCAGGAACAATGAGAAATGATCTGTTAATTCTCAGCTCCTGCCACCTGCTCTGCTCCTTTGCCTTCAGTTTAGATGCAAATTCCCCCACTCGATGTAAGCAAAATATTGATTTCCCTGCATCACAGGCCGGGGCCCTTGGAATGGTCCTGTGCTTTTTCATTCTCTGCAAAGGCCAAACAAGGCGCTTTGTTCTGCGAATTTCCCCAGGAACTCGAGAGGGGGAGGGAAAATCGCCGCGGAGTGACAGAGTTGCCATAAACACGGGCAGAGAGCAGTTCGTCTCCATTTATGTTTTATATAAACACAAACCCACAGCTTCAGAAACTGTTAATGAGCATGTAGCCAGGAGCCTCGGAGCTCTCCTCTCTCCTGGGTGCTAAGGTCTATGTTAGATGGTGGGAGGGAAAGCGGTGGGGCCTCTGTGCTCCTCGGGTGGGCTTTCAGAGCCACCAGGAAGGCAAAGGGGGAGTCAGAACTACCTATCCTGGAAATCCCAACCCGGCACCACCAACAGGAAGGTGGCCGAAATCATGCTTTCTCAGTCCCTTCCACTTGAGTTCCCAAATCTATCAAATGGCAGGCGCTAGGGGTCCAGGTGGACTCTGAACTTCACACCCTCTCCCAAACCCCCTTGCGATCCTGCCGCTGTCCCAGATGCCCTATCTCCTTCTTCAACTCCTAGCAACGCGGTGATTGCGCCAACTGGTCGTTCAGCACCACGGACAGCGCCAGCGCTCCTCCAGCTCGCAAAAGCCCCGCAGCCTAGGCCAAGTCACTTCGACTCTGCCTGGCCCTTGGTGCTCAGGGCTCTAGCTGCCAGGGCTGCAAGGACTGGTGCAGACGGTTCCTGATGGAGACCTTCAAGAGCTGAGACTCCCAAATCTCTTCGGAAAGTGAATCACCGCTGGAGTCGCTTCCAACTAGGATGTTAATTAGAAGAAAAGACCCTCTTCCCCCACCACCCACCTGGCAAGCACTAGCCCCGCCGTTTCCGGAGGCTGCTGCTAAAGTTTCCGTCCCAGTTCCGGGAAAGCTTTGTGGGGAGCCCCGCACAGGAAGGGTCTACACTGCTAATAACAGAAGGACGAGAGGCTCCTGTAATCGGGCCCTGCAGGGCCTAGGTCACCTAGCTATTGGCGAGGGCTTCCAGAGCTAAGTGAGGTATCGCTAAGCTCCTCACTCAGCTAACCGGCCTCTGGGCCTCACTCCGCAGCTCCTGACGGGAGGAGCTCTGCTTTTTAATCTAGCTTCGAGCCTCGCGTTAAATTTTCGGTCTTTCCGATGCCTATTATGATTAACTGAAAAAGAGACCATTATTTCTAGTGGGATTTCACGGATGCAGCGAGGTGGGTCTGGCGGGAACAGAGCACCTTCTTGAAATGCCCCCTATTCCTCCTATTCGCCAGAAACTTTCCCCTCCCGTTGCCATGGAGAGAGACGGCCGCTGCCTCCCGTTGCCGTAGCAACGTGCGGGTACCGCGGACCGCAAGACTGCGGGGCTTGGAAAGTCTTTGCAGTTCGCCGCGCTCCGCAGTCTTAGGGTCTTTCACCTCCAGCGCTGGAACTTAGGGTGAGCCTGACTCAATGCCTTCGGCCAGGAACCTGCACCCACGTGCTCCCACTCGGCCGGGTCACCTCTTACGGGGTTAACTATTTCGCTGTCACTTGGGTGGCATGTGGCAGTTTGCTCAGTGTCTTCATGAGCGCTATCTTTAGATCCCCAGGGAGACCGTGGGGCACGCGTGATCACTGCACTGTACCTCTTTCACGGAGAGGAAAACTGAGGCTCAGAGGCCCGCGTTGCACAGGCAGTGAGCTCGGCGCCGGACTCCGGCCCTTTCCCCGCCTGACCCCCATTCCCTTCACGGTGGAGATAGCGGGCCGGAACCCGAGTGCGGAGGGGCGGCCCCTAGGCGCCAGACTTGCCAGCTGCCGCGGGATGCCACGTGAGGGGCGGGGACCCTGCGGGAAAGTGATTAAAAGCTGAAGGAGCCGCAGGAGCCGCTGCGGGGAGGGTCTTCTCGGGGCGTCTCGCCCCGCCCCAGTCCGGCCGCCGTGCGGGTTAGAGCTGCCGCTCGGCAGGCCTGGGTGCCCAGGGTATGAGTGAGGTGTGGGGGGCCGGGGGGCCTCGGTGCCAGGCGGCGCTAGCGGTCCTGGCCTCGCTGTGCCGAGCCCGGCCGCCCCCTCTCGGGCTGGACGTGGAGACTTGTCGGAGCTTTGAGCTGCAGCCCCCAGAGAGGAGTCCGAGCGCTGCAGACGCAGGTAACGGCCCCGGGTCCCCTCCCTTCCCAGACCGTGCCCGGGCGGTCCCCCCTTCCCAAAGCAGCGGCCGCAGAGCCGCGAAGCCAGAGCGAGAACTCCAGCTCGGGATTCTGGATTCGCAACCGGGCTGAGCCAGTGCCCTGGCCCATCTCCCATCGGGCACTGAAAGATCAGAGGGGACCTGGGAGGGAGAAAACCGCCTCTGCTCCCCTCGCGTGACTGCTGCTGGAGGCCCCGAGCAAAGTGGGGCACCAGGGATGCGGCACTGCCGGGGCCTCAGTTTCCCTCGCGTCCCTCGGCTCGCCCTCGGGGCAATCTGCCAGAACAGGGGTCGGCGCGCCCAGCGGGAGCCGAGGGGCACGCTGCCTTCGGAAGAAAGCTCGTCTTCCCGGGAGGGCCCAGGTTCTAGGATGCCTCAGCGAGCTGGTCTGTCGGGCCGTTTGTCGGTCCTCTCAGGGAACGCGGCCCGAGCTCCCTGAGGCCGGGAGAAACTTGGGT
>NW_022900945.1:44792827-44849737 GCF_012274545.1 Fukomys damarensis | reverse complement strand
GGTGGGCGGGGCTGGGGGCGCTGCGAGGCCGGGAGGGAACGCAGCGTGGGGGTGGGGAGATCCTGCGGGACCGAGACGCCGGGGTTCACTGGGGCTCCGCACTCTGCGCGCCTCTCTTTGTCCCCCAGTCCCGACCCTCCGTGGTGCTGGGCCTAGGGGCCTTAGGGGTGTTCGTGACTACTCGACAAGCAGCTCGGGAAAGGGAGGAGGGGACCCGGAGGCTGGAATTTGTGCCTCTCCAGGGACAAGCGGCCAGGGACAGGAGCAGTTCGTGGAGCTGGTGCAGGTGGGGCAATCTCAGCGGCCGCAGGTGCCACAGCCCTGTTTTCCCTTGAGGTTAAGGGGGTCACTGAGATAGGGTCACTGGTTAGGAACAGATGTCCAAGGGGAGGCTGGGGGTGGAGGGCAGGTTGCCAGATGCAGGTTTGCGGGTGAGTGGAGCCCACTTCAGACGTGGGTGAGTCGTAGAGGGCACCTGTCTCTCCACCCCTGATAATATGTAATCAATGAGTTGATTACTGCAGCAGAAGAGATGGAGATTAGAACTTTTTAAAGAGGGTGGTACAGTGATGAAAGTTGGTGAGGCTGGTTCTCCTTCTTGGATGTTCTCAGAAACAATGGGGCCCAGCAAAAATTATTAGTCTCTGGTTCTCTGGTGCCATCTCTTTCTTCACCGCTCAACTGCGTACACTCACCAGAAATTTTCCCTAAGCCGGGGACTTCACTTTTTCTCTCCTCCTGTTCCCTAGCTTCCTTCTGAAGCCTTTTCCTCCAATGGACCATCTGCAGTGGGGCCTTAATGCTGGTCCCAGCTTTCAGAGCCCAGAGGGTGCAGACACACCTGTCGAGTTCCGCCTGAGAGCTGCTCCTCCTTCTCTGTCCAGGGCAGAAACACTGACCATGGGATGAGGGCTTGGGGGTGTCTGTGCCGTAAACCCTCACAGTGGAGAAAAGCCCTGAAGGACTCCAGAAGGATGCCTTTTAGTCCACAATGACAGGTGCCTGAGTGACCAGGTTGAGGGTGAGAGAAGTCTGAGGGTTGAGAGCCAGCAAGGCCAGATGAATCAGTATGGTTTCCTGCAGGCTGATTCAGAAGGCAAGTTTGAGTTGTCAGCCCTGGGGAACTTTAACTTTGACTGCTGAGTCACAAGCCCCAGGAAGCCTAAGGGGCCAAGCTGGGAAGCTGAAAGGGATAGGAGAGGCAGACCGAAGGAGACTCTGGATCAGAGCAAAAGAAAGGGGTTGAAGAGTGGCTTTGAGACCTCCAGATTTAAGTGAGTACAGGGTCTGCGGAGGTGTCATGAAGTTCACGGCCCCAGAATCCTACCTCCCAGTCTATTCCCTACATCCCAGAGCCAGTGTCTAGAGAATCCAGATTCCCTAGCCAGAGAAATTCTTCTGCAGTTTTATGAAAAACACAAGTGAGTAGAGTGTGCTCGGCTCCTTTTACCATTTTATGTTTTCCTTCTGTTCTAAGATGCTAGCATGTGGGATTTCTAGTAACACCTGAGATTCAGACTCCACTATCTTTTACTGAGACCCTCTCAGTGCCAAGATCTATGCTAGGAATTGCACCAGAAATCTGTCTGTCAGACCCTGGTTTGGAAACATCCATACCCAAACTGCCCCAAATAAAAGAAAAATTTCCATTTTCTTTAAAAAACTCTAAAGGCAAAGGGTCTGGTTTCCTCCTTAATACATACCCACCCCCAACACTGATGGATGATTCTCTACCTTTCATTTGTCATTTGCCTCTTGGAGGTGAATGAACTTTCCCCACAGGCCATATTGCAGATGCTGGGTGTGGGAAGAGTGAGCTCTGGGCTGAGCTAGTAAGCAGAGACCCAGAGATGTTGCAGAAAATGCAGGAACCCAAAAGCAGACCCAAGCTGCCCTGCCCTTAACCCGATAGGCAGGAAGAAGCTGTTTTTCCCAGCTTACCTGTGACCAAGAGATGTATGTGATGTTTGCTCACTTTGCTAATGACTCTGGAGACAATCTATGCTTCAGCTTTGAAGTTGGCCTTTCACAACACAGAGAATTTTTTTTTCTGTGTGCAATGGCAAATTAAAATGCACAACATTTCATTAAAACAGAGTCCTGTGTCTACACCCGAATAACCAACCACTCACCTTTTTCCAAAACGAAGGAATCCTGCAGATCTTGCCTTCTTTGAGCAAAGGGGCGATGCAGGGTCCTGAAGAACACAATGGGGTGTCATTCTGAATCTACTGGGTTTTTAGCTTTAGGATTCTTGGAGCAAGGTCCAATATGTAGAAGTTCTAGAGCTCTCAGATTCAGAGATCGAGTGTTCTTCCTCTGATGGTGGGGGACAAAAGATCCAGTACGCTTCATCCCTCCAAGCTCTGTACCAAAGATGTGTTCTCTCCCAATGGCTACAACTTTACTTTGTCTTCCCTGTCCAGAGTTTGGGGGGGAAAATATGTGGATGCAAATAATTAGGCCTGAGGCTGAGGCAACTGGATCAGGCTAGCTTTCCTTAGGGTCTGTGTAGAGCTCTCTACAATTGGAGAAAGCATATTAAGAGAATATCCTGAATGAGCTAGGTGGCACTCTTGCCAGTCCTACACAGGAAAAATCACCTCTAAAGACTGGATTAACTTTAGGAGCTGCACTCGGAGGGGTCTCTGACAGCAGAAGCAAACAAGGATGCCTCATCCCTGCCTTATCTCTCAGGAGTTCTGAACTTGTTCTTGTTTTTCAAGGACCCACACAATTCTCTCCTCTCATCAGTTTTTAGTACAAAAAGGGAGAAGAGCACAGAGGGAAAAGGATCTTTCTGGTGTTCTGTCTGCCCATCGCCTCCATTGCTACAGCCTTAATTCCCCACTTAGAGAGGCCACATTCCCTGACCAGCCAGGCAGAGAGGTACAGTTACCATCTGCCAAAATCATAATACTAATAATTGCTAAATTAGTGCCAATGCTCTGCTAGCTATAATACTCTACATTAGTCTCTGATTTATCTCTGAATCCCCTAATGATGGTGGAAGCAGGCACCCAGTCATAAAGCTTGGTGTGGCCATAATTAGCTCAGCACTGTCTCTCCTCATCACAGCTTTTTCAGGAGCATTAATTCCTTCTGTGTTTGGACTCTGCTAATTATCCCCATCGGTAACTGGGCCTGGATCTCTAAAGAAGGAAAAGAAGCAATGGCCCTCTGCTCCCCTTCCCCAACCCTGAATTTTAATTACATTCAATTTGCCAAATAAATTTACAAGCCACAGCAGAGCTTATTATTAATGGCCCGTGTCTATGAGCCTCACTACAGAATAGTGCCTGCTTCACACACACACACACACACACACACACACACACACACACACACACACACACACACTCCTCAGTTACATTTCTGGTTGGGACTTTTCAGGTGCTACTGCTTATTTGCCTGGTGGCTCGCAGGTAACCCGCAACATGTACTTTGCAGGGAAGAAGCAGAAAGGTGGCTCATAGTCCAAGTTTGCAGAACTGTGCATGAGCTCAGAGTCAGGCCAAAGAGTTGAGGGCACCCCACCTTTTCCTGGTTACAGCTCAGAAGCGACTCTCCAGCTCCTCTGCCCAGCCCTTGACTGTAGCTCTTCTTCTCCACCTCCAGTCACCTGAGATGCCTGGTTCAAGAGCCTGGACTTTGGCATCAGCAAGTCCTAGATTCAAACCCCAGCTCTTCTGCTTAATTCACCGTACCTTTGAACAAATTACTTAGTTAACTTCTATCTCTACATTTAGTTTATCTTTGAAAAGTGGAAACCAATTTCTGTGGGAGGCTGGAAAGATGAAATGAGATGACATAAAGGTCATAGTGCTCACCATGTTGAAATAAATAGCGAACAATATCATTAGTGTTAATTCTAATGGTTCTGTCCAGAGTCTCTTCCCTTCCTGGGCTAAATGCTGTTTCTCCCATGCGCTTGGGCCTCTGCATCACTTGCTGCCTGGTCCCTGGACTGTGCTTTGCCTGTGACTCCAGCTGTGTCTCAACCAGAGCTAGGCTGAGGCAGCTCCCGATCTGCGTAGCCCGAGCTCTTCTTTTTCTGAGTGTCCACCAGCAACCCCAGGCCCTGCGGCCAGACTTCTCTAACTGTGGTGGCATTGGGGTGAGCAGAGAAAATGGTCCTGTCTTTTCAATTTCTCTCCCCAGTTTATCTTTTCAATTACAATGTGTTAGCGAGAATGCCTGTTACTGTTACAAAATGGATTTTCCTGACACGGGAGCCCATTAAAGAAAATGGGAACAATAGGAAGCGATGAGAGCTGCTGATGAATCCTAACACTGTGGGTAGGGAAAAGGGGAGAGGGCTCCAGAGCTCTGGCTTTGAAGAAGTGTCAGTGGGGCAGATAAGAAAGCCCTGGGCTGCTCACTTATGACCTAGCATTTTCCAGAAGAGAAAGGAGGCCATGGGCCATCACCCTGCCAGTCTCATTTAAGGTGACAAGCAGGTCCTACCCTGATGGCCTTCAGGGGAATCTTGACTTCCTGGGAGATAATAGGGGCTGGGGTCCCTCAGGTGCTTGGCCTTCTGATCTGGCTTTCTGTGTGGCTCAGAGGCCTAGCTTTGGGTTTTTCTGAACCCAGTGAACTATTAAATTCCACCAAAAAGGAAAATCATGAAGAACAATAGCAGCTTATATTTTGGGGCATTCATCCTGGACCAGAATCTCTGCTCAAAGTCATAGTTTATGTAATACTTACAATGATCCTAAGAATATAGAATCCTCACTAAGTAAAGGAGGAAGCCAAGATTTGGAGAGGCTAGACGACTTGCCACAGGTCATACAGTGAGAAGGCAAAGTGGTTGGAATGGGCGCTGCGGTTAATCTAGCCTGATGTCCACCTGAGATGTCTGCCTGGTTTCTGAGCACTGTGAAGTCCAACCTGAGCCAGGGGTAAAAGCCACGGACACCTGTACAGTGCCTTATCTCTGATGTAGGTCTCCAAAGCCTAATTCCATAGCTCTTCAGAATTTTTGAAAGGACTCTTTCCCATTGGCCACTGTAGTTACCCAAGTCAGGTGCCTACGAGCTACGAGAGTGTCTCTGGTAACCTGAGTAAAGATGTTTCATGACTAATAGAACTCATGAACTTATTTCCTTCAATTTCCAAGAAAGCTTTGCTAGAGCATAGGATTTCTCAATTGTCGATTCTCCTTCCATGATTTTCTTCTTACCTCTTTGGAACTTGTACTTGCTCACCAGCTGAGTAGTGATGCTAACAACACAACCAGGGCAGTAGCAAGCAAATGAATATCAACAGAAAATCTTGGAGGTGTGTGATCTTTCACATAGTATATATTATGTCTCAAAATACAGAGACAACTGGCTATCTATGAAGTAATTATATTTTTTCTACTAGTAAGACTGCTCTTGGTTTGTCATGATAAGGTTACAGTTATCTTGACTAGTATTCACAGCTCGCAGGTGCTCTGATCACTGAAAAAATTTAAAACTAAAGGATATTTAAAACTAGATTGAGCATAGGTCATTCTAATAAAAATAGCTAGTATCTGTATATGGCTAACTACCTTCTAGGTGTAGTCCTTTGATCTCATTTCAACTTTACAATGACCCTATGAGGCAAACACAATTATTATTCCCATTTTAATGGATGAGGAAATTAAGGCTGAGGTAGACTACATAGTTTTCCAGAGTCACACAGCTTAAAGCTATTGGAGATGGATGCTGAATGAATCCTTTTTCACTTCCTTCTCTCTAGGCTGAAGGGTAAATAAGCAAGAAGATTCAGAGAAAGAATACAAATACCAAGGAAGCACTTTCTCCTTCCCAGTGCTGGAGGGATGTATCTGTCTGGTTTTGAGGCTTGTGAATAGTACACTTATGATGAGAACTGGATCAGGACCAGAAGGTGACAGAATTACCCATCAGAGCTCTATCTGCCTCTGGGGGCCGAAGTTCAAACAAGATGTGAATAGAAAAGGTGTCTTGAAGGTGTTATTTGTACACCTATGACTTCCTAGGGGACAATTTTGTCCTGATAGATTAGCCCTAAAAGCTTAGGGTAGAAAGGCACACATCTTAGGGACCGAGACTTGTGCACAGCCTGTAGGCAGTTATGCGAACTTCCATCCCTTCCCAGCTTCAGCGCACTTGGACCAGGTGCTATAAATTGGATCTGGAATGTCTCCAGAGGCCATGCGCTGAAAGTCTGTTTCCCAGAGTGGTGGCATTGGTGGTGGAGAAACCTCTCAGAGGTGGGACCTGGGGGGGGGGTCTTCAGTCATTGAGGGCTTCACCTGGGGGGAACAGCAGGGCCCCACCTCCTTTCTCCTCTCTCTTTCACTTCCTGCTTATGAGGTAAGCACTTTCGTTCTCCTGCGTGCTTCCACCATGAGGTGCTGTGTGACCCAAAACTACAGGACCAACCAGTCATGGACTGAAACCTCCAACACTGTGAGCTAAAATAAACCTTTTCTTTTTATAAATCATTTTTCTCGGGTATCTGTTGAAGTGACAGAAATCGGACAACTCACCATGGGACGAAGCCTGTCTGAGCTGTGGGCCACAAACAGTGACTTTTAAAGGGGTTAAATCCTCTACACTAACCTCCACTCCAGCCTGATTCTGCTTGTACTGACTTGGTTACTACCTCGTGTCCCTGCGTGGGTGGGATGTCCCTTGGTGTGCAGGATCTAATTGTCCTCTCCTTGACTGCCCCTGAGAAGTCAAAGCCCAGGCTCTCCTAGTCCTGGAAGAAGACTTGCCAGGCACAGGATGGGCCTCCTGGCTTTATATAACCAGTATTGAGTGCTGGGTGCTGATTCCTAATAACACCCTATACCTCCCCTAATCACAGCTCCAAGGGAGCAACAGCTGGGGGTCATGTGGAGAAGCAATAGAAATAGCAATCATACTGAGAAAAAAGCGTATTCCCTGGCCTACCATTCCTCCATCTCTTTTTTCATTTATAAATTCAGGTTGTTTTGTTTTTTGTTTTTGTTTTTTTTTGTCAGACTGAACATTTAAATGCACTCCATGTACTCCCCTCATCCCCCCCTTCTCATTAAAATTCTAATTATTAAGAGAGCAAGTAAAATGTATGATCAAAGGAAAGCAAGGCCCTAGAAATACCTTTTGTTTTAAGAGACTCCATTGCGGAGAATGCATGCAGAACAGCTGTAACTGAGAACAGATGTGAGGGCTCTGGAGATGGCCAGATACTTAGAATAAGGGTACATATATTTGTAATAGTTTTCCTGGGGAGCCTGGTAGGATAAGGGCTTGGAGAAATGGTCTCTAAGCTAATTAGATTATGAATACATAACAGAAAAAAAATTGAGTTATCATCTCCAGTACATGTCTATGTGTCCCCAAGTTATGTATAGGTCTATGCCCTACAGAGAAGATGCTGCAGGGCTGGACTGGCTGGGTTAAAGCCTGTCTCCACTCCTTACTAGCTGCATGACCTGAGCGATCTTCTCTGTCTATTTCCACACCTGCAAAATGAGGATAATATCTTACCAATTCAATGGAAAGGATTAAGCAAGTAAACACATAAAAAAGCACTTTAAACCTTGGACCTAGTAAAGTTGAATAAATTGATCAAATCCAATAATAAAATGCCATTATTACTATCAATCTATATATTAAAATTTTGATTTCTTATATAAGAGAATAAATACTAAAATGATCTTATGTTTCCCTTGTGCCCTTGAGGCACAGGCACACCATACTGATGACCTTTGCCTAGAAGGTACCTTAGAATCAGCTTTCCTGGTCCCTGGTGATCACCAGGGCAATGACTAGCCCCAGTTTTTTGGGCCAGGAAAGGGCTCCAGTGTCTCCATGTAGGGGCTGGGCAGGGGTGTTGATAGGAGGCTTGGGATTTGAAGAGACTGTGCTCTTATTCCCTATTCCTAGAGGTACCTGATCGCTGATCCAAACAAGTAACTGGAAATGGATCTAAAAGACAGTGCTGCCCCCCAGAGAGGGTGGCTGATGTTCCACTGCCTTCTCAGACCCCTCTGGATCTGAGATGGTTTTCCTAGGGGCCTGTGTACAGGAGGAACCTGGTCTTTTTTGTCTCCCAAGCCTAGCTCAGACCCAGCACCTGGAAAGTACTCAGGAAATGTTGGTTACACTTAATTCTTGTATTTTCTATTCATTCATTCATTCACTCATTCCCATGTGCCAGTTTCTAAGTTAGTTCATGAGTCAAGAGATGTGAAAACATAGGGTTCAAGAGCCTATGGGAGTGTATAGTTTAATCTGAGACAAACAGACCAGAACAGTGGAAAGAGTGCCAGGCTGGACTATGGATGTCTAGACCCTGGGGGAGGTTCTGCGCCTGCCCAGTCTGTGATCCCAGGCAAGTCCCTTCTCTGGGCCACAGCTCCCATATGTAAAAGTAAAATCTGGCTTCAGACTTTGTGGGGTTGTTTCTCGCTTTTAAATCCTAAGATTTTGAAGGCATCGAAGCAGGCTAATCTCGAGGCTGCAACCTCTCAAGCCTGCAGGGACTTGGCAGGGAACAGGAAAGTGTGGGTTGAGCTGGCGAGGACCCACCCGTATAAAGGGAGTCACCAGTGCCTGCTGTGCGGTCATGGGTCCCGGTGCCAAATCATCGGCCTCTCCCAGAGAATCTGGGTTGGTGATGATTGTAGAATTTTCCTAACTTCTCAATCATTATGCAAGCCAAGCTAAATTCTTCTACTGACTTGTCCACAAATGACCTTTTTGCAAACCTTGGCAGGCTACCATTGGTTCAGAGCCTTCTGATTTCTCTACTCAGAGTAAAAAAAAAAAGAGGGCTTGGGCTCAAAGGTTCATTCTCAGATTTGGGGAGGGAAGTCTGGTGGGAGGTCTGCTGAATAACTTCTCACGAAGAGAGGCATCATGCATGGTACTGCTGTGATCATGGGCGTCCCTTTGGGTCAGGAGCAGGCTGGGTAGGGGTACTCACCTCCAAATCAACCGCAATGCTCAAACAACCAGCTTTACAGCAGGTCCCTCAAATAGCCACTGACATGGGAAAGGGTAGCTATCAGAATCATTTGCATTTTGCATTTATCTTTGACATGTACTGTGTAGGTCAGATCCCAACTTAATACAAGTATCGGTTGAGCTCTGGGGTACTCAGAAATATTCTTCTTCTGAGAAGCCAACCCCTGCACTCAAGGATATGAGAGTGACCCCATTCCCTTGAAGTCAATTCATTGTTTGCTGAGCTCCAGCCTTGGGCAGGATGGGGGTGAGACAAGGAGGAAGAGAGAGTGAGTTGGCCTCACAGCCCGCGGGGAAAGAGAGCTACACACAGAAACCACTTTGATGGGCCTGTCCTTAGTAACAGCTCTAATAGAAATTCAAACAGCATCCAAATATGAACGCTTCACGAATTTGCACGTTTCCTTAGGCTGCCATTTAAATTACTTTCCCTTCCCTGCACACATGCCAGTGGGCAGTAGAGGAGGCAGTAAGGTGCTCCTCAAACTGGTGGCTGTTGCGGGGACGGTGATATTGGAGAAATCAGCCTGGGGTAAACAGAAGGCTACAGGTATTTTACGAAATGTTCAATTGAGAGTCATCTCTAAAAGTCATTGCTCTCCTTCTGACTTGGCAGTTTTTCTCATGACCACTCTTTTCTCTTCTTCCGTCTTTGTCCCTTCTGTGTGCACCCTCTGCCAACACCTTTGCCTGCTTCCTCCTGCTTCTGTCTGTTTCTGTCCCTGCCCGTCTGGCACTCGCTGGGCAGGCACCTCTGTTGGCCTTCTCGCCGTGGTAGTTATTGTGTGTGGTGTGGCCCTGGTGGCAGTTTTTCTTTTTCTCTTTTGGAAGCTGTGCTGGACACCCTGGAGGAACAAGGAGGCCTCCAGCCCCTCTTCTGCTAACCCTCACTTAGAGGCCTTCCAGAGCCCCAGCTCCAGAGGCAACATGGCAGACAAGCTGAAGGACCCCAGCACCCTGGGCTTCCTGGAGGCAGCCGTGAAGATTAGTCACACGTCCCCAGATATCCCGGCCGAGGTGCAGATGTCAGTAAAGGAGCACATAATGCGCCATACACGGCTGCAGCGACAGACCACAGAGCCAGCGTCATCCACCAGGTGAAGAGGGTGCCCCTCGCTTCTTAAGCCTCACATGCCTGCATTTCTGTATTCAGTGCATTAATGAGATTTCAGCCTGGGAAGATCAGAGGCCAGAAATAACAGCACATGCTTGTGGAAGAATAGATCAGATGGTGTGGCCCACGGTGGGCAATCAAAGAGGAGGTGGGCGGCAGGAGAGATGTCACAAAAGGGGATCCTTTGGGGTGGGGTGCTGTGTGTGGTGTCCACCTGGGATAGCTGTGGCTGGAACAGAAAAGTGGAGAGGAGGGTTGGAAGAGAATATGGGAAGACTCAGGGGAATGAAAGCGCATGATGTGTTTGGAGATATATTAGTAAAGCCTCTCATAGCTGTGTACCACAGTTCACTGGAGATGAGGCAAGAGACTCCTTCTTAAGAATGAGGACTCCTTTCAAACCTCTCAGAGTTCCCTGAATGACAGAAGTGGTGTCTGTGGCATCCTTTAATTCAAAACAATACTAACAACAAACACATAATGACAAAAAAAAAACCCTACTTTAAAATAAGAAATACCTTTAAAAGGTGGGGCGCATGCAGGGACAAGACACTGTATTTACTCAAAACTAAAATGCATGCTCCAAACTTAGGGCTCATGTGGATTCCTGGGTCCCTGAAATTCTCTTCCAGGCTGCCACGGTTTCCAGCCACAGGGAGGGAGGTGGCCTCAGGCAAGCGGCTCACGTCCCCTGAACCTCAAGGAAGTTCTCCCAACTGTAAAATAGAGCTAATAAAAAAGTTTTTTAAAATAAAGCTAATGACTCTTACAAACCATTGTGAGGAAACAATGAAAGAATCCATGTGATACTAAGAGTTATATACTGATTATTATATACCTGGCTCAATTCTTGCATTCTACAGCTCATACTGTACATGTATTAATTTATATCACCATCAGAGCAATTCTATGCAATTACTTTTATTATCCTTATTTTTATAGCATAGAGAATTTAAATACCTCGTCCAAGGTCACATATCTAGAAAGTGGCAGAGCTAAACTTGAGCAATGCAGTCTGACTCCAAAGCCTATACTTTTCCTCACTCTACTGCTGGCCGAAGAGTAAGTGGTGGTGGTCGTGGGGGTGATGACGATGACGATGATGGATGATGATTTATGGAGAAGGATCCTTCTCCCAAGGGGACTCATGGATTAACAGAGGAATCAGAGTCATGCCTCCTAGGAAAAAAAAAACTTAGAAAGCAGGAAAATGATTACAATGGTTAACATTTATTGAGCTTGCTATACACCGGGCACCATTCCAGCTACTTTACATATATTAAAGCTTCCAACCACCTTGTGCACAAAAATGTATGCACAGGAAAAGTAGGGTCAAAAAAGGGGAGGAAAAAGGGGCTTTACAAGGGGTAGGATGTTCCAGTGCCACCAAGGTCGGGTCTTCCCTGAGCCTTGACACCCTCCCTCTGCCCCTCCTGCTCTCTGCCAGGCACACGTCCTTCAAGCGCCACCTGCCACGGCAGATGCATGTGTCCAGCGTAGACTATGGCAATGAGCTGCCCCCAGCCGCAGAGCAGCCGACCAGCATTGGCCGCATCAAGCCCGAGCTCTACAAGCAGAAGTCGGTGGACGGGGACGACGCCAAGTCCGAGGCTGCCAAGAGCTGTGGGAAGATCAACTTCAGCCTACGCTATGACTATGAGAGCGAGACCCTGATTGTGCGCATCCTGAAAGCCTTTGACCTCCCTGCCAAGGACTTTTGTGGAAGCTCTGACCCTTACGTCAAGATCTACCTCCTGCCCGACCGCAAATGCAAGCTGCAGACCCGGGTGCACCGCAAGACCCTGAACCCCACCTTCGATGAGAACTTCCACTTCCCTGTGCCCTATGAGGAGCTGGCTGACCGCAAGCTGCATCTCAGTGTCTTTGACTTCGACCGCTTCTCGCGCCACGACATGATCGGGGAGGTCATCCTAGACAACCTCTTTGAAGCCTCTGACCTGTCCCGGGAAACCTCCATCTGGAAGGACATCCAGTATGCCACCAGTGTGAGTACAGCTCTGTCCCCTTGGCTGACTGAGGGTTTGCAGTGCTGGGTGGGGTGGGACATGCCTCCGGCTCCCAAGCCCTCTGCCCTTCAGGATGAAGGAAATGAAATGACCCCAGTGGTCCGGTGCACCTGGGGAAGTCTTTACATTCTGCCCAAGTTGGGATCGAGGGTAGCAGAGTCTCCACGTGAGTGGGAAGGCAAGTACATTTTTATCTTTTGATCCCGATGGTAAGTTTGCGGACGGTTCTCAGCCTTCAAGGCCTCAGGTTATAAAATTATGGTACGTGTTCCTCTGGTTCTGGGTAAAGATTGGGCCAGGCCCATAGACTGAGTCAGATGGTATCATCTCCTGAGGGCATTGATGTGAACTAGAACCTTGGAGTGGGCGATCAAGGACACGCTGTATCAATCAGGATGAACCAGGTTATGCTGCAGCAACTAACAACCTCAGGAGTGTGTGGCTTGAGACAAATGAAGTTTATTGCTCATCCATGTCACATGCACTTTGCAGCTTGGCTAGGGGCGCCGCTCGCCTCATAACCCAGGGATCAAAGCCGACAGAGGCTCCCTCTCACTGTGTGCACCCACAATTAAATATCGGGAGGGAGAGGATGTGGCAAATCACGCACCGTTTCTTAACCTTTTTGTGCAGAAACGACACATGTCACTTCCACTTACATTTCATTAGGCAAAGCAAGACACATGACAACTCTTAATATCATGGAGAGAGGGGCAAAGCAATCCTACCCCGTGCCTGGAAGGAAAATTCCAAACATTTAATGAACAACACTGATGACTGCACATACCAGAGCCTTGGTGTTAGGTGTTGTCTTCAGTGCTGTGTGGGACGTGGGCAAGACCAGCTCAAAGGAGAACTGGCTGATACCTGGGGGCAGATCCTGGGCTTTCACTGTCACCTAGAATTAACCAGGAAAGGTCTCAAGGAGTCGAGGTTCAAGTTGGCTTTTAAGGGAAGACAGGACAGGTTTGGTGCTGAGAACTAGCAAGTGTGTAATGCAGAGGCCCTAGCTGTGCTGGCATGCACAGTCCCCCAGGCTGAGGGGGCCAGGTGCCACCTTCCATGGGGCAGCTAGTATTGCCTTTGAGATTACTGAGGCAGTTGAGAGCCCCACACGGACGTTTATACCAAGCTCTGATGGCCTCACATCTAGAGTTTTGGGTGCTGATTGTCATGGATGTTTCTTGAGCCATACCTGTGCCAGAGGGGTGACCCAACTCTGTCTGTAGACTCTGCCGTGGTACAGCCCATACTCAATATCTCTGGTGAATTTTCAAGGAGACATGCTTGGAAAATCAGCCTTGTTGATTGCAGAGGGGGCACGCATCTTGATTTATTCAAAGAGAAAAGGCTTGGTGGGCTCTGCTTTTGCCCTGGGAAGGGTCTGTGGGTCATCTTGTTCTCATAGCTAGCACTGACTTTGACCAGCCCAGTGTCCTCATGCCTCTCCCACCTTTGCTTTTTCTGAAATGGCATCCCCAAGAACAGCTTGAGCAGCTGGCAGGGCCTGCAGACAGACGGGGTGGGCAGACAGGGCGGGACACACAGCAGCTGTGCACCAGCCTGGGACCAGGAGCTCTGCCACATAAATCACCCTGAAGTTTACATCTGGTTCCACTCTGCCTGCGTCGTCTCCTAAGGCAGCAGCTTCATTGTGTGACTATACAGGTGCAGAGGTAGCTCATTGCCCAGGGTGATGAGGGACGGGGCTATGGAGGCAGCAGAGGCTTTTCTGCCCATTGTCCGCGTCCCCATCTTCGTATCCTATGCCCTCAGCTCCAGTAGGAGCACAGTCTCACCCTGGAGAAGGCAGTGTATGCCCAAGTGCACTCCGTACCTGGTATAACGTCCCACATCCTGGCTTTTGGGTTAGCGTCCCAGCTGCACATTCCCAGCCCAGCTTTAGAAAAGGCACCAGAAAAATCATCGCCGTCCTCATCCTCCTCGGTGTCGTGCTAGCCCTTCTCCACCTCCCAAGAAGACTGTACCAGGCACTGGGGCTGGGGTGGGGGCTGGGAGCCTTTTCGACCCATGGGCTGGGTCGTGTCTGTGCAGGCGCTGGCAAAGCAAGCCGGAATAACTCTTTACTGCATGCAGACCCAGGAGCCCAGAGAGCAGGACATCTAGGAGAGTCTCACAGAGGAGCGAAAGTAAACCAGGTGGGGAAAGGTGGATGTAAATAACCTGAGAGGCCAAGAGGAAGGGGGTGCTCTCCAGCCACACACAGAGGGTGTCCAGCCTGGGGTCTTCCAGAGTTGAGCAGATGGGACCATGCTCACACACCCGCCTTGCATGTAGTTAGTCTGAGGAAAGATTTCCCCCTCTGGTGAGTCCCCTGGTGCCCCTCAGCCTGCAGCCTCACTAGCAAGCACAGGCCCCAGAACCTCAGTGCTCAGCTCAAGCCCTGGCAAGCAAGTACTAAAGTTAAGAAGGGGGAAGAGCTGCAAAGAGGCTGGTCCTTTTACCTGTTTTGCAGGGCTGGCTGTGAAAATTTAATTATTTGGGCTCCAGGGAGACCCAACTCACAGTCACTGGGAATGTCTGAGCGTTCAGTGTGCAGGATATCCTGCAGCCACTATGATGGGGAACAGATGAGTGCAGCCGACAGCCTGACAGCCAGCTCGCTTCTCTTCTGTGTCCTGATTTTGTTTCCAGAGTTACACGTTGGACCTGAGTTCAGAATGGCAGCTCCTCTAGGGCAGCAGGCTGGTCCCTCAACATGTATAGCATTCCACCTCTTGCCTTTGCTCACAAGGGCTCTGTTAAGCAGGTCTGATCCCCACCTCTGCTCAATTCAAATCAGTCTACCTCCAAAGCCTCCCAGAAATCCTTGCACCGACCCCTCTGATGCAGTCTCTGTGTCCCTCGGTATTTCCCTATCATAGTCTGTCCAGCAAAGCCCTTTAGTCCCCCAGTGGAGGTGTCAGGCATGTCTGCGGCCCACAGTTGACTTTCTCTTGTATCTTCCTTCTTGTCTGGATGTAAAAACCCAGTGTACTCTTAGATGACTGATTCTTACTTAATTCAACTGAAATTATATACTGATATACAAGGAAAGGATAATCGGGAGACAGCTGGACTTAATGGGATTAACCTGGGAAGGCTTCCTGGAGGAAAAGCTCCAGTACTGTTTTGAAAATGGGTAGAGCTGGGCTTGGGGAGAAGAGACCCAGCCTATGCATGGTTCAAGTGGATGGATTGCTTTGAAGCAGCAAAGTAACTTCTAACCACTCAGGTAAATCAAGCAGTCTGGACCAGAGAGGAGGGTCAGTGGCCCCCGGGAGGAGCAGGAGAGGCACTCAGGAGGCTGCTCTGTGGTCGCATAAGTGCTATGAATGGGACTCCTATGGGAGAGGCAGAGGCAGTGGAACCAGGCATGTGGAACCAGGCAGGTCTGTGCCACAGCACTTGGGCTGAAGTAGCAAAGCCTGACACTTTTGTTCTCTTTCAGCCACTGATCACAGAGCTTCAAGGCTAGTGAAGGAGAAGTAAGCATCCCGGGAGTCTAGTTCTTGGTTGATTGCAGATCATAAGCAACAAGGGACAGTGGCCTTCTACTCCCAGGTTGAACTGGAGGGAGGCCTGGGCAGCCTAGCCACTAATATGCAGCACCAGCCAGAGGACAAGAAGCAGGCAAATGGGACCTGCTAGGGGAGCTGGAGGCTTCCGGTCTTCTGCTGGCTCAAGAAGCTCAGCTGGAGAAGGCAGTGGAGGGAGTTCATGGTACCCATGCCACCCCTGGACACAGCTGCCTTGACACTGCTGATCCCTCTCCTGTGTGGATGTCTAAAGTCCCTGGTGGTCTCCCGGGCATCCCCAGGTTCTTGCCACTGTCACTTCAGCCAGAGCTTCACTTGCCTAAAACCCTGCTCTCCCCTCCCCCACTCGCCTACCCCCAGTCTCATTATTTCTATATAAAGCTGTAGATTTATCATTATAATAGAGCTGCCGTCACCGGCGTTTGCTAATGTCTTTGTAATCTTGTAGTTATTGCTCCAGAGGCCTCAGACCCGAGTGCACACAATTCCTGTCGCAGTCCCTACTCCTTCATTGTGGCAGGAGGTGAAGGCTATAATTGGGGCCATAACATATGTGTTGTGCTTGGTGGTGCTAATGGACTTGGCCACCTTCCAGCTTACCAGGTGCAGGCTAGGTTAGTGGGTGGTGTTGTGTGTGTGCGCGTGCGTGAGTATGTGTGTTGTTTGGGGGTGTACTTCCAGGGAGCCTGGACTCCAGGTCTGCAGGGAGAAAGGGCGGGTTAGGTCAAGAAATGAGCAGAACTGTGGAGAAAGAGTTCAGGCTTTCTGGTACCAAACAAATCTGTGTTTCATTGCAGCTTCCATACTTCCCAGCTTTGAGCTTGGGACATTATATAAATATATAAAGAGTGCCTCAGTTTCCACATCAGCAAAATGGGGACCTAACTCATGGCGCCTAACTCATGGTGTTACTATATATAGTAAACAAAATATAATACACAACCTCTGAGGACGACACTGTTGCCCACCAGCCCACAGTCCCCTTCTTCCTGCTGGCTCAGCCTGTAAGGAACTCTGTACCCCTCCCAGGATCGGCCTTCCACTTGGATCCAGGCCAGCTGTTATGATTGCTGTTAGGCATCACTACATAGCCTCCCCTTATGCCAGGGAGTACCTCCCAAGTACTCCAATGGATGCCTAAAACTTCACATAGTACCAAATGTATGTGATGTTTTCCTATGTATACATAACTATGATAAAGTTAAATGTATAAATTGGGCACAGTAAGAAATTAACAAAAATAATGAAGAATGAAATAGGACAGTCATAAAAATATATCAAAATAAAATGACTGAATCAGGGCCAGGGATTTAGCTCCATGGTTCTGCCACCTGCCTCACAAGTGCAAGGTCCCAAGTTAGATCCCTGCTACTAGAACAACAACAACAACTGCAATAAAAACAAAACAAAAACAAAACTGACTGAATCATTATTAAAAAAAATAGCACTTACTTGGACAAAAGCCCCATGATACTGCAAGACCATTTGATAACAAAGATGCCTGAGTGACTAATAGGCAGGTAGTGTATACAGTGTGGGTACTTTGAACAAAGAAATGGATGACAGACTGGATGGTGCAAGGCTTCATCATGACACTCAGAACACCATGAGATTTTGTTTTCTTTTCTTTTCTTTTTTTTTTTGTGGTACCGGGGATCGAACTCAGGTCCTTGCGCTTGTGAGGCAGGACCGAACCGCTGAGCTAAATCCCCGGCCCTGAACACCATGAGATTTAAAAAATATTCATTATTCATTCCTGGAATTTTCCGTGCAATGTGTTTGGACTGTAGTTGATTATGGGTAGCAGAAGCTACAGTATTCCTGTTTTATTTCCTGTCTTAGCTATGCTGTGTGTTCTCTCTGTGGCTCTGAAAAGTGATTTTTCTTCTCCGGGCTACAGTTCACTCCATATTAAACCATCCCCAAAGCAGTGAGATTCTCGGCCTCTCAGCTTCTCCGGTAGAACAGTTTTAGCTCTCTTGAGTTACCGGAACAGAGCTACCCATTCCTCCAGGGTGTGATCTCCATAGGAGAGGCCTAACCCACTGGATGGGCAGATTTCCAGTCCCACTCTCCTCTCCCTTAAACATTGGTGAGAATCAGTCCTGTTTTCAAGCTCTTAGAGGACGTTCTCTAAGATGTCCTGCCACAGAGGAGGCCCTACTGGCAGGCTTTCCTCTTCCTTTTCCCATGAGTGCAGTTCTACACTGCGTTCCTCCCGCCTGCCTTTCTCAGACCCCTCACAGACTGGGAATATGTGGGTTACTATATACTAGGCTCCTACTAGATGCCAAGAGCGTGCTCCTTGTCGTGTTTCATCCTCATCATAGACCTTATGAGTGTCCTACATGTAAATACAGAACTGAAGGCTCAAGGTTAAGTGACTTAGCCATTGTCACCCAGAGAGAAGGTAGTAAAGCCAAGACTTGAACCCAGGTCTTTAACAGAGCCGTGATCCTTGAATAGCCTGAGGGCTGTCTGGTTACATTGCTCCTTGGGATGGAAGATAGATCCTGAAATTGTGCAGCTCATCAGGGGATTCCGAAGATTTTCTGTTTCTTTGTAGGCTGGTTAGATTCCCTCATCTGTCTCAAAATCCAGTCATTTTGGGGGACAGCTTTTGTGCTGACTCTTGGATTCTTTTACCTTTTCCCCAGTACTCTTCCTGTACTCCTTGGGTTTGTGATTCATTTCTTTTTCATTTGACAAACATTTACTGACACTTAAGAAAAGGATGGCACAGAAAGCACCTACCTTCAAGTGGCTAGGCTAATGAGGACTGGGAACTATGCCCAGTGGCCCCAACTCCCCTTCCCCTAAGCCCCTCGACACGAGGCAGGCACCTGGGGACAGAGCAGCTTGAGTGCCTATAACACACTTAGGCAAGTAGCCAAACTGGCCATGTGCAGAAATGTTCAGGAGAGGAAAGAAACAGAAGCAGAGGAGATTTGTCTGGAAAAGTTTCTCAAAGAAGAAATATTTGGGGCAGGCTTTGACGGTAGCAAAGGCCAAAGAGTGACAATGAGAAATTTGGGTTAGAGGAGTATGTTCCTCTGTTTTCTTTGGATTGGAGAAAGGATCCAGAGAGAACCTCTTTCACGTAGGATTGGCTTTCTTTTCGCTGTGTAACAAGTACTTGCAGTGTAATTACTGCCCAGTATATTCCCAGGCACCAGGCTGGGGATGTAACCTATCAGCTCTACCCTTGAGCTTTGCAGTCTGATGGGGGAGGCAGGAGGGCAGCTCTGTTGTGGAGGTGCACAGGTCCTCACTGGCCAGCATGTCCACGGAAGGCGAGCCTGCTGGAATGAAATTGCCCTCCTTCCCAGAGAACATTCCAGCTGCATCCTCTTCTCACGCCCACATAATCAAGTCGAGTGAGATCGAGAGTGGCCACAAAAGGCTCGTCAAGTAGAGACCGAGCATTGGCTAATTGATCCACTGTGACTCATTAAAGCACCCTGGGATGAAGCCTCCCAAGACTTCCCTGGCCAGCAGCTGATGCTGTGCTTTCAAAGCACCCACCTTGGCTCTTAGGCTCCCAGGTCTCCGGTGCCTGGCAAGAGCAAGAGAAAGCAGAATGGATCTGCATCCACAGAGCACATTCCCCCCATGCATCTTCGAAGAACATCTGTGAGTCCTAGAACAAGTGCATATTGAAGGGATAAACACAACCCTTGCTTTTAAGGAGCTTGCACTTGAACAGAAGTTTCTGAGCAAATAAATATGTAACAAACAAATGATTATTTAAATTACATTAAAAGGTAAAAGAAGAGACACAGGTGATGAAGCTGGGAGAATGAGTGGGGGGGCCGTGCCAGAGGTACGAGGGGAATTCAGAAGCAGGAAATGGGCCTGGAGGAACACCCACAGCCAGGAAGAGGAGCACCCAGCAGAGATCACCAAGCAGGATGAGGCCTAAGAGGAAAGCGAGCCAAGGAAGTAAAGGACCAAGAGTCAGGAGCTATTCACTCTGCAGTTACCTGTCTGAGGGTTTTCCAGGTGAAGGTCCCTGTTCACACGCAGCTTACATCCTGGTGTAGGGAGGCGAATGAGCAAGATCACGAGGATGTCTGGGAGTGGGAAATAGCATGGAGAAGATACGACAGGGAAGAGTGAGAGGGACGTTGGGGGCGCAGAGGCCTAGGGAGGTTGGCTCTGCAGTGTGCCTGCAGAGTGGCTCCATGAAAGGCTCAATGCCTCGAGGAAACGCTGGGGATTAGTAGAGTGAGCAGGCCCAACCCACTCGGGGTCCCTCGGGCTGCATTAAACCACTTCATCCCAAATTTGTGGCAAGGCCTCAGTATCCTAGAATTCTGCCTTAAATTCCCAAGTGTCTGGACTCCTGCTTGCAGGACTGAGCCAGAACTGAAGCAGAGAGAGAGAGAGAGAGAGTGAGAGAGAGTGAGAGCGCTTTCCAAAAGAGACCTTCAGGGCAAATCAGGGCCTTGCAGAAGCCCCAGGAGGTACAAAGGGAGCAAAGCTGCCTGGGCCACCTGCCCAAAGCTATGAAGTCTGCTCCCAGAGGCAGGTCAGTGCCGAGCCCTGTACCCGCCCAACAGGAACACCCTGAATAATTCATGAAGGCAGCAACCCCGTCCAGCATTGCTCTCTAAGTGGCCCTGGCCCCCTGATTGCCTTGCACCCAGCCCCCAGAGTCAGAAGCCACCAGGTCACTAATGGGTGTCCCCCCCACCAAGTCTCTTTTGTTTACTTGCTGCACAGCAGGAGCTGCTGGCCGCCTGACTGCCTTCGTTGGATGTTCATTTAGACCCCACTCCCTCGGGCTTGGCCTCATTATCCTCATTATTTTCTGGATTGTGGGTCCACCCCTGTACCCCCTCCCTCAGTCTCCCTCTCCTCGTGCATTCCTTCTACTCCTGACAACATAGAGCTCAGGTTCTGACACCAACAAGTCCTCGACTATTCTGGAACTACCCAAGAGACTGAGGTTCCTCTAGACTTCAAAGGATGGCTGAAGCCAGGCAGTGGTGCATACCTGTAACCCCAGCTACGAAAGAAACCTAGGCAAGAAGATTGCAAGCCTGGGCAACCTAGGAAGGCCCTATCTCCAAAATAAATAAATAAAAAGGGCTGAAGATGTAGGCTCGTGGTAGCACTCTCACCTAGCATGTGCAAGGCCCTGGGCTCAATACCCAGCCCTGCAAAAAAGAAAAGAAAGGCATTGCTTAAAATCCAACAAAAACCCAGAAAAAGAAAGAGGAAAGGTATAAGGGCAAGCTCCGTCTTACCAGCAACCTTCACAAGGGCCACAGCTCCCAGGGGGCTGTGGCAATGGGGCCCCTCATCACGGTGAGAGCTTGGTGTCTATGAGCTCTTTCTCCTGCCGAAGTGGTGGATGTGCACTTAAGCTCCCACACTTCTCTCATTCAGTCCATTTGGGACCAGTAGCCGTTCTTGGTACGTTAAAGGTTAAGGGTTTCCCATGTGGTTCTGGAAAACAAAATTAATTGGTCCAGACAGGGCTCTGACCTGGCCCTAAGCAGGGCTGCTCAGTCACCATTCTACTTAGCCTTCGGGGTTCTTATTTAAGTCATTTCTAAACTTGGGCTTTCGCAATAAGGTCCTTTCCTGTAGCTTCAGAGAAATGCTGCGCGATCGCCGGAGGCTCAGAACAGTGGAGACAGTGCCACCCTCCCTTTGACAAGGCCCCTAGCTATGGAGGCCACCAGCAACCACGCTGCAGCCGTGATCACCTCCCACAGCCCAGCAAGCCCACCCTCTCCCGTTCCTGTCCCCATGTGCACATCGTTAGTATGCTGGGCCTCTGGATGGTATAAATAACTAGTCTTTCTCCTACAAGGGAATGAATGGGCAATCATTAGGCGAGAAGCTCACGCATCAACAAAAATCCACTCCTCCAATACAGGCCAACTCCCTGTGCTCCCCCAACCTGCTGGAAGACCACATGCACTTGGCTTCCACTTCCATCACCTGATGATACACAGTGACATTTTCTCCTGGAGAGAGATTATTTGGCCCCAATGGAAGCAAGAGCCAAACATCCCCTCTGGACACTGTCACAGATGTTTGAATTCCAGGATTTATTCGTGGGGAAGGGACTGCTCTGAGTTCCCTAGATCAGCAGCAGTTCAGAGATGAGGGTCATGTGGTGTAGCTATGATCAGGATAGCATCTGACTTGGGAGCACAAGGACCATCTTCAAGGGGCTTCTCATTTTCTTGTGGACCATAGCGTTATGACTTTATGTTCTCATGGACTTGGGGAAGAACAGAGCTGGAACTGGCACCAGCCATCATCTAGCCCAGCCTTCACCTACCACAGATGAGCAAGTTAAGACAGCTTTCCTGGATGGCTCGATGAACCCAGGTCTCTTGAGCCCCCCTCTGTGTCTTTCTTCCTGCAGCCTATCTCCAGGCTTTTAGAGACATTTTTTTTTACTATTCCTCTTGCCTTCCCTCCAGGCCTTTATCCACTCACTGCCTCCTTTCTGTCTGTGCACTTCTACCCTCCAGGGAAGAGGCCAATGTAACAGCTGAGATGAGAGGTCAAAGGGCACAGAGCAAAGCCACATCCTCTCTGCTGCACACAAGCAAGGTATGCTAAGACTGGACATAGGCAGCAAACAAGCAACATCAGCGGGAAAAGCAAGACGGAGAGGGAGCCGTTCATCAGTGCCTTAACTCTACGCCAACTAATCCCAACTCAGTATCTCCCCATTGTACATAAATATTTACACCTTGGAGGAGAAAGGCAACAAGTCGAGATGTAGAGCCTAGGTCAACCTTGTCCAGTTGTTAGCATATTTTTATGGTGTTTTGGTGTCAGCAACAATATAGAAAAATGTGTAGCAGCCAAACCCCTCTCCCCCAAATCCCCTGCCAATCCCATGCCCATCTGGCCCTCATTCGATCTCCTCACTCACCCCCCTCCCCGTATGCACATTTTCCCCTCGTGTCTGAATGAGACCTACACATTCTCCATGAATACTCAATGTCTTCCTTTTTTTGACGAAGTCCCCAAGACCTTGAGGGTCTCTTTGGAGGGATTTCCGTGGAGTCTGCTTGGCTGAGAGCTGAGAGCAAGGTAGGAGGCAGCCCCATATGGGAAGGCCAGGCAGGACGTTCAGCCTTCCCCCATCTGGCCAGGACTGGCTGGAACTGCCCCGTTTCTCAGTGACCTAGGAAGTACTGGTGATTACTGGTGAAGACCTTGTGTCTGTCATTTTTAGAGTCCAGCCCTGTTGATGTTCTGGACGTAACACTGTGTGTCTGATGGAACTGGGGTGGTGGGAGTGGAGGTGAGATCAGGAGGGGATGAGAGAACTGATGGCTGCACGTGTGCAGAGCTGCGATTGCTGGTGATGTGGGGTAGTGACGGCGGCTCCGGCCTCCGGTGTGCCGGGCTGCGAATGTGAGCTGTAGCTTCACTCTTCTTCAGTCTTGTCCGGCAGTGTGGATTGCAGTGTTATCCCTGGGCTCCAGACGAAGTGACTCAGGCAACCCGCTTAAGGCCACATCACAGGGTTTGTAAGTAGCATGAGTCAAATCACAGGCAGTTGGCTCTGTCTCTTCCCTAAACTGTGTTAAGGAGAGTATTTCCGAGACTCCTGTCTTTTCCTGAGATGGGGAACACATGCATGTATTCACAGCCCTTCCAGCTCCCACGTTCCGAGGTGTCTGTCTTCTCAGCCACTGAAAGCCCTTCCCTCATTGCTGACCCAGTGCGGGGGGCCGGGGGTGGGGGAGGACATGGCCCCAGCTCACAGACCCCAGGCCGAAGGAAGCAAGCAGCAGCACCTGATGGGAGGTCTGTCGTGACACCTGCACTGCCCGATGCCACGGGAGCCTGCCTAGTCCTGTCTCAGGCTCCTCTTAGAGTGCCATTCCTGTCACCCTGAGCTCTTCTCCACATGCCTCCCAAATCCCAGACCTCAAGGCCAAACAAATACTGAAGCCCCTCTTTAAATTGCCCAGAGCAGGCTCAGTTCAAGCCCCGCCTTTGTCTATCCAAGCACAACAAGGTGCTCGGTGAACAAGGTACATGGTCTCTCCAGAAGCGGTGGGGACCCTGAGATTGTTATCACATCACCTTTACCATGCTTTGCCTTGCGCAGAAAACAACTGTGGTTTTCAATGACATTTGCTTTCTCTCGTAATCTAAGGGTTGCTATAGCCAGTGGCATTCTGTGGAGCTTGTGAGGCCATTCACCTGCATGCGCAGAGAGGTGCCCCTCTTTAGGGGTCAGTACGGACCTTTACCTGAGAAAGGAAGGGAGAGGCCACTTTCCGTCTCAGCCCTCCCTGGCCGAAGACCCCATAGCTTTGTCAATGCATTGCTTGTGCTTATTTCTTTCTGTTCACCCTCAGGATTTGGAGCTCTTTTTTCAAACTATTTCAAAGACACTGGGGAAAGAGGGTTGAGGTCTACACTTGGGTTGGAGCTTTAGAATATGTGCAGGGGCAGCCAGTATGGAAAAGAAAACCCGAAAGGGAAAAATAGGAAACACCATGGGAACAGACAAGGAACTCCCACCTGGGGAGCCTTCTCTGGCGCCCTCTCTGCCGCACCCCTGTTTTGTTTGAATAAGCGAAGTCACCTGTGTGGAGGGGCGGGGAAGAAGTTGTCCACCCCCACCTGGAACAACACTGGCCTGGAGCTCCTTCCCAGCGGCTCCTCTGCTCTCTCTTCAAGTCTTTGGTTGACTCATCTTTCTTAGTGGCACTCTGAACTGTGAAATAGGGGCAGTCCAACTTCAAGAGGGAGGAAAGCAGCCCCGTGGTGTGTCGTGATGACAGGAGATGCATTTCCCTTCTTGAGAAGCTGGGGACAGGGCTGGCTTTGCAACTTGAGGCATCTCCTTGGAAATGCCTCCCCTACCTTGTCAGAAGCTGTCTCCAGATGAGTCACTCCCCGGGGACCCTGCCAGAGTGACTCTGTAAGGAGCCTGCCCAGCATCCAGATATCAGACCAACAGCTGAAGGTAGCTAGAAATGGAAGCGGAGGAGGAAAGGGACAAAACAGCACCTTT
The DNA here is from genome assembly GCF_012274545.1 of Fukomys damarensis. Classification (NCBI taxonomy): domain Eukaryota; kingdom Metazoa; phylum Chordata; class Mammalia; order Rodentia; family Bathyergidae; genus Fukomys; species Fukomys damarensis. The sequence continues at coordinate 44,825,066 of NW_022900945.1, read as the reverse complement.
CCACGCGCTGAGAGGCCCTGGAGACAGGGAGGTCTGGTTGTGGAGAGCTGTAGACGGCAGGCTGCCCTATACGTCTGTGCTGGCGTTCTGAGGGTGAGAGTTCGAGCTCTGACGCAGCTTTAATGGGGAAATCACAAGGACCAAACTCACTTGTTTCTGGGCCTTTTGGTAGGTTCCAGGAGAAAAAGCTGCCAGGGGAAGGACGCCTTTGTAATTCTAAGCCCTGGTGACTGGGTGGGCTTTTTGTTTTGGTTTTTAGTAAATTCCACCCAAGGTAGGCAGACACCCAGCTCTTTTTAGGGAGTGTTTCCTAAGGAGGAACATTCCCCTGACTCTATCTGGAGAATATTTACCAGGGAAACTCTGGCTGACTCTGCTTCCTCCTGCACTCAATAGGAAAAGAGAATCAACACCATCGCCCACTGCCCGTCTCAAGTCCCAGCCAGAGCCCTGGGAGCCCCCTGCGAGTGCGAGCCCTGGCACACACTGGGTCTCTCACACCCCGGGGAAGCAGCAAGCCCTTGCTCCCCCTTATCCTGACTTTCCTACTCCTCCCTCCCTCCAGAGGACTCCAGCCATCCCAGGAAGGGACACCTTTGGGTTCTCATTAGAGAGTACATTTGGAAGAGGATTCCAAGGAGACCTTGTACCCTAAAGATTATGTGCCTAAAAATACCTGTGAAGGTGGCTCTACTCCCGAGACTGTAGCCACTCTGAGACTGTGTCCACTTTGGGTTGTTGTGTCACATGCTGGAAAGGGAGGATAAAGATTATCTCTTCGTTTTTATCCACAGGGAAGCTGAGACACTGATAAGGGGTAGAACTGTTCAAGGCCACACAATCAGCTGGGCCATCAGTGAGGATTCACGAGGTCTGTGGGGGTTTGGATCTGAGGGCAGACTCAGTACCAGCCCTCCCAAAACCTGCAAGTAAGCAGGATTTGGAGACAGTCCCTGCCATGTGGCCTCAAACAAATCACATTACCGTTCTGTTTCCTCATTAGTCAAATGTGGAAAATATCATCTATGACAGAGTGTGATTAAGACCCAAGAAAATTTCAGTGAGATAACGGACCTTCCAAGGGTCTCTCCATAGTTTATTACTCCCGAATCTAACAACGATAGTACCAAATGTGTTTGTGAAGAACTTTCCGAGTACATTATCTCAGTTAATCTTCTGAATTGTGTAAGAAATAAGTATTTCCATTTTATAGAACTATGTGAATTCCCTGGATCACTTGGTTTTAAAGTGGGAGGGCAGACAGCCAAAACTGAGACCAGTTTCTTTAAATTTTGCATAACTCTAATATATTTTACCCTTCTTTGCCTCAAGGTAAACTATTTTATTCTTGTTTTAGGCATTTTGGAAAGCTACAGAGGGAGAGAGGGAGAGGGGAGGAGAGAGAGACAGAGGAAGAGAAGGGGGTGAAGAGAGAAAGGGAAGGAGCCACTCAACTCTAAATCCATTCTCTGGAGAGTACCACGATTAGTGTTGCGACAAAATCCAAACTCGTTCTGTTGCTCGCAGGGGGCTCCCAGGGCTCTGGCTGAGACTTGAGACGGGCAGTGTGGGACTGTGCTGTGATTCTCTTTTCCTGTTGAGTGCAGGAGGAAGCAGAGTCAGCCAGAGCTTCCCTGGTAAATAGTCTCCAGATAGAGTTAGGGGAATGTTCCTCCTCAGGAAACACTCCCTAAAGTCATGTGGAAGCCAGGTGCCAGCAGGGCAAGAATGTGTCCTAGACTGTGAGAAAGGACTGGTACACTGGCTAGATTAGGCATGGGATTTTACAAGATGAAGTGACTCTGGAAGAATGCTCGAAAGAAGGGGAGCATGTCGTGTGGAGAAGAGGAGGAAAGAGATTGAAAAGTGTGCTGGCTCGGTCAGCATGGTGGATCTCACAGATCTGGGAGGCCCAGGTCAGCCTCCTCACGCAGGCCACAGCTAGAGCTCAGCTGTCATTGGTGAATGCCTGGGCTCCTTGTGGCATCGGAGGTGCCGTTGGTCTCCTCTCCCCTTGTGATGCAGGTACAACATCCTAGTAGACTCTGGACAGCCAGGCAGCCTCACAGGGAACTACCAACCTTCCTCTGCTGGCCATAGTAACCCTAGAGTCATCATGTGTCCCATCATTTGGCTGGTTGGTGTTATTAGTAAGTCCACCTTAACTTTACATAGCACAGGGCCTCTTATATACATCTCATTTAATCTTCAGTAAGCTTTTGTAGGAGAAATCATCCTAATCTTGCAGAGAGACAAAAGTAAGGTAAGAAAGACTGAGTTGCCTGAGGTTGTGTAGCAAGTAATAAGTGTCATTTATTTTGCAGTCACCTTTGAGTGAGCTCCCAATACATAGAACAAGATTTTTTAAAAGTTTGAAACTGTACACAGAAGCAGCAAAAGGATAAAAAAAAGCACGTAAAATGGAGTCCTGAGGCCCTCAGACTATACACCTGCCCTGCTATCCAAACACTGCCAGATGCTAATTTATTAGTCAGCTTTCTCATTACTGAGACACAATACCCAACACCCCCAACTGGAAAGAAGAGAGAGCTTCGATTTGCTCAAAGTTTCAGTCCATGCCTAGGTGGCTGCAAGGCGAACATGTGTCCGTGGAAGGGTGTGGTGGAGCAAAGGCAGTTGGTTCAGGGCCTTGGCAAACTGGTGAGGGAAGAGCGCTAGAGCAGAGGCTAGAGGGAGCAGGGCCGGACCGCCAAGGCCAAGCCTCCAGATCTGCCCAGACACAACCACAAGTGTACTCCACCAATCCCCAAAGTCCGTCCCAAAGTCAATCGCGTTGAAGTCTCACCCTAACCGCACAGGGAGGCCTTGCATTTGAGCTGACTGGTAGGGAAACATGGTCACAGAATTCAAAGTCCGCTAGGCAAAAAACAAACCAGATGCTTAGGAAAAACAAAGCTATTCCTGACCCTAGGACAGGAGGGGAACTTCAACCAAGGGCCACACAGAGAAAAAGTGTGGTTTGATAGACAACATCATGGCACTCTGCTCTTCGAATTCTGGAACTGTATTAACACCTCTAGGCCTTGGTTTCTTCATCCATAAAGTGGGCGTATCCATAAAACCTAGCTCACCAATTTGTTGTGACAAATAAATGAGATTCTTTTAAAGAGATTTAAAAACAAAAAGCAAGTTAACTGTGTCACATATGATTTAGAGGTCCAGAAGCACCGGGGAAACCGAAACACTGGGTAATGTGTGTGATGAAAATGATCCTAAGTGACAGGGACCTTTCAGAAAGCCAGGCTGGTCTCCTACTGATAGCAGGGGTGGGAGGTGCTGGGCTCTGGCTGCCTAAAAGGAGCACCGTCTCTCTTCTTAGCTAAGTAGACTGATTAACTTAGTATCTCTGTGCTTCTTTCCCCCTCCGGAAAATTCAGGCAAGAATAATCCTTACTCTGTGAAGCTGTCATAAGGACTAATAGAGAAAATCCACACAGTACTTTCAGCCCAGTGCCCACACACAAGGGCCCAGTGAATGCTGGCTGTGAGGAGCATCTCTGGAGCTTTTCCTCATTGTCTCCTTTATTGTGTTTGAGCTGGGCAGTCCTTGGAATCCAGGACGTTTAACTTTCCACTGCCACCCATCAGGCTTGTTTCTTTGTTCCCCTGTAGTGCTGAACTTTGACCTCGTGTCTGGTAAGTACTCAATATATGCACAACAGAGATGGAGATTTCTGAGTGTGATCCAGGAGCTGGAAAACTTCTAGCTTCATCGGTGCCATGTGTCCCTTCGAAGCCTTTTTTTGACCTATAAACTAGGCGGAGATCTGTGTGACCTCAGGGGAACCTTGAGCTCTGACACTGCCTGTGGGCCACAGCAACGTCTTTGCTATGAACCGCAGCAAGGGCCCCAGGGAAATTCATCAGGGCTTGTTAGGCAGACCCAGTTCCCCAGCTTTCATCCAGGAAGGGAGTGGTGGTAACAGACCTGCTAGAGCCATGGGGTCTAACAGACCTGCTAGAGCCATGTACTTGGCAGGACCATGGGGTGTTGTGGATGGCAGAGCTCCCTGGTCTGCGGGAGCCATCTCAGGTCAGGGGCACTGTGATTCCCTGTCGTGGAGCCTGGCAGGAAGTAGCCTGTCTGTTGGGAAAGGGCTATTTCCACCCTCGTTTTGGGCCCTGCTTCCTCAAGGAAGAGCTGCCTCAGCTGATGATGACAGGAAATGGCTATGCCTTGTGTGAGAGGAGGGACAGGCAAGAAGAGGTGAGAGGAGAGGCTGGTGTTGTGTGGGAGGGCAGGGAAAGCTGGGAAGGACTTGGAATAGGAGCCCAACCTTCAGGGAGCATCAGGGAACAGCAGGCCCTCAGCTGTGATAGGGGGAACCCAAGGGACAGCCAGCCTGGGGGTCTCGGGTGTGGTCTGCACAGCCAACCAGCCTTGATGCCCTGTGACTTCCTCCTGAGCCAGTAGCTTCTCCAGGCCTCTTCAGGGCAAAGAGGCAGCTCCTCTACTCCAGGGAAAGAAGGATATAAAAACTACCCAGAAACTCGGGCAGGCACCTTGGAGGCTGTGGCTCTGCTGTGGGGCAGGTGGAGCCTCAGAAGATCCACTTAGGGCCCTCTCTTCTCCTCTCCACCCCCAGGGCTGCCTCCTAGCCTGAGCCTCACCCTCTCTCCACTCTGCCTCTCTGCATTCGATGCCTGGAAGCGAGGAAATAACCATTAGTGTCACCTGCTCACCAGTGGGAGACATTAGCTGGCTCTGGAAGAACATGCAGCCTATAATTTTTAGAGGAGTTACAATAATGGAGCTAATTTTGTGTTTCATCATCGTCCTCCCGGGCAAGCAGAGGGGGAAGGGGAAGCCTGGGGCCCGGTTCAGAGCAACCACCCAACAAGGGGCTTGGGACCTCCTCGTGTGCCTTTGGGACCCTGGAGCCATGCTCCCTCCTCCCTTGTCCTCCTCTCCCATGCCACTTGCCACCCCATCATCAGAATGCAGCGCAGGGATGGCCACAGCCAACCCATCAGCTGCCAGACACTGCTCCACAGCTGAGCACGGCACGGAAGGGCCTGAAATGGGTGAAATGTCTGTGCACCACACAGGGCTTTCAAGCACATACATCCACCTGTCCTCACAGTTGACCCCGTTCTATGGGGAGGGGAAGTCACCTGGTACAATGCTTTCCTTTTACAGCTGAGGAAACTGCAGCTCAGGGAGGAACAGCGACTTGCCCTGCATCATTCTGCTGGTTAGCAGAAGAGCTCAGATTTGAACTCAGGCCTCCTGGCCTACTGTTTCCCTGTGCCTCTGTTCCTGGCATACCTGAGCTAGAACCTGGAGCCTGAAAAGGCCCACATAAGCCCTCCCTAATCCCACTTGGTGATGGGATGATAGACAGAGAAGCCCAGGGCTGGGAGAAAGAAAGAGGCGCCGATAAATCAGCACAGCTTCCCTGGGCTCCTGAAAGGCAGGCCAGAAGATGTCCTCATTCCTGCCCTCCGTGTAGGGACACCTCCAATGTAGTTGCCCCTTCCTCCTCCCCTATCTGATTCAGGGCATCTCTGGCCCCTCAACCACCAGGCAGGCAGATGAGACAGCACTCAGAGTGCATGCAGGGGCTGCCTGCACCAGCATGGCAGGAGAACGAGAGGTCTGCAGATTGTATGCTTGCTGTGTATGAATCTCGATTTATCTATTAACAGTGGGCTATGCCCTCTCTGTGGCTCCCTATTATGTCTCCAAACCAGGGACTTCCAGCACCTGCCCAGGAGGGAGCCACCTCATGCATGACAATACTGTGTGACTTACAGAGTCACCTGGCTGGAAAGTACTAGAGAAGGAATCGGAACCCCAAGCTCCATGCCTGCCTTACCGGTTCTGTTTGTACTAACTCCCTTGTGGCAGACTCATGATCCCTCCCCTCTAGTTGGATGGAAGATCAAGACCCCAGCTGCCCACCAGACCCCAAGCCAGGCATTCATTGTTGGTGGTTAATGGAGAGTTTAGATGAAGTCCATTCAAATTCCTGAAAATGTTAGAAGGTTGAGGAAATGTGAGATTTTTTTCAAGAAGGTTGAGTGAAAACCAATGTAGGCCTCAGAGGTCTAATGCCCAAGAGACGGTAGAACAATGGGTGGGAACTACTAAGAGGAGAGTGAATAAAAGCCTGGGAGGCATTGGGTTAGACACCAAAGAAAGGAGGTCCTGAGCCCCAGGGTAGAAGATTGGGGAGAGTGAGAGTTTTTCAGAAGCAACAGTTGTGTAGCGTGGTCCTTGGTGGACGCTGGGACTGGATAAGGTGACCAGTCACTACTGGCTTGTCGCTGCCTCATGACAAGTGACCAGAATTGCTTTACTGTAGTCCTTAAAGATCCCACACTAAGGGAATGAATCCTGAGATTTGGCACCCTCAGATCTCCCAAGGAGGCTGCAGGGACTGCAGACCACGTCTTCCCCCTCCCTATAACCTAATGAAGCAAAAAAAAAAAAAAAAAAAAAAAAAAAAAAACGCCAGCTCTGCGGGAGAAGGAGGGAAACACTTAACTTGCTCAGAACATCTTCATGTAGAGGTTTCTGCCTTGTGGAGGAAAGAGAAGCGGGAGGTCAGTTAGGAGGCCGGTGGCTGCACCCCAGGCAGCTCAGGTGGAAAGATCTGTGTAGAGAGCTATAACACCCTTCTACTGAGCTGCTGTGTGGGGAAAAGAGCTTCCTCCCCTTCCCACCTCTCCAGTTTGGCACTTAGTGAGATGAGGATATACCAGGAGTTTTTTATGGAATGACAAGTGAGCAGGAGATGGATACTCTAGCAATCTACAACGCAGGGTGACACCATGTGTTGTCTCTTTAAAAGGATGCAGGTGGGGCAGGGAGAAGGGGGGGCAGAGAATATGAAACCTAGAGGTTCTTCTTTAGTGCTTCTCAATCCAAAACACCAGAAAATTTCACCTTGAACACTTCGGCAGGTCCTCAGCACTCCTGATCCTTAATAACCAGGGCAGAGGTAGGGTGCAGAGGGGTGAAGCACGGACAATTCCAGAGGAGGCTGGGTGGGACAGTGGAGAAAAGCCAGGCCTTCAGAGCTGACATACCTGTGATCAAGTCCAAACTTGATACTCTGAGACTTTAGGAAACTTATTCATCTGTCACGAATTTCAGTATAAGGTGGCAGTAACCAGGGGTTCCTCCAAGGGATGTTGTATGAGTAAAATGAATTCAACATACATCAAGGTCTCTGCAAACTAGTAGCTGTGCCACAACTGTTAGTCCCATTTTCTCTTGACTTTGGCTTTGATCACCAAAATAAAAGAAGCCCAAATTCCTGGTCAGAGTGTACATGGTCTGTTGGTCCTTCCAACTAGACAAAGGTGCTCCTGGGGAGACCAAAACCAGGTTAAGCAAGTGTCTACTCCCATCACTAGCTCTCTTCACCTCCTTCTTAACCAGATGAACCCCACAAAGCTGAGCTGCTCACGGGTCCACAAGTATGTGTCAGCATGTTGTGTGGCAGGCCCTGTGCTCGGTACTGGGAACACAGGGTTGAGTATAATGAGTCGGGGACTAGGATAGGGCAAGCGAGGCACTTAGTGCCTGACAAAACAGACCGAGTCCCTGTCCTCTGGGAAAATAGGATCTGGAGTAGGGGCAGGGGACTGGGCTGAGGGCATCTGCCCTATGCAGAGCTGAGGAAAGAAGGATCAACCAGGGAACCAGAGTGTGTAAAGGCCCAGAGGCAGGGAGACCCTAGAGGGCATTTATGCAGCTGATGGAGTTTGAGGCTAAGCATAATAAGGAAAGGCTTGGCCTGGGGTGAGGCTGGAAAGTTAGCATCAATCCAGCAGGAAAGGCACTATAGGTTGTTGCAAGGGCTTGAGGTTTTATTCCTACTCTGAGGGGAGACCACTGGAGAATTTTAGGCAGAGGAGTGATGTAATCCTTTTTACATCTTGGACAGAGTGCTCTGGCCGCTGTGTGGTGAAGGGGGCAGGACAGAGGGAAGTGGGAGGTCAGTTAGGAGGTGGCTGCTGCAGGCAGGGAGGTATGAATTGTGTTCCATGTGGCAAGGGTGATGGGTAGAGGTGGGGCCCTGAGATGGAAATTGCGGATAGGATTGGCAGGGCTTGGTGATGAACTCAACGCAGAGAGAGGTAGGCGGAGGCCTCCGATGATGTTTTATTTCTGGTTTGAGAAACTGGGCGATACAAGGACAATTTTACTGAGCTGGGGAAATTGAAAGGAGAATGTAAATGGAAGTTGAAAAGGCCACCATTGAGCTTCTCAGAAGGTTTTGGTTTCTGTGAGATAGCTGCATGATAACGTGTTGGATATGTGTCTGAAGCCTAGAAGGGAAGTCTGCGGAGAACCCAGAAATCTGGGAGCCACTAGCGTGGAGATGGGCACTCGCTGAGCATGGGCAGGGAGAGAAGAGGACCCAGGCCTGAGACCTGACAGACTGTGCTGGGTGGGTGTCAGGGACTCAAGGAGGGGCTGGCGGAGGAGAGTGGACAGGAGCAGCCAGAGAGGTGAGAAGATCAAAAGAAGTTTGGCAAGACCAAGAGGTTCTGGAGCGTGGGGCACAGGATTTATATAAAAATATAAATCTTCAGAGTGCCTGTACCTAAAGAGACAGTGAAACTAGATCCATGGCCAAGTGCCTGCCTCTGGCTGAGACCAAAGACCAACCCCCAAGCACCTGTCTGCAGAAATATCCTGCAGCTGCTCCAAGGAACCACCCCACCGGGACCAGGGCATCTCCCTCCCATGGAGGGGCCCTGCTGCCACAGCCTGGTGAGAGGCAGAGAGAAGTCATTCACTGCTGAGATGCCTGCCATCTTCCGGGGAGGAAACTGACAGCTATCTGACAAGCTCCCGGCAGGACAACTTTCGGCAAGAAATGAAGACAGATTCTCATCATTAATGTCATTAATGTACCGTTTACTCCTCCCTAGCACCCCGCCTGTCATTAGTAAAGACCAGTGGCAGAGGCAGATCTGAGGTGAGGTCCTCGGTCCTGCCCCCTCACCAGCAAGCAGCCCATAAGGCACTTTCTTGCTTAACCAGGCATCACCTTCCTGTCCTCTAGAGCTTCGACTAACTCCATTCCTCTTCAGCTCCTTTCCACCCCCTTGTAGCCCCTCTCCATCTCCACCCACCTCCTTAAACGTCATTAGGAACAGAGCTGCGCCTCCCAATGTGATTCTGACTCACAGATATTCACCCAAAAGTAATGGTGCATGTGAAACACAAAACCTCTTTTCAAGGACAAGTTTGTGGAGAGGCTGAGGAAGTATCCTAAACATCTGTGTCTCTGAAGATGTTCAGATACAGAAACAGCCGCCTCCTGATGTGCTTGATTCTCTCAAAGGGCTCCTCAGGATCAAGCCCAGCCTGGAGGGTCTCCGCTCCTCATAACTCTGCACCCCAGAACTGGTTGGTTCTCCATAGCTGGTTCCAAGCTCTTGGTGTCACACCCCAGCCTGAAGCTGGAGGGTACTGAGTTCATTTAAGGCTCCTCAGTTCTTGTTGATCATTTATTCATAAGGTTGCAGGGCCTTTGGGGAAGAGAAGCACTTGAGAAAAAAGCAGGCATGGAACTCAGAACAAATAGAAACTGCCCCAGCACCCAGCTGGAAGCTCAGAACAAGTGTCACAACAGACATCCACCCTTCCACCTCGGCCACCCCCAGCATTCCTGCGGGAGCCCTGGAATTCGGGCCTGAGGAGGCACCCTTGTCACCCAGGCTGTGCTCACAGCAGGGGTACCCTAGCAGGACTCCAGGGAAGGGCCACCCACCCGTGAGGCACAGGGCGGGCACAGCATGTCTGTTCCCTTCTGCCACAGCCTCCTCATCCAGTAGGACACCGAATCCCACTGATTTAGTCCCACATAGGTGCTGCTTTTTGCATCGGGGAATTTGTGACGCTTGTTTCTTGGCCTTTACAACCCTGGGCAATGGGAGCACACTCCCAAATCAGACCAGGGAGTCAGAGAGGTGACCCAAGAGGAGGTGATGGGACAGGTGGCCTGGAAAGGTCAGTGATGTTCAGGACAGCCAGAGGGGTTTTCAGGCAGTGGGAAGAATGAAGTGAAGGCACGGAGGTGGGAAAGTTCTTGGGGGGCTTGCGGAGGGGGTTATGATGGCAGGAGGGTGTCGCAGCGGAAAGTCGGAGCTCCCAAGCCTGGGTTCACATCTCACTTCTGCCACATAAGGGTAGTGGATCCTTGGGCCAAATGCATAACCATAGGTAGAAACTTCAAGCTGGGCATGGTGGTGCATGCCTGTAATCCCAGCACTCGGGAGGCTGAGGCAGGATGATCACTGTGAGTTTGAGACCAGCCTGGGCTACATAGTGAGTTCCAGGTCAGTGTCAACTACATAGTGAGACCCTGTCTCAGAAAAAAGAAAAAAGAAACTTCAGTGCTCCATGTAAAAAGTGGGGATGCTGATGGCACTGTCTCCCTCAGCTCTTGTGAAGTTATATGGCTCAGTATGCATAAAGCACTTAGGACAGGATGGCACGCGGTGAACACTCAGTGTTAGTGGTTACCATGGGGAGGTCTAGGGGATCTGGAGCACAATGGTGGATGCTGACGCTCCAAGAAAAACAGAGCCCAGCTTATGAAGAAACTTGAATGCTATTGGCTTTGTAAATGTGATTTTCAAGTTGACCCCTAGAAACTCCAAGGAAGTAGCTCAAGGGTGAAACATAGGATGTCAGGGGCTCTGTCTCCGAGCCACTTTTCATTTGTTGTATCTGTTTGGGCTTTCGGATAATGTTTCATTTGAGGAAGAGGTTGTCCAACCACACAACAAATGTGAAACAGAATTCTGAGTAGAAGAGCACCCCGCGGGTTACAACGAAAGAGGGTGGATTGGAGGGAACCAGCAGAAAGGAGTTGAAAAGCGGCCAAAGTCAAGAGACTTTGCAGGTCAGAGATAAGGGGGTGCGGAGGGTGGGGGGGAAGGGGAGAGGAGGAGAGGGCCTCAGAGTCCAGGACTTTTAGAAGAGGGCGTAGGCCTCATCCGGAAGTGACTAGATGTGGGGCTGCAGGAGGCGGGGACTCCGGCACAGTTCTCACACCCACTCTTTCCTGTCATCTCTGCTGCTCGTGCCTGTCAAACTGTTTCCTCTCCTCCAAGGGCTCTGCTTTTTGCAGGGACTGAAATCCAAAGATGTCCTCTCCCCTGTCTGCTCCTCTCACCCTGTGCCCCTTTCCTTGCTTCAGCTGGGACCAAGCCACCGCTCCTTCCTTTGGGCTGGGCTGATGGTCCTCCCTGCTGGCTTCTCAATGAAACACTCTCTGTCCGCTTTCAATTCTTCAAAACCGCACTGTCTCCAGTGGCTTTCGCCTCACCGGTTACCTCTGTCATGTCTCTGGTTCCCTCGCTCCCTTTCCCCTCAGATGCGACCTTGCTTAGTTTATTTTTGTCTCGTTTTCCTAGAGTCCGAGCTCCAAGAAGGCTGGCATTTGACCTATCTCTCCAGATTTTCACAAACAGTAGGTGCATAGGGAATGAATAACACCTGCTAACTCGGTCACTGGTGTGGGTGTGTGGGTGGAAAGTGACAGTGGACAGAGTAGGAAGTGTAGGGCAGGTGTAAAAACACTTTGTCCATCACCTGCAGGATCAAGAGCAAGCACCTAAGTGTGGCCCACCAGGCACACACTTGTTCCCAGCTTCACCTGGGCTGCCCTGGGCCCCAGTCCCATCCCCACCACACCCTCTAATCATATGGACCACCCCCGGGGCACACCACACCCGCTGTCTTTATGCACCTCTGATCCTCTAACTGGAACACCCTGCTCAGTTTTCTTCTGTTAGCAAACGCCTTTCACTCACCTCTCTAGATCCTGTGAAATAGCCCTCCTGGGAAGCTCAACCTGAGACCCCCAGGAGAGTTGTCATTCCCTCCTCTCCTGTGTCTGGGCCATAACTGTTATTGCGCTGATCGAACCAAACAGTACCACTTACTTACATGCCTTTCTCTCCCCTGTCCCTGCCCCAAGACCATGTGATTTATCAACAGTAGTAATAATTATAAGAGCAGCTACTACAGACTGAACACTTCCTCTATACTAGACACTGCCAGACATGCTGCAGAAACTACTTCATTTAATTTTTCAAGAACCCTAAAAGGCAGGACCTAACCTGGTCCCATTTTAACAGTTGGGAAAACCAGACAATGAAAGGTTAAGTAAGTCATACTATGTATAAAAGTCAGAACTGGAACTCAGACCCAGGACCCCTGACTCCAGATCCATATTTGTATTCATACTTACTATGCATCAAGCACTGGGCTAGACATGAGAGGTAAAATGATGTCTAAAACCAGATCCCTCTCCCTACCTTCAAAGGGCCTACAATCTGGTGAGGAACAGAAGCATCCTCATAGAATCTCCCAGTTAATGCGAAAGATCTGGTTGCAGCCTGTGCTAGGAGGAAGAAGAGGTCAGCATCTGTGGTAGCAGATTCTAGGGGAGATGGACTGGCTCCCAGTGTCTGGCCTTCACCTCTGACTCATCTCTGAACTCCCAAAACTGAGCCTCAGGCCTACACAGAGGGCTTGCTCACTGGATGTTTCTGTACTCATTGGAGCCAAATTGGCTTCCACCCCATCTCTCTTCCAATCCTTTCTGCCCCAGAGTAATTTAACAGCACTTCCTGCCCAGTACTCCCAAACTCCTTTTTAGGTCTCCTGTGACTTTCCTGAAAGTATAGCAGATGCTTCTCTGCTGATGATGAGAGTTTCCGACAAGCTGCTTAATGATTAAGAGATGCGGAGTGTTCTCTAAGAGACGGGGAAGCATCGTTTTTGCTTTCTCAGTCTTGATTCCCTGGGTGGACTTGGAGGCATTGACGCCACTCGTTGCCTGTTTAGGAAGAAGCGGGGCAGGGTGAGCCCTGGAGAGAAGCAGACCATTTAGGAGCGGGGAAACTGAAGGCCTGAGACGCTTGGACTCCAAAGTGCAATTGCTAGATTCGTGGAGCCACACATGGACACCAGTTAGGCCTTGGGAGCATCTCAAGGGTGATGGGTGGTGATGGATTTTCCAGTTGGAACCCTTAGTTTTCATGGCTGACAGGACAGATTGTCTAGTGGAGCCCCTTCATCTTACACATGAAAGCTCAAGGTCTTGCAGCTAATTCGTGGCAGGGGGACTAAAGCCCAGCTCCCCTGACCTGTGGTTCACTACTCTTCCCTGAACAGCCCACAGGTATGATTTCTCCTATGCCTCGGGGTATGGGGGTGCATCCAGAAGAAAGAAATGCTCTAACTAGCTGTGGCAGGTGGGCTGCTGTGAAACCAGAGAGCTGTACCACCATGGATGGGGCCCTCCGGAACCTCAGTGCTGAGGCACCCTGGGCACTGCAGCTGGGGAGCATGTTGCTGTTATGGGCAGCAGTGTCAGATGGACAGATTTCCTCAGGAGGCGACTTCCTGGCTCTCCCTCCCCTGGCAGTAGGCCCACCTTTCCTAGCACTAGCTGAGACTTTGAGTGAGCTTGCTACTAAGCTCAGCTCTACCTTATCAGCCCCCGAGTTGGAAGTTGAGAAGGCCAAGGTAGTCTCCGCTTCTTTCCAATAGCAGTGACCTCTCCCACACTAGGGAGCTCATTACCAGCCAGAGGCCCTAGGGCAGCCTCACCAATAGCAGGTAGAGGTGAAAGCAATAAGGCACTGGCTGTTCTGCAGCACCCGCTCTCCCCAGTTTTATTAGAGGCCAAGGTCTCAAACATTCCTGATGAGGATAAAAGGCTAGTAAGGTGCATGGAAATGGAGGCTGAAACCTCCTAGGTGGAGGGCAGGACAGAGAGAGGGTTAGGCAAGGGCAGCCACAGGGCTGAGCTGAGCCTCGGCTTCCCAGGCAGGGAGGGTAGCTACCAGGAAATGCTAACTGCCTCTATTTGCTTAGCTCCCATCTTTCTATTTACTCAAAATTAACTCGTTATATTCCCTTATCAAATAACCCAGTGCTCTGGTGCCTGCCTGGGAAGGCCCCTTTCCAGTTCCTGAGTCAAGAGCAGTCAAGTCCCCTCCAGGCCTGATGAGCAGTCAACTCCCCAGTTGCCCCCAGTGGAAGCTCCGGCATGGGCTCCAGGGCTTCTGGCCCCTTTCTTCAATGTCCCCATGTCATAGGGAGGTCCTGGGTCCGGTCCCCTTGCCTGTGTGGGCAAACTGATGGAAGATGGAGGTCGCTATGGGGTGTAGGGACTGGGGGTTGCACACTACACTGCAGACCCAGCACCCACATGCCCCCCAGCTGCCCAAATCCTATGAGGCAGGGCAGCCATACAAAAAGAAGGGGTCCTGTGGGCCAGAGCTCCCCTGGAGGGAACCATCCTTGAGAGCAGTTCCTAGAGTCCTGAGAGATCCTGTTTCCCCTGTGGGAACCCTCCTATCCCTAGGCAAATCTTCTAAGTCTGTAAACAAACCACTCACACTCACCCAGAGACAGCCTGTGAAAACACGACTCCCTCTGTAGGACGGCAGTGGTGAGGGCCTGGCAACAGCAGCGCGCATTTCCCTCCTCTCAGAGAGGCCATTTGAGCTTCCCGCATTCTTCCCAGGCTCCAACTTGATCTCACACCGGTCTGGAGAACCAGGGTCCTTCTGGCTAAAATGTAACCACCCCTTTCTGTGGCTTTATTGCCGCTGCTCTTGTGTGCTGGTGGGCACCTCTGAGGCACAAGTTGGTGTAAGGTAAGGGCCCTGCCCAGAAGGGCCTCTGTCACTACATGCGACAGGAGGGCACGGTGGTGGGACAGAGCGGACTGGGGGACTCCTGGGAGCTGTCCAGGGGCAGGAAGCCTCGGAGAGTGTCAGGGAGATGTGCTAACTGTGGCATGGGCTCCAAGTCAGGGTCCTTGGGGGGACACAACCTTGGACCCTGTAACAGGCATGAGATTGTCTAACCAAAAGGAAAGGGAGAGGCATTTGACCAAAGATATGCCAAAGATATGTGGAGCAGAGGGTTGGCAGAGAGGAGGAGGAGGAGGAGGAGGGAGAGAGAATCAGGTGAGGAAACAAAATAGGACTCAGTAGTTGAGAACCCCTGATGCAGGCTAAAAAACCAAACGAGGGGGCCACTAAGGGCAGGTGAGCAGCGGCACTGATAGAAGACCATTGGGCACTAAAGCACTCGCTATTCATGCACTATGGGTAATTTCCTCAATCTCATGAGACACTCATCTTCTCCTGTGTGCAGTGGGGACAAGCAGGACACCTACCCCAGAGGGTGGTGCTGGAATCACTGAGAGGGTCTAACAAAGAACCTAGCGAAGTGCCAGGCACACGTGCAGAGGTGCTTGTTCCTTTTGCTGTGCCAACAGAGTCTGAAAGGATCCCTTGAACTTTGGGCAGGATCAAGCTTTGGAGATGCTGACTGCCTCTCTTAAAGACAAAAGGGAGGGAGTCAGAGAGAGTTGGGCTTCTCCTTCTACCCCAGTACCTCTGTCAGAGATGGAGCGTTCTGCTAGATGTACCACGGGCGGAGGGGGTCTCTTTCCTACAATACCAGGGTACCAGGCAGCTTCTGTGTCTCCCTCCCTTGAAGAGGAGACTAAGAAGACAGGAGATGCCCCTGAAGAAGGTGGGGCTCCTGCATCGTCCCTGGTTGTACGCTGCTGGACTGTGCGTAGGGGTTGAGACTGTATGCCCCCCACAAAGCCCATGCCTCTGGCGAGCACTCAGGAAGTATGAATGAATCACCCAATGAATAGGTGGATGCTTTGTGCTCTAAGGTACGGAGGAGTCAGAGCTGCCTTGGGTGAGCTGGCAGGGGCTCTGCTCAAGGTGGAGGGTGGGACACACTCTCCCAAGGGTACAGCTAGCCAGGCACGGCTTTTCAAGCTGAACAAATGCAGGGAGTGATGGCACCAATCCCCGCCTCACAGAACTGTAAGCCTCCAAGGCAGAGGCGTGTTTGTGGATGAGCTCCACAGGCCTCGGTCTTGCCTGTGGGCAAAGGATTGTGTGTGCTGGAGGAGGTGGTGACTATGGGGTATCCAGCTGTAGCCCCAGCCGGACTCCCTCCTGGGAAGCTGGGGGTAGCAACCTTCTGTACACCTCCTGAGATTAGATTGAGGGTGACCAGGTAGGTGGACAAAAAGACACGCGTGGAGCTACAAAAGGGTAGGTATCAGTGCCACCTGGAAGAGAACAGGCTCTGGAGGGAAAGTGGTGGTGGGTATTGGCTGATTCTCCAAGCAGCACCCAGATTCTAGGAGTCTCCAGCAGAGGAGAATGGACAAAAACCTTGGTGTCACTCTCAACGCCTCTCTTTCTCAGAAGTCACCTCCTCAGAGAGGCCTCCCTGGCTAAGATGTCAACAATCATAGCCTCCCTTTGGTCATTTTACATCCCCCTTCTCTGCCTTTGTATTGTCCTTGGCCTAATAATACATAAGCTCCATAATGGGAGGAATTTTTGTCTCTTTTGTTCTCTCCTGTATCCCAAGCACCCAGATCAACACCAGCACATAGCAGATGGTCAGTAATTGTTTCGTTTTTTCTTTCTTTTCTTTTCTTTTTTGGTACCGAGGATTGAACTCAGGTCCTTGCACTTGCGAGGCAGTTGCCAGAACCACTGAGCTAAATCCCCAGCCCAGTAATTGTTTCTTGAATAAGTGAATGAATGAATGAATGAATGATTAGCGGATCCCATCTGAAATTAGAGCCACCCCAAACCCTAACTTGTCTCCTCCTCAAACCTTGCTCTTGGAGTCCTATGAGAGGAAACATGCCCATGTCTCGCAGCCCTAAGCCAACTGCACCCCCTTCAGTAAGTAGGGAAGAGGAAGCATTCTGCTAAGACCCTGTAATGGACGGGCATGCTTGCTATCTTTCTAGGAAGATGGTAAAACTTTCTGGGAGTTCTCATGTCCTTTGGCCATGATGATTATTGTGGCAGACGAGACAGAAGAATGTGTTCTCTTGGCTGGGTTAATGTTTTTTAGGATGATCACTTTAAGGAAAATAAACAAAGTAGATCCAATCCTGGCAGCAAGTGTGAGGTAGCGAATGTACAGCTCAGTGGTTAGTAGCATGTCCTGAGCAGGGAATCAATTCCTTGCATGTCCACACTGAGGTTGGAAGCTAGAGTGCTGGATGTCCTGGGAGAGGCAAGAAAGAAGAAGAGTTGACAAGAACAATGGATCTAAAGGACAGAGGCAGGAAGGACTCGCAGAACTGTTAGGAGAGGGGCCCAATGGCTAGAGTGTGTGTGTCTTAGGCAGGTCATTTTCATGGCCACTTGCTTAGGCGGGAAGACTAGAGGGGTCAGTGACAGGTGAGGGTAAGCTAGAGGAGAATGGGACTGGGCTACCATGGGTCTGTGGCCCAGGAGCACACATGGGACAAGTCAGACAAGTGCAGGATGGCAAGGACTAGGACCTGAACGCGATCAAAATGAGAGAACAGCACAAGAGGCAAATTCCACTGAAAGGGTAGTACTGCTGTGACTGGGGTAAGTCCCTTGGCATGCGTGACACTGAGGCTCCAAGCACCTTCTCCTGGGCCTCACAGTGCCCCCAGTGCTACTACAGAGGGAGCCAGGGCACCAGCCTATGTACCCCTCACCTGCGTTCTCGTCTGCTTCTTTACAGGAAAGTGTGGACTTGGGGGAGATCATGTTCTCCCTGTGCTACCTGCCCACCGCAGGCAGGCTCACCCTCACAGTGATCAAATGTCGCAATCTCAAGGCGATGGACATCACAGGCTATTCAGGTACCTCTCTTACCCAAGTGGCCTGCCACAAGGCCTTCTCTAAGTCCAGACATTAGAATTTGGAAGAGTGTTTTGGAAGAAGGGGCAAGAACGGTCATTGCTCTTGGAATGGTACTCTTAGCACCAGCTAGTGGGACAATTGCCTGCATCCAGATTCAACTTCTGCCACTTCCTTCCTGTGTAAAGGCTGTGGTTTCTATATTAGTCAGCTTTCATTGCTATGACAAAATACCTGAGACAATCAACTTAAGGAAAGAAAGATTTATTTTGGTTCATGGTTTCAGAGGTTTCAGTCCATGGCCATTGTTGGGTCTGTGGCAGCATAGTACATCATGCAAAAAATGTGTGTCAGAGGAGGCCTCATGGGGCTAGGAAGTAAAGAGTGAGGAAGAAGATGGGCCACGGTCCTAATATCTCCTTCAAGAGCCCATTCCCAAAGATGTAACTGCCTTCCAATAGACCACACCTCCCAAAGGTTCCACTACTTCCAATAATAATGCCACAAGCTGGAGATCGAGCCTATAACACATGGACCTTTGGGGGTCATTTCAGATCCAAACTATGCCAATTTCCTAAGTTGACAATCAGAACAGTCATATCTTATACTGGTCGCATTCAGAATAAGTGCCTGACATATAAGCATTTAATAAGTATTGGCTATTACTCTCATCCTCTTAGACAAAGGAAGGGCATGTATAGGAGACCAAAAAGAAAAGAAAAGAACAAAACAACAACTAAGAACAATTTCCCTGATTTATACAGGTCCTTAGGACTTGCAGCAGGATTATGTCAAATCTAGTGTGTAAATGTTTGCAGGTCCACACAGGCCTAGGGCAGCAGCCCTGCACACTAAGTCAAAGGAACAAATCCATGGAAAAGCAAAGTGTGCGTGTGCAGATTTCCTACAGGGCCCCTAGTCTCAGTCTCAGCACCAGGAAAGCTGAGCGATAGCAGAATAAAACTCTAGTGCAATTCCAGCCATGCAGAAAATGCTTGTATGGGGGCAGCTGTAAAGTGTAAGGGAAGGTGTTTGAATTTGAAGATAACAGAAAAGCAGCTTGAGGCCTGGGAGACTCTTGCCCCTGCTCCAATCAAACAGCCCCAAGGGGTGACTAGGGTCAAACTGCTCTGTGACTAGGGTCAAAAAGCCTGCAAAATGGCTGGTAGAGCACAGTGGGCCACACTTATGATAGAGAATGTGAGAAAATACCCTGCTTATTTCTCTAGACCCAAGGGACCCTTCTCCTGATTCCTGTACCAATGTAAAGCCACCCAGGAAGCACCTCTGAACTTGGCTGGAAGACATTGAAGAGTTTCCCCTATATTTCCCTTGTATTTCTTATTTATTTACATCCCAGAAAGCTCCCTTAGAATAATCACAAGCACCAGAAAGAGGCCGCAGTGCTGCTGAAAATATCTGGGCTGCAGCTGAAACATCTGGGCTCACGTGTGACATCGTGTGGGTTGAAGGAAAGAAGGCATCAGGCCTCGGAAGCTAAGGTTTAGGGGAAAGGTGACTGGGAAACGCGGAAGTTCAGTAATGCGTGTTCACTGCCACCTTGACTCCCTCAAGCCTTGATGTGAGCCTCCAACAATCTCTAGGGAGCCCCTGGCTTCCAGACTGCGAGCCCCATGGAGACTCAAGGTCCTCAAGCTCCTCTGCTGAGGAAACTGCTGACACACATCAGGACATAGCAAGGAGCTTAAAGAACCTCTGCTGACATGCAGAAATGTTTCACAGCAGCAAAGCAGCTTCCCCCAAAACGTAGCCAATGTGGATTTCATTTTAAGACCAAAATAAGTGTGTGCTGGGGACACAAATTCGCCGAGGACTCTCAACATTGAGGGAAATAGGATTTTGCTGCCATAATCCCGACACTATCTTCTGTGGTGTAATTAAATGGATGAGAGAGAGAGAGAGAGAGAGAGAGGGAGGGAGGGAGGGAGAGAGAACTCTCGTGGTAAAGCCATCAGTAATTTCAAGGCCATTCCAAATCAGAAGGTTATGAGTAAGAGTTTTTTTTTTTTTAAATGTTAAACTCTAAGCTGCTCACAATTGCCCTCTTTTCTATATGGGATAAAAATGTGGTCCTAAATCTCAGTTAGACTCTGAAAATGCAGGGGTCCTCTTTGTATCGGCGATGACTGTCTATTTTGCTCACAGATGTAAATAAGTATATGACACAATGCTTGGAATACCTAAATATGGATTAATGAGTGAATGAACAAGTAA
This sequence comes from Fukomys damarensis, assembly GCF_012274545.1. Lineage (NCBI taxonomy): Eukaryota > Metazoa > Chordata > Mammalia > Rodentia > Bathyergidae > Fukomys > Fukomys damarensis. The sequence goes on along the minus strand of NW_022900945.1, from coordinate 44,805,140 downwards.
ATGAATGAGTTTATAGCATGAGGAACCTGCCCTGAGGGTGATGCCATTGCTGGGTACAAGCGAGGGCCCTCTCCTACTAGATCTCTTATTTTTGAGAGTGGGTTTGAAGTTGCTTCAGCCCAGCCTGTTGGTCTCTCCTAGGGAGAAAATGGAGCTTATTAATTGCCTGTTTAGCTTAATATGGCATTCAAATCTAAAACGAAGGATCTTCTTATTCTCCTGGTTTTGCACTAGCCTAGGCTCGTTTCTCTAAGCCTATATGCTAGAACCATGACAATATAAAATATTTCAAAATAATAATATGAATCCACATCAACAAAAGAGTGATGAGTTAACCCTCTTACCTCTGCCACTTCTGCTCCATACTGCTTTGAATCTAGTAGTCAAAAATGTGAGCCTACGAGTCAGACCTGAGTTTAAATCATAGGCAAGTTTCTATTCCTTCTATGCCTTAGATTTCCTACCTATGAAAGAGATATTGATGATACATATTTCATAGAGTTGATGTGAATTTTAAACATCCTTATGTATGTACATTTCTTAGCACAGTACATAGTACACACCAAATGCTCAATTCTGAAGGCTACTATGGCAATGAGGCTAAAATACACTGCTGGGCTTTGTGCCACCTTGATCAGCTACATAGAGCATCATAGAGAGGAATAGGCCTCGCAGATCTTCTGGGTCCAGCATTCTACTAACACCACAAGCTTTTGCCCCAGAAAACCCCAGGAGACAGTCATCTCTGCTTAACTTAGCGGGTGCTGGTGAGAGCGCTGATTCCTGCAAGGGAAGTGTACCCACTGAATTTATAAATACGTTGCGTTTGCCTCATAGGGATGACCACAGCTGAGCAAAGAGCCATTTGCCCTGGTGGCCCATGAGACAAGAGGCTCTGCCTATATTTTTCCAAGCCACATGACGTGGGAATTTGCTCTGAGCAAGAGTGTATGGAAATAGGAATAGCAAGCAAACTCATGTCTGAAGACACTTTTGAATGCTATGCATCCCCTTAGAGTTCAGTCTCAAAGACAGGTCCTGGAGCCAGTTCTTCCCACCTGTCTGCCTCCCCTGGACAGTGTCCTAGGGTGTATCCATGGGGAATGGTGCCAATGGAGACTGGAAAGCTCTCTCACTCAGATTCTAAAAACTCTTTTCTCTGGCTTTACTGAAAACCCTCCTGAGAGGAGGCACTTGCAAATGGGTAGTCAGAGACAGCAGGTTGATTGAATTCCTCCCGGAATTTAATCTCCCCAGTTCCTCCATAAAACTTAGAACCCCCATGGTTAAAGTACAGCTGCCACTGTTATACTGTTTAGTCGGCAGCTCATTTGGAGGCCTGTGGAAATGCCTTTAAGGCTTGGAGCTTCTGAGCAGATGCAGTTTCTTGATTCCCACCGTAGTTGTGTGCCTCCCCTGCCTCATGTATAATGATGGGAATGTGAGGGCCAAGTGGGTATCAGGTGTCCAGGAGGTACAACTGTACTCCTAGGAATAGCAGAGCTGGGAGCTCCCATGGCCCATACCTCTGGACAGATCCCATGAGATCTGGCTTCTGGGCAAGAAGATGTCTCCGTGCATCAACATCTCAAAAGCTATTATTACCTGTGAGCTGCCCTCTTGTTTCTTGAGCTGTGTGACATAAATACTAATTATGATGGTGACTGAGACACCTGTGCTTTGAGATACAATACGTGTCACTTCATTTGGATGAGTAGAAAATTTCAGGGTAGAAAGATGACCATGAAATATCTATTCAGAAATCTAGAAAAGAGACAAGACTGGGAGGCACAACAGAAGTTTAACAAAAAGACATTGCTGTGCAGGATGGAGAGCATCCAAGATCCCACTGAGAGATGAAATGTCAACCAGCTGCCCTGTGTCTCAGGAGACCGTCCCAGTCACTCTCCCAGACACAGCTCCTCCCTCCTCCACTGTTCAGAAGTGAGCAGGGATAGCTGCAGCGAGGCAAAGAGCAGGGCCTCTTTCCCCCTTCTCGATGCCAAGTGGAAATGAGATTACTGGGACAATGAGACCCAAAATCGTGCTGTCAGGTGGGGAGGACACAGACGCCAATGTGATTGCTGCTGTTCACTTTGCTCTGATGGGGCTATTCTTTGAGCACCGCTGAGTTCTATTTTTACCCACTTTATCTGCTGATTAAACATCGCAGAGAAATAGTGTCATTGTTCAACACCCCTTTTGGGCCAGCCAGTGAGCCATCATGGGGCTGAGACGTAGGACTGGGAACTGCTAATGCATTTGCAAGAGTCCTGACTGTGTGGGGGCTACCTTCCTTATTTGTGAGAGGCCACAAGGCATGCTCCCAAGAATACTGAGGTGGCTAAAGACTCCATGTTCATTCAGCATGGAGCATCCTCAGAGACAGGTGTACTACATGAATACAAGGTGGTTTAATTATTTGAACAACCCACTGACACCTTCTGATGAGCAGCAGTAGGTCCAGGGCTTCTGTCCCTCTGCTGCGCATGATGCTTGGGGACATCTGTTTAACGTGTGCCTTTGCACTGCCCCTATTGGCACAGATCCCTACGTCAAAGTGTCCCTGCTCTGTGATGGACGGAGGCTGAAGAAGAAGAAAACAACCATAAAGAAGAACACTCTCAATCCTGTCTACAATGAGGCCATCATCTTTGACATCCCCCCAGAGAATATGGATCAAGTCAGCCTGCTCATCTCGGTTATGGATTATGATCGGTAGGTACTGTCCCAGAGGGACATGATTCTCGCTCCATCTCCTCCACTCCAGTTCGGTGTAGGACTCCTTGGCTAGTGGTTCTGGGCTCGGATGGCTTCTGGCCTCAAATCTGGCTCCACCTAAGAATGGCACAGGAGTTTGAGGAAAAATATGGACTCCCCTTAGCAAAGGGCTTCCTCTCCTCTTTCAGCTATCTCCATCTGGAGTAACTTCACCCATCATTTTCCCCAGATTCACCCCTGACTCTTCCCTGTTCTTCCATCCTGAACCAAGTCCTGGCATCTGTCCTTTCAAATGCCCCCATATCCTGTTTCTGAGGCTGCTGCCACTCATAACTCTAGGGTGACTGTGTGGCCTCCGTCACCCTCTGCCCCAATTCTGCCAACAGACTAAGGACACATCTTCCTGGACACTTTCTTCTGGACCTGCCCTTCTCAAGAACTATCTCTGACTCCTATTTTCTCGGCTCTTCCTGTGGACTCTCAAGACCTCTCATAATCTGGACCCAGCACATCCATCCAACCTGATTTCTCCTTTCTCAGATGTAGTTCCCTTTTGCTAACCCTCCATTACCATCAAAACTGACTCTAAAACATTTTCCAGCTCCTCCAGCCCCGTGACTCCTTCTCTCCAGTTGTCATTTCGTTCGTAGGAGATGAAATCCATGCAATAAAGCCTTAATCCTGGATTTTTAGCTCAAGTTCTCAGGCATAGTAGGTGCTTGACAAACATACTTGAGAGATGATTCATGTTCTATGCTGAGTGAATAAATCACATTTCACCCACTGGGGGGATGGAGAAATGGTAGTCAGAGGAAGGTGATTTATTTTCAGATGCTGATGTCTCCAGTGAGGTTGTAATGTGTTGGTCAAGTCATATAAGGGAAGAGACAAATTCTCACACTCCCTATCTGCCACCATTTCCCAAGATGCCAAACAAATTTATTTTTCTGCTCATCTCTCTGTGTCCAACATCTGCCTAAGGAGGATGGGCAAAGCCTCACAGCCATTGGCACGTCAAGGCCATGCCAAGCACCAGTTTTCAGAGCTGACAGTTCTGAGTGAGCCCCACTGGGCAGACCCTACCCCCAGAACCTCCCTCTCTGGGAAGATGTCTGGTAGCTCACACAGGGTCCTTTGCTTCTCCTTCAGCGTGGGCCACAATGAGATCATCGGTGTCTGTCGCGTGGGCATCAATGCTGAAGGCCTGGGCAGGGACCACTGGAACGAGATGCTCGCATACCCTCGGAAGCCCATCGCACACTGGCACTCCTTGGTGGAGGTAAAGAAATCCTTCAAAGAGGTGGGTGAGGTCGCCTGGCCCTTGGCATGTCTGCTGCATGATGGCGTGGGCTGGAGAATGGCCATTGGCTGCTGCAAGAGTCCCTCGGCCTTCTGTGGGCAGGGAGCCAGGGGCCACACGCTTCTCACCAGGTGTGTAGCAGGCAGATGGGGGAAGAAGATGGAGGCTGCCCGACAAAAAGCCCCTGTTATATGTTTTGGTATCGGGTATCGAACTTGGGTCCTTGCACTTGAGAGGGAGGCGGCGGAACCACTGAGCTAAATCCCTGGCCCCCCTGTTATATGTTTTGAAAGCCACACTGAGTTCTTAATGGAAGGTAAGAACTTTGAAGAAGTCTTCCTAAAAGGCCACTATGCCAGGCCTGGAAAGCTTTCACAAGTCCCTGGGCCAAGTTGGTCCTTTAGGAGATAGTCCCAAGGGAGTGAGATCAGAACTTGGCAAGGAATTCCATGCCTGTCAGAACAGTGGGTTCTCTAAGGCTCAAGCCAGGCGGTCACTTGGCAGTTTTCACTACTTGGGAGAGATGACTGAAGAATGGATTTCTCTGCTTGGGAACTTGGTTCTCTCCATTGTTGCAAAAGGGAGTGTGGCCTCTAGGTGGTGTCACTCTTTCTGGCTAGGTTCTAACAGAGAGCCCTGGCCTGGGAGTCCCAAGACTTGGGTTCCAAATTTGGCCCTTCCTGACTTTCTGTGCAATCTGAGGTCTGCCGTGTCTCTCTCAACCGCAAAGAAAATGTCCCTTTGACTGATATTTAGTTTTCCCCCACACCACCAAATCCCACCAGCTTAAGACCCTGTGATTTATCACATTGGTAGTCCTTGGGCTTGCTTTTTCTCAAAATGGGTTGGAACATAGGGACACCCAGGAAAGCTCTCAACTTTATTTTCAAGATCTCATACCCTAGTCCATCCTAGAAAGTTAGATGATCATTCCCTCATCTTCACGGGCTGCAAACTTACTAAGCCTAGGGGGCTGTAGAAAATTAGAAATTTTTCTAATAAAAAAAAACAAGCTTTATCCCTTCTACCACTGGCCCCTCAGTTTAAAAGCAGAGTCACCTTAAAAACAGAGCAATCCCTCCTCCCACTCTGATGCAGAAAAGATGAAAAGGTGCAGATGTAAACCCCGAAGACCACCAGCTCCCTTTCCTTCTCAGGGTGGATAGGCCATTTCCACCTACTTCTAGCAGTGCGAGTCCTGAGAGAGATTGGGAGCTGATGGGATGGGCATGTGGCGATAGTGGCCTCTAGGGAGCCAGGCTATTTGACTTACCTTCCAGATAGACCTGTGCTCTGTAGAGCTCCAGCTGTAGCTTAGACTCAGCACTAAGGAGTCCGACACAGACTAAAGTTCCTGTCAGCTAAGGGCTCGCATCTCTGTCTTGTGGTTGCAGAGCTGTTGAGCTTTAATGATTGAGACCATTCCCTCAGCTTTCTGGTTCTCCTTTGCAATCCCCTCCCTTCAGAAGGACCTCTGTGCGGTGAGTGTGATACCCAGCACCAACTACAGGTGGAGCTACTGGGCAGGACGCTGGGCCATCTGGGGACAGCCTAGCACCAGACCGAATACAGTGTGGGTTCAGCCCAGGAAGAGGCCATGACAGCCCCTCCCCTTTAATCCTGTGGAAATATTCAAGAATGGACTAAGCATACTAAACTGTTTAGAGTGATTTGGAGCAGGGCATGGAATGAATGTGAATTAAGAGGGCTGTGGAGCCTCAGGCAACCCCCTGCTCTACTCTTTTTGGTTTCCTGGCTGGTAAATGAAGGGAAAGGCCCTCCCAGCTCTGCTTTTCTGCCAAATGCTGACCCTTCATGACAGCGGGCCCAGGAGCCCACACGCTGCAGTGTGACTGCTTGTCTAACCTTGGATCTGCAATAACCCATTCCAGTGACCGGGCCAGACCTGTCTCTGGGTGACAAAGTGACTGACAGAGCTGTGGCCAGAAAGGGGGCGGTGTCCAGGCCCCAGCACCCTGATGAATACCACCTAATTAAACCAAATAATTGATTCAGAGTCCTGTTTCTTTGAGAATTCTGACTCACTAGTCCAGACTACAAAAGAGAGAAAGATAAAGTAGAATCAAGCCCTTGAAAATGAATATTTGATGAGATAGTGAAGGGAAAGTAACAGAATATGGAAAAAGAGAAGAGATTAAATTGATTCATACCCTTTGGGTTTACTTTTTCTTGACCTGGCACACTGAGCGCCTGACTGCTCCTCCCCCACCTGCCACCCAACCGTTTTCTGCTCAGCTGATCATTTCTCTGTAAGAAGGAGCTGAAAATGACATTTGTCTTTGCAATTTAGGTCTTCAACAGTCCGCATTTGTGTAGAATTTTCACTGATACTTTTAGCACGCACAGTTTAAATCTCTTTATAAAAGTACATCTAAACCCTATTGGGCTGGTATGTAGTAAATGCTCTTGTGTTTGTGTGATGCCTTGGGCTGAAAACATCATCTCAGCCATCCTTAGAGCTCACATCCTGCCTTCCTTCTGGTTCTGTTCTGGCCACAGAGCAAGCCCCTTGCTACTGAAACTTGGGTCTACCATTTGTATGATAAAGAACTGCTCTCCAGCTCTTGGAAAGATAAATGGCATCATATCTATAAAGCACTCTGTATTTATCTTACATCTTTCTTAGCAGTTTCAAGTGCTGTGATCGTTTCCTTTTTATTAATGAGAACAGAAGGCACCATACTTGCTCCCCTATTTGGAGTTTAAAATAAGGCTGAGGGAAACGAATGAACTGAAAAGGTATTTTTCCCTGCTGGGCTCTCTCGTGAATAAAAATCCCTCAAACCATAGCAAGCATCCTTCCTCAGGTGCAACACATGCCGCCTTCCCTCTCAGCACTCCTGCCCAGTGCTGTGTGTTATTGTTGTCACCTCATATGGGGCCCCATTGATGAGTGCCCTTCTCCCTGGTGCTTTATTAGGAAGGGCCAAGTTCCAATCATCTGCCAGAGATTTAGGATCCCTGTTGGAACGTGACCCAATTCAGAGCAACAAAAGACCTCGCTGGCATGCAGCCACCCTGGAATAATGTGCTTCCTGCTTTCCAGTGACGGGCTCTCTGCTATTTCAGAGCCACCTCGATAACGCCTCCTGGAATCATCCACCTTTCCATTGTCCATGAACCCCATCTCCTCCCTTTGTTTATCTTCATAGGAAAAATCAGGGACTAGCAGGGGAGCCAGTGTTCCTTCTTCATTTGTTCCAGATAAACAATTATGCTCTGTGTGACTGCTGTTATATAAAGGAAAAGAGGTGCTCTGTGTAGCCATTTCATGTTTTTCTCCTCTGACCTGGCCTATCAATCAGACTGTTTAAGTGGTATGCTTACCCAGGGGAGAAGCCAGAAATTACAATGTACCTTTCACTGACATCAGAGGTTGTAAAAGAAAATGTCCAACTCCTAAAATGATGGTCGGCCAAATGAAAGCATCAGTAATTGTCTTATGTCACCTTCTGGTTAAGAAACACTTGAGTCAAAAGTCACAGTGGGCTCAACAAACAGGCATTTATTTATCTAAAATATTTCACCAGGGAACCCCTCGGTTGTGATTTCCTTCACGTGGATGCTGCTCGCAGAGAGGCTGCCCCCTGGAGTTAGGAGTAAGTACCTGGTGCGGATCCTAAGAGATTAGGTTTCTTATTTCATTCTGTGTCTCTCTCCCCTAGTGTGGCCATGTGCCAAGACAGTGGCAGGATGGAGTGGAAAGAGCACTGAGCTGGGGTGAGGAGATCTGGTTTGGGATCCTGCCTCTGTCTCAAACTGGCTGCGTCTTGACTTCCCTGTGTCTTTGTTTTCTTATTTGCAAGAACAAGAAGGTCAGACTGGATGATTTCCCAAGCCTGCCTCCAGTTCCTCCAGTTCTGGCACGCTCAGATCGCTCAGGTCCAGATCACAGAATGATGGCCCTTGATGCCTGATTCTCCAGCTAATCAACACCTTGGCTAGGGATGGAGACCTTTAGGTTGGCCTGTACAAGGCGTTCTAAGGAGCCTCAGGAGTGACAATGAGGAGCTTCGGACTGGGGGCTTGGGTCTCTCCTCAGCTTCATGGGCTCCCTGTTTACTCCTCAGGGTGACTGTGGCCTATTGCTTAGGTGGCACAGCTCTGTCCAGAGATGGCTGTGTCGCTGGTGGGAACTGTCTTCTCCCACTCACCCTCCTATGTCTCCAAATTCATGGTTACAGATTCCACTGAGCCATATCACACACTATGGAGACCCCTACGGCTCATGAAAAACACAAGGGGCTGCCCTTGTGGTTCAGAAGGCCATCTGGATTACTGACTTAAGCCCTCTCTCTGGAAATGTGTCCTGTGGGCACTAGGAGAATACTGGGTCTCCCTTCTGGCCCACAAAAGGATGAGCGAGCCGTGGGCACTAACTCACTTTGAAGCTCTACCACTCCTAGACAGGTCCAGATTATTTATGGGGTCAGACTTGCCCAGGAGACACTGCTGTGCCTCTGACTGGCTTTTCCCGTTAAAGAAGGGTTGAATGGCGCAAGACACAGGCCCATTCATCTTCAGCCCTCTCCTTCACTCCATTACGCCTCATTGCATCACCCACTTCCACGGAGGTTAGAGTCCGGCTGAGAGGAGGTGCTTTGTGAGACAGGAAAGGTAGACAGGAAAAGCCGTTTAGAGGAGCCCAAAAGGGGAAGGGGCCACCTCTCCTGATGCCCTCTGCCTCTTCACAGGCCAGGTGCAAATGCCCACAGGACCTATTAAGTCTGAAAAAGAGAGCCCCAAACCAAAGCAGTATCAGGTTTCTTTCTGAACTAACAGCTCCCAGACAAATTGCTAATAATTCATGATCATGGATTCTTGGCAGTAAGGGCCCTACTCTGCAGATTGCTTCTTCCGCTGCTAACATAATCTGATTTCCAGTGTGAAAAAGAGCTGAAGCATTCAGAAATGGTCCCGTCATAGCACCCCATTAAAACACACACATGCGCACACATACCTGGGCACTCTACATGGCGAAGAAAGCTAAAATTATCTCTGCAATAGATCCTTTTCAAAAACCAGGTATTTCACACTAGAGGCTCTATGCTGTTTTCATTATGTTTTTTGTGTGTTTGTTTGTTTGTTTTTGCATGGCTGACAGCAAAATTCAAGAAGCTGGGAAAAGGTGAATTGAATGCATGGGCTAGTTTCATTTTGGAGGTTGAAACATCATTTCCCTGGGCAATCAGTAACCAGTTGTTTCTCCTTCCTGCAGTGGCAGGGCCGAGCTGCCAGCTTCGACAGCGAGAGCTCGTGCCCATCTCCGAAACCGCCTCCAACACCGTGAGCTGCACAGCCTGAGCCACACCAACTGGACTCAGTGATGTTCTTTTTGCACTTGTTCAGCCGCCTAAACACAGTGTTGTGCAGTCACCAAGGCAGCAGCTGTCCGTCTGCCACTCCAGAGTCTTAACTACTCCCGTGTAGGTCAAGGCCGAGACACTTGTCGTGTGGTCAGATCTGTCTTAGTCTTTTCTGTCTCTCAGAGTAATGTTTTTGTGGTTTTCACTTTATATGGTTCTGCTGTCAAGAAAAGAAGCAAAAACAAAACAAGAACACAAAAAAGAAAACAATGAGCAGGAAAACAAAAGATGGAGAGCCCAGAAGTTGGCTGTATAAAATACCATGTAAAACCGCAGTCTTTGGAGGAAAGGTGGATTGAGTTTCTAAAATTTTGTGTCTCCCCCAAGCTCTGCAGCCCTGTAGGGGGCAGCAGGGTGGAACAATGCCTGCATTTTCAGGGCCCGGCGGGAATGGTACAAATCAACCCGAGACCTTGTACGAGGCTATTCCCTGGTGTGGCCTAAGTCGAGTTGTGGACTCTTGTCCCACGTTGAAGTCGCAGGACCTCTGCAGTGTTTGCAACCCTGCAGCAGATACGCAGAGGCCTCACTTCCCTTCCTTGTTGGCTTGCCTCATGGACTAGAAACAACTTGATTTCTCATGGGGACTCCGTCACTTTCTTTAGGAATGACTCTGCTGAGACTAACCATGCAGTACGTTTTCTGATGTGCCACAGTGAACAAGCACATTTGTTTGAAAACAAGATCTTTGTTCCCCGAAATAACCTTCATTGTAAAGAGAGAGGCACACGTTCCACAGTGATTTCTGCATTCTACATGCCTTTATCACTCCACAGAGTGTCAATTTACTGTTTTAAATGCCTAAACAGATCAAAGAAAAATGTGGATATGACTTGCTTTTGTGAAAGAAGACTTTTGAAATCAGAGCCACAGTTTGAGTTGGTCTCTCTGGGAAGATCTTCTTTGTTGAAACTTAGCCGCCTTGAGCCTATTTTAGCCTCATGGACTCTGGGCTAAAACTCATCTTAAACCTTTAGTTCTATAAATCACTTAGGTACTTCAGCGTTGTTTGTTCCAGTGGTCGTGAGGGGTTTTGTTTTTGTTTGTTTTTCCTTCGGATCTCTAGCTTAGGCCAAATTCAGTGTAGGAAAAAAGAAGTCTGGACTATTCTGTATTATAATAGCACATTCCTCCTGAGTGAATAGTGGCCTTCCCATGAACCCCTATCTCTAGATTGATTTGCTCGGCCTCAGTCTGTACAGCCCTGGTAAGCACATAGAGATGGGTTTTCACTCCATCTTGCGACTGCACAGCGCCAATTTCCACCCGTGTATAGGATCTGCAAGGAGCAAGTGAGCTGATGAGCCCCCTTTCAACAAAGGTCAAACACATGAAAGCTATTTGCACACCTGTGTCGTATTCTTTCTATACATTACATGCTATAGGACCAGCAACTTCCATTAAAGTAACGCTCATTTTAAGCCAAGTTATCATATTTCTCTGCTGATAAAATGGTAGGAGGTGTCTGCTAGGGCTAAAAATGACCACATTGGGCCTCAACTAATAGGATATTGTGGCAAAAGATGTTTCTCACCTAGAAAAGTAAATGTAGATAAATCTAAACTCCATTCTGTACTGAACCTTAGGCTAGGGACTAATGTGTGGATCACTTGTCTCCCCAAATGTCTTGTGACTGACAGGCCTCCCTAGTCAGGCAGTTCTGTGTTTGGATGTTGCTTTGAGAGTTAGAAAAACCCCAAGGTCATGACCAGACTTGCAGCAGGCAACACATGTCATCATGTTTCTAGGTTAACCCCTTCAAGGTGGCCATTGCAATCACTGAGCAGATGCTGCTGATCTCATGAGTAGGAAGGGGGGAAGTAAGTTTCTTGGGCCATTGGAACCCACAAAATAGTGTGAAAGGGTCCTTCCAAAAGTGAGCTCAAAATGCACGTGCAGGTGTCACTTCTACACCCTAGGCAGGATGACCCATCCCAACCTTTGCAGAAGGACGTGTGATCAGTGTGAACCATGGAAAAGCCTTGCTCATCTGAGATATTTTTCTTACACCAAGTGGCTCTGTCCTTCAGGGAACACTCCAACTGTTTCAGAAGATCATTTCCTGAGCAGATTATGGCCAGCCGCCATGCCACCCCAGCTAACAGCTACCGCTGCAGCTCCAGCAGCCTCGGAAAATTCCTACTGGCATAGGAACATACCCCAGGAAGGCCTTTAGCTCCTGGATCCCTATTTCCCCACCCTCCTGGGCCCCCTGTTCCTCCCACACACACCAGTCGGGTCCTCAGTCTGAAGCCAGAACGATACCTGAATGGCTGCCAATTTCATTATCTAGCCCAGTATCTCTTCCTCACAGATGAGAATAAATTGAAATACAGGTTTCAGAGTAAACTGAAATTCCAAGTTGATTCATTTTTCAGCTTCCCCTGGCATGAGAAACCTCTTGGGTGGTTGTTGTGAGGTTTGCTGAAGTCAAGATAACCAGGGCTGTTTGCACACAGAAAAACACAAAGTTCTCTTCTTCATTTAGCAATGTTTCTGGGCTGAAAGATGTCCCCCTCCCTCTCTGCGCTTACCCAGGATGTTAATTGATTGTGTCATCATTTTAAAACTTACATTGTTAATTACTGCTTTGTGTCTTCCCAACCCTGTCACAGCCTGGAGTTTTTATTCAATTAAATCTCTGTCTCTTGCCCATTTCTCTTGTCATTTTATGTTCCTTGGGTTCAGCAGGCAGCACACACACAGGATGTCGTAAAGTCTTGTTGATAACTTTTGTTTCCCATCCACTTCCCTTCAGTCGGAGGTAGATGACAGGGCCTGTTGGTTGTCACTTTGCCCAAGGAGAAGCTGTGCTTCACAGCAGGCTGGAATCCACCTGGACTGTGTCAGGCTTGTGGCTAGTGCAGCATGTGGGATACAGGGTTTGACTGCTCCCCCCCCCCCC
>NW_022900945.1:44761088-44792773 GCF_012274545.1 Fukomys damarensis | reverse complement strand
GCTGCACAGACAGCCGCTGGAGCCTCTCTGGGGAAACGGGTAGCACTCGTCTCTGGAAAGTACAATGCTTTCGTCCACCAGGAAAGGAATCCTGCTAACTCTTGTAAAACATAACTTGGCAAAGCTGGGGGAAAATCCTACTGCAGACTCGAACATTTGAAAGAACACTGCAACTTAATAGAGTATCCTCTCTGCTTCTCTGCTCACTCCCCCAGCTTTTAATTAATTTAGAAGGCGGCCCTGTTGAGAGGAGAGGAGAGGAGAGTGGAAGGTACATTCACATCTGCACATCTGCATCTGAATTACTGGTGCTCTACAGGGAACTGAGCTGCTGCTGAGAGAGGCACCAGGCCTCCTCCCCCTCACCAGAGGCTTCCCATCAGGTCAGCCAGCGGGATTTGGTGATGCACAGACCACATCTAGAGCCGAAAACCCAATCAGATAAAAGTGTCAGTCCATAAGGGCTAGGCTGTGCTGTAAGAGCAATCTTCAGATCTCAGTGGCTGAAAGCAGCAGAGGTTTATTTCTTACTCTACATGCCCATTGTGCAGGGGCTGAAGGGGGACCTGTTCTTTGCATTTATTCGGTGGGGGGGGGTGTCTCAGGATGACTAAACAGCTAGCATCTCAAACATTGCTATTGCCAACCCCAAAGGAAAAGAACACCGATAAGGGTCTTAAAATAGGCTCACGTTTCTTTCTTTCAAAGTCCATTGCCCCAAACTGCCCATATGACCTCCAAAAGCATCAGGGGTTCAAGGAAACCAGACTGGAAATGTTTAGCAAGGAGCCCTTGGAAAGACCGCAGTGAACTTCACAGGCCTGGGGAGGGTGACAGCTACTGAATGGATGCTTCAGGGAAACAGGAAGAAGGGGGAACGATGCATTCTATTCATTGGTGAATGAATCTTGCCCACAAAAATCTCTCAATCCAGTAAAATGGCAGTGCGGGATGACAGCTCACGGTAAAAAATAGAAACACAGAAAGGAACTGCAAGGCTGAAGGAGTCCAAGAAAGAGTACACAGCTCAGCAGAATGAGTGATGGTTTCACAAATAAGCGGCATCCAGTCAAAGCCTTTAAGAATGAGTAGAATTTGGATACATGGAATTTGTGAAGAGGAGGGATAGCCTGGGCCAGTGGTGCCAAACTGATGGCATGTGCTACTTTTCTTTAAGGACAAAAGATGCCAATGTATGAAGTTTTTTCCCCCCTAAACTAAAACCTCAGTATTCAGGTTTAATTGCAGTGTTGGCACATTGTGATAAAAGAGTGGGTTTGGGGCATTTGTCTTAGGTCTAGGCTGAGGCATCCACACAAGTGAAGACCCAGAGCAGAAAAACTCTTAGGGCTGCTGGGGATTTAGCTCAGTGGTTCCTCTGCGTGCCTCACAAGCCCAAGGACCTGCGTTTGATCCCCAGTACCAAAAAATCTCTTAGGGCTGCTAAGCACTCTGTGTTTAAAGGAGACAGGGAATCCCCAAGCTCAACCACCACTGGTCAGCCCATGCAAAGCACAGGATTTCTACCCAAGAAGCTTTTTTTTTGTCCCCTGCCATGAGCCCCACACCACCAGATTCTAGCCCTAGCACCTGTCTTGTTCTTGCCAACCACCTTTATTGTGAATAGCTCTGCTGGCCCCTCTTTTTGTGGCTTGGTGGCTGCTCCCAAATGGACCAATCCCTGGGGAAGGCAGCACCTCCCTGATCTTGAGAATCAGCCCAGCTGCTATAGTCACCCACTTAACCTCTTCCCTCTCTGGGCTGCTGTGCAGTCGGCAGCCACTTGAGACTTTCTGATTTGTGCTGTGTGCTACTCCCCCGCAGGGTGAGCCTTGCCCACGCATCTGATGCCCTAGCAGAGGGCATGGCCTCCCCAAGCTTCCCTTTAGCAGCAAGCCCATGAGGGGATCCTAGGGCCACAGGGAGTGGCAGCAGAAGTCCATTCAGGAGAGGATGAAGGCTGAGTCAGGCACAAGCAGTGCACGAGGAAATAAGGGCACCTGTACAAGATGCAGTGGCTCCAGAGGGGGAAATGCCACAGGGCCTGCTGCTGAGCTAAACTGGAGTGTAAGGAGAGGAAAGGGGTATTCATAAGGTTGTGTGTGTGTGTGTGTGTGTGTGTGTGTGTGTGTGTGTGTGTGATGTGTGTCTGCTGGGGTTTGAACCCAGGGCCTTTGCACTAAGCTACATCCCCTACCATTTTTATTTCTTAAGACAGGGTACTGCTAAGCTGCTAAATTCCCATGCTGGACTTGAACTTGCAATCCTTCTGCCTCAGTCTCCCAGAGCACTGGGATTAACTGAAATTCACCTCTATGACTGGCTTCATGCTGTTGGACTCTAGTACCTTGAATAAAATGCTGCTTGGACTTCCAGAAGGGAAGGAGGCGTGTGTCACCATACCCGGCTAAGTGTTACATGTTTTTATACTTGGGAACTGAGTGTTCTATGTCTTCCACAGAAGCCAGCAACAGGGGGACAAGGACAAATGATGAGCCCAGTTTGGGCCGAACTGAGTTTGAGAGGCTGGAGGAGGGATGTCTGCAGACAGGTACAGCTGAAGATGCAGTTGGCAGAGAGGTCGGTGTGAGATGTTAATTTACAGAACTCACAGAGGCAGTGAGACACAAAGACAGGAGGCTAACACTGCTAAGTGGGTTAAGTAGGTGAAGAGAGCCTCAGAAAGAGGTTCTTCCGGAACCATCAATGTTTAGAGGTTAAGGAAAAAGGAAGGGATGTGAATAATAATGGAAGAGTGTCCACACAAAGCTGATCAATGAAAATGCTGATGAACAAAAACAGATCAATCGAGGTCTTCATAAAATGATTCTCCATTAACAAGCCCATCCAAGTTGCTTTCATATAACTCTATTTATTAAATCCCATTTTCACCCACATTTGCAATGCGCCTTTTTTCTACTCTCAGCTCTGCTCTTGCCTTTCAGAAATTGTGGTAATATACATATCCAAAGTGACCATTTTAACCATTTTTTTCTTCTAATTTTTATAGTACAGTTCAGTAGCATTAAATACATTCAGATTGGTGTGCAACCACTACCACTCTCCACCCACAGAATTTTTCATCTTATAAAGCTGAAGCTTCATTCCCATTAAACGATAGCTCCCATTCCTTCCTGTCCCCAGCCCCTGACAACCGCCATTTTAGTCCCCAGCCCCTGACAACCGCCATTTTACTTTCTGTCTCTATGGATTTGATGACACTGGATACTTTGTATGAGTGGAATCGTACGCAACGCTTATTTTACTCAGGGCAATATCTTTAAGATTTATTTGTGTTACAGCTTGTGTCAGAACTTCCCTCCTTTTTAAGGTAGAATAATACTACACTGCATGAATTCACCACAGTTTTGGTTTGTTTCGTTTTGCTTTTGGTGGTACCGGGGATCAAACTCGGGTCCTTGTGATTGCAAGGCAGGCAGCGGAACCACTGAGCCAAATCCCCACAAATCCTCACCACATTGTAAAAATCCATTCATCTGTCAAGTGAACACTTATATTACTTCCATCTCCTGGCTACTGTCAATGTTGCTATTCTGAATATTGTTGTACAAAAATCCGCTGGAATTCCTGCTCTCGATAATCCTTCTCAATACCTACAAGTGGAATTTCTATCATTAAATTCTGTTTCATGTTTTGAGGACCCACCCAGGTACACACTATTTTATATTCCCATCAGCAGTTGCGCAAAGAATTCTGATATATCCACCTCTTCACCAACATTTTTTGATGGCAGTGTGCTGGTGGATGTAAAATGGTATCTTATTGTGATTCTGAGCTACGTTTCTCTAATAGTGACGTTGAGTATCTTCTTTCAATTTTTATTTTTTATTACTACATGTTTGTAGTACGTAATGATTACATTCCTTGTGGAGAGTCAGCACATGTACACAACACATCTTAATTCATTTTGCATCCCTTTCCCCTCCGTCCCCCTTCCTCTGTGCAAAAGACCTATCTCCCTATTTCCTAATATCTTTATTTTGCTCTTTATACTTTGAGTTTCTCATATAAGAGAAACTATGCAATATTTAAGCTTATGTGTCTGATTTACTTCATTTAACATGATGGTCCCAGGGTGCATCCATTTTTCTACAAATAACTCAAGTTTGTCCTTCTTTTATGGCAGGGTAGTACTCTTAGTGTGTAAATACCACCATGCATATGTTGTAGATACATAGGTCACCTTCAAGATCTAGCATAGTAAAGGGATACATATAGCACTGTGAAGTGATGTTTTTAACTCTTTCAGAAATATATTTAGAAGGGGAATAGCTGGGTCAAATAGAATTTCTACCTTTAGTTTTTTGTCATTGAGCATATTTTCATGTGCTAATTGGCCATTTGTTTATCTGATTTAGAAAAATGTCTAAGCCCTTTGCCCATTTTGAATTAAGCCAGTTGTTGCTGCTGTTGGTGGTGTTGTTAGTGAGCGGTAAGAGTTTGCTATATATCCTAGCTATCAATCCCTTATCAAATATGTGATTTGTAAAACTCCATGTGTTACTTTTTTTTTTGGTACCAGGGATCCAACTCGGATCCCTTGAGAGGCAGGTAGCAGCACCACTGAACTAAATCTCCAACCTTCATGTGTTACTTTTTAATGCTGTTAAAAAGTCCTTTGATACACAAAAGTTTTTAATTTTGATGAAGTCTAATTTGTCTCCTTTTTCTTTTGTTGCTTATGCCTTCCGTATATCCCAGAAATAATTGCCAAATCTAAAATCATGAAGCTTCCCCAATGTTTTCTTCTAAGAGTTTTATAGTTTTAGCTCATTGCATGTAGGTCTTTGATTCATTTTGAGTGAATCTTTGTACATAATGTAAGAAAAGGGTGCAATTTCATTCCTTTCATGTGGGTGTCAGTTTTCCCAGCATTGTTTATTGAAGACTATCCTTTGCTCATGGAATCATCTTAGTACCCTTGTTGAAAATCATTTGACTGCATACGCGATTATTTATTTCAGCCCCTTGGTACTCTCACTGGTCTGTATGTCTGTCTTTATGCCAGCATCACACTGTTTTAATTACCATAGCTTTGTATTAAGTTTTGAAATGTGAGTCCTCAAAATGATTTTGAAGGCTAGGATATGGTTCATTGGTAGAGTGCTTACCTAGCAAGGACAAGGTCTTTGATTCAATCCCCAGCACAACTCCTTCAAATGCTTTGGCTTTTCAGTGTATCTTGAAATTACAATAAACTTTAGGATTAATTTTTATATTTATATTAATTTTTATATTTCTTTAGAAAACATCATTGCACCAATGGTGCATACTTGTAATCCCAGCACTCAGAAGGATAAGGCAGGAAGATCACAAATTTAAGGCCAGCCTGGGCTACACAGCAAAACTCTGTCTCAAAAAACAAAACAACAGCAACAACAAAATAGAAAGTCATTGGGATTTTTATAGAGATTGCATTGAATTTGTAGATCACTTTGGGTAGTATTACCAGAGATCTAACTCAAGAGGACACATTTACTTCATTCCCTTCTTGGGGCTTCCTGGGGACCCACAAATACTCACCATTAGGGCAGGGCAACACACAGTTATGGAGCTCAAAGCCAGCTAACCAGATCTTTTACACTAAGTTCAACTTTTGCAAAGTTCCTATAAAAAGTATCTCCCACAACTGTAAATGTGCAGCCCCAATTCCCAACCTGCCAATAAAACTCAACTCAACAGCCTAAATTATCTATCCTGCTCTGCCTCAGCCCCAGAATGCCCATCACTGGACTTGCTCCCATTATGGCAGGTTCGCCTTTTCTTCTGCAAGCACACATAGGTACTTACTCATTCATTCACTCAACAAACGTGTTGAGCATCTAATATATGTCAGGTGACATAATAGGGCTAAGGAAATACAAGTTAATAATAAAAACAACTAATATTTACCATATGCCCAGCCCTGTGCTAATTACTGAAGCTGTGTAATCCATTTAATTCTTCCTCCAATTCTAAAAGGTTAGGAGACTTGCCTGAGGTAACGCAAATGAACCAAGGTATTTAAAACTCAGAATTCACATATTCAAGCACAAAGCTAGTCTGTTGTCTGATGAAAACATAACTCTTCAAGAGGCTCATAATCCAGAGGTGGTGACAGCTACATAATAGAAAACTACTCTGAAGTGTAAATAAGATCCAAATGTATAATTGATAATGTGAAATAGGAAGAAAAGGGCTAAAGGGGTAGGGGAAGTGGGAAGGGTAGGGGAAAGGAGATAAGGGAAAAGAAAAAATATGAGAAAAGGAAAAAAATGGAAAGAAAGTCTTTGTAAATAGGGGAGGGTGGAGGGGGCGAAGGGAGGGCAGGGATATGGGGAAAAATGAGAACCAAGATCTGACATGTAAAGGTACAAAATCCCAATGATGAATGTAACTGTACTGTATATCTAAAAAGTACCAATAAACTCAATGAGAAAAAAAAAGAAAAGAAAACTACTCTGTAATAAGGTAAGGCAGTGCTAGAGATGCATCAGAGATACAAGGCATCCTGGAGCAGTATTATGCAGATATTCTTCATAGTGTACCCCTAAGTGCACCCTCTGAAACCCCAGCCTTATCTTTTCCCAGACAGGTCCTGCCTTGGCCTCTTTGAGAACCCTCATCATCCATCCATATTAATTTGGTGCCCCCCCATCAGTTACTCCTCCAGGGTCCACTAAAGAGTCTTGAGAACCACCTATCGCTGCCAACCCCAACCAGCCACCCACAGTGACAGATAATCCAAGAAAGGGAGAAGTCTTGATGAAACCTAGCTGCTCTAATGGAAAGCAGGGTTGAGCTCAGTAAAGACAGGAGGGCTCATCCCCGCAATATGCAGCTCCAAGCCAAACCTAAACCATTAAAACTGAGGGAACAGACAATGTGATGGAGAGTCACCACAGGAGAGGACAGACCAGACTCCGAGAGCCAAGGAACTTGCTCGCCCGGTCACTCCCTCAGGCCGGCTGGCTCCTGCACCTTCCTACACCTCTGTACCTACAGTAGCAGAGCCGTGACCCTTCCCTTAGGGATCTCAGCTGAGGACAACTAGCTCACAAAATTAGTGCTGGGGGTGGAGGGGGTTTGTGACTATTTTCCCTGAGGTGGCGCTTTTTCTGCACAGATTGGGAAGGTCTGGTGACACATCAGAGATTATCTAGACAGGCACAGAGCATAGATGTGGGCTGATGCCTCAGGCTTTTCTGAGACACGTAGCATTTTTCTTCTCTGGGGTGGCTTTATCCTGCAGTCTGTGCCTGAGCCAGTTTGGGAGAACCTTTCAGGCAGGGGCAATGAGGAATGAAAACCTGTGGCTAGAAATTCTGAGAGTTTTTGGATATATGTGGCTGAGATGACAGAGGACCTGCTACTCAGAGTTGAAAGGGCTATGACTCTTTGTACCCTGGTCTTTCATCTCCCTGGAAAAATTACTGACAATGACACAGAGCAGTTAAAATGGATTATGAAATCAAAGAACCAGACAAGCTTCAAATACCAGCTTCCTTAAATTACTAATAACTTTCTTTTCCAAGACTCCAAATAGCCTCACTTACTATGCAGAGAGATGCCCTGGGGCCTCCTGGACATGGACCTGCAGCCATCCTCCTGCTCCTGGCTTTCTGTGTCCCTGCCAGTGAAGCTAGGAGGTGAAACTATATTCTCTAGCAAATGAATCCCCATGGCTACCTGTCAAGTAGTGCTGTTTCCTGCCAGAATTGCCAGCTGAGGATTTACCAGTGTACTTGGCAAATTCAAGAGCCTTGAGCCAGAAGATCTGAGTTAAATCTTGACTTTTTGAGCTCCCTCATTGCTATGGTTTGAATATGCTCTCCAAACCCCTGGTTGGAATTTAACTGTCATTGTAATGGCCTTAAAAGGCAGAGCTTCTCAGAGGTGATTATGTCATGAAAATTCAGTCCTCATGCATTGATTAATGCGGCTATTGCAGGTGTATGTTAATTATTGCAGAAGTGAGGTTCTGATTTTAAAAAAGGAAGAGTTCACCCAGTTTTCTCTTTGTCTTGAGTGTGCATGCTCACATGTCCTGCCATCCTGTTGGGACACAGCACAGGCCCTTGCCAGAAGCTTCCACCATGCCCTTGAACTTCCTGACCTCCAGAACTGCAAGCCAAATAAACTTTTCTTTATACGTTACTCAGGTTTCTATAGCAGCAGAAAACAGACCAGACAGCAGCTTACCTTGGATGGCTCACTTAACCTCTCTGAGCCTCATTTCCCTCAGCTATAAAACAGGGACTAGCCGCAGTGACAGCAGGGGCCAGCTTAGCTTCTAACCTGTGTCCTGAGGACGCATTGCCCGGGCAGCGGCCTACCTCTCTGCAGGGCTCTGCTCACCTTTCCCAACTGGGTAACTTGAGAACAAAGGGAAGAAGCCACTGTGCTGCTCCTAAGCAGAGAAAGGGTGGGAGGAGCAGAGCAGGGAGGGGGATGTGAGGAATAAATCAAGTGGCGGTGTAATTAATTTAGATTAACTTAAGCACTGAGCATTAAAAAGAAACAAACGTGGTGACATTTAATGAATGTGTGCATCGATATCACACTCATTCCAGCTGTCTTTTTAAATGTCAAATAGTTTACAATTCCTTTTCTTTGCAGCTGGAAGGTGTGTATTAACAACAATGACCAGCCTTGGCTTCTGCCCAGAGGGCTGCCATGGGCCATAATTTCCAAAGCAGGAGGTTCCACCGGTTTCAGGAACAGGTGACAATGCCCAGCCCTCCAGAGAGCTGGATCCTGCAGCTCCTCAGCCCCTCACTGATCCGTTCTCCTGGGCCTTCACTTACCTTCTTTCCATCAACTATAAAAAACTCACAAGCTGTTGGCACAAAGAGAGACAGTTGATGTGTTCTCATGTTGATTCCCACTGTGTGTGACTCTTCAAACTTCTCAGAGCTTTGAGAGCTTTCAAGAGAAAACCTTAGCTGAACTCCAAGGGGAGAGAAGTCCAGGCCATGGTTGCTCCAGCGAATGCCAGTCTCAGGAATTTCCTTTCCAAGATGACTGGCCCTTGGTTTGGTCCCCTATAAATACCAGATATTGCTTCAGAGACAAACCAAGGAACAAACCAGCTGGATTTTCACTTTGGGGAAAATGTGAAGCCACACAGTACCAAACCTTTTTCATCCCAAACTCCAATCGTCACACCCTAAAATGAGCCTCCTGACTTTTAGACAGCCCGGTAGGGTCCCCAAGTTTACAGCTTGCTGAGGCACGAGGAGGAAGAATTGCTAACTCCCACACAGAAAAGTGGCTGGTGATTAGCTGGGAGTTGAAGTGACCTAGGCATCCTTAAAAGTTCTAGCAACCCCAGCACATTAACCAGGGCACAGCTTCTGGTTTGAGGAGCGCAGAGACGCCACAGTGTTCCAGGCCACTGACAGCTCAGCCCCAGCCCAGCAGAGCTGCTCAGGGAACACACAGTGCTGTGTGGAGGAGAGGACACATGAATTTTCAGCCAGGTGTGCAGGGAGTCTAGGCCAGCCCCTCAGGAAAAACGGGTACCCAGGAGCTCTGCTGCTCAGCGTACCTCCCTGCAGGAGTGGAGCCAGGCCCCAGGGACACCGCCACCCCAACTACCTTCTCACAGACGCAGGAAGCCAACTGTTTATTAAAGGAAGTGCTCCCAATCCATTCTTCCAAAGCTCTGTCCTTCTCTGCTGTCCTTCATGGGGCCCAGTCTCGCTGCCACCTCAGCTCTTCTACACACACTCCTAGAAGTGGCAAGCACCCACGGCCCTTCCCTAGCCCTCCTCTTACCCAGGACAAGATCCACCCCTCCACCTTGACTTCACCTACCACCTCGGGGTGGGGCAGGGGACTGACCTGCACCCCCAGTTGCCTTCTTCTGTGCACCAGACTGTCAGTTCCCCTTAAACAAGGTCTTTACATGTCCTGCTGTGACCTAGACCCCAAAAGGTGTACCCCAAAAAGCCCTTCCTTCAGAACTGGATCCCTCTCCTCTGGGGACTTCAGTCCCATTGTCACATTGGTTTAACCCTTGGCTCTCCTCTCTCATCCATCACATGTCATGTTTTTTCTCTCTCTCTCCCCTCCCTCCCTTCCCCTCCACACGCCTCTGTCCTGCTGTGCCTCTGGCCCTCCAGTGTGTCCCTCCCAGGTAGCTGCTGCAGTCTGCAGTCTCTCCTCAGAATTTTCCACAGCTCACCCTCCTGTGTTTCAACCCAGGGATCAAGAGTCTAAAACCTTCAGGGACTAAGCAGGTAGCACAGACGCATGAGGCCACAGAAGAAGTACAGTGGCAGGCTGTGGCAAATAAAGACATCCAAATTAAAATTAAATGTAATGAGCACTGCTGGGCAAACGAACCCTATTTAGGCCTACACTCCTGTCCTGCACCAGGCATGGATCAAAGAGTCATTTTTTCATCTGACTCCCTCCTGCTGCCTTGCACATGCAGGTGACCCTTTGTGATGAGTTGCCCACTTCCAAATGGGGGGCATGAATCAAGACCAGGGCTAAGCACCCAGCCTCAGAATACCAAACTTGGGGTCCACAGAACAGTTTCTGGGAAATCAAGCTTAACAGTAACCAAGAGCTGGTTCTAGCAGCGACCCTCAACATTCACTGTGCATCTGAACCATCTGGAAGGCTTGGTAAAATGCAAACTGCTGCCCACAGAGATTTTGATGTGCAGAGCCTGTGCTGGAGTCGAGGAAACTGTGTTTCAACAAGTCTGATGCGTAGTCAGGACCAGACGCCTGGGTCAGGAACATTGAGTCCCAGAATTCGCGACTCGGTTTGGAGTGGACAGTTCTTCCTGAGAAGACCCTGGCCCAGACCCAGCTCACAGGGGAGTGCTGACTCCCAGGAGCTTGGGCTACTCCTGCTGTTCGTGGTCAGGCTCGGGATGTATTTATTCCCCCTGCCCTGGGCATCTGTCTGGTAGCCCTCTATGCCACACAGTGCCAGTTTGGACAGAAGAAGGTCTTAACGGCAAGGGACCCACTCTGGAAGCTCTGTCCAGTGCCCTGAAGGTCGTCCCCCATTACCGCTATTGAGCTCAGTCCCCCCATGGCAGGAAGAGCCATCTGTTTCCCATGATCACGTCCCTCCTTCTGTCTCTGAAGCAAAAGCAGAGGCAGACAATTGATCATGGCTGCGAACATCTGTTATAAGCAGGCTGACTGCACAGGCAGGGACAGGAGGCAGTGGAGGTGGGGCCAGGTGCTGCCCTGGCCTGGCCGGTCTCTCACATACCCTCCACCTGCCATCAGTCTCTCCCTTCTCACAGTCTACAGGTACCCGGGGACAGACACAGGTGAAGTTTAGGAAGCAGGCTCCAGGTGATGGGGGACTGATTAGGGCAGAGAATAAAACAGAAGGTGAAGGCTGGGAGGACCTTAGTTCTAGCCATTGAGCCTGAGAACGAGAGGCTTAACTGAGCCTATTTTTCTACCCATCAGAAAACATTTTGGGCTGCCCCAAAGCAATGACCTCTCTCCCAAGCTCCCATCCTCCTTCACAAGCTGTACACTCCAGGGAAATGCATTGGGGGCTCCCTCGGTGCTTCCACCTTCACAGGCTCCCCTCCCTTCTGGACACCAGTTTCCGGGTCCTCTCCTGGGCACGGTGCCATTAACATTCTCACTCCCAGGCCCGGACTCTGAGTCTTCTTTCCATTTTCTCTCCTCAGCCCAACCACTCCCCACATTCTGTCCATTCTACCCCCTCGGTGTTTCCTACCTGCTCCCACCCTTCGGAGACCGGGCCTTAGCTCAGGCCTGCTACCCACCTGCCCCAGGTGGTGCAGTTTACCAAGGAGCCTTCAGGTCTCTGCTCTTCTACCTCCCTACACCTCTAGTTCTCAACCTGGCACTCTGATACCTAAGCGTCTTCAATATTTGAAAGAACTATTGCAAACAGTAGAGTTCCATCAATAAAAGTGCAATAAATGCAATGTGCTAAATGTTTGAAATTAAATTGTTAGGTCTATGGAGTTAAATTAATGAAAGTGTGTCCTCATAGTGGAAGACTGGGACCCACAGCTGACCTGCGTTGGCACAGCTCTAACTGGTGATCTCTCTGCAACAGGCCTGGGCTCATTCCTGAAGGCCCCGTTCCTCCAGACTCCTCACTATGGCCACGGGCCCCTTCCTACTCATTCCAGCCTCAACTCGGGCTGCATTTCTCAAACACCTCTGCATTTTGACCTCTCCATGACCTTGCTAATGCTGTCCCCTCATCTTTGAATGTTTTTCCATCTCTCCTTTGCCCCTGAAAACTTTCTCACCCTTCACATTTGTCCCTTGCAAAACTCAGGTTGAAGTTAGGTTGGTATGATTGCGGTGTAGTAGGTAAGTAGGACTTTTCAGAGATGATGAAGTCATTAAAAGGGACTAAATCCCTTTCTCACAAGAGTTGGTGCATTCTCACAGAGCGGGGTTAGTTCTTGAAAGAGAAGTTTTTTTTTTAAAAAGCAGACCCACCCCCATGCTTTGTCTTTTCTGCAAGTATCAACTTACCTTTCTGCTGTTCCACCATGTCACATGACACAAGGCTCTCGCTAAACATGGCTGTCCAATCTTGGATCTCCAGCCCCCGGAACCACGAGCTACATAAACATCTTTTTCCTTTTAATTTACCCAGTTTTATTGGAGTTTCTCTGGGAATATAGTACATAGGATTTATACAAAGCAGAGCTGTGGAGAGGGGGAGAGCGAAGAGTTCTGGCAGGGCTTTCTGAGTCTGTCGTGCTCGTCCGTTGACAGATTACAGATGTTGTCATGGCTACTCGGGTGCACCCTACCAAGAACATGGTTACCTAGTTAGCCTAAAGTTGCCTAATAACACAGTTAACCCATTGTTGCCCGATTCCATATGGAGGGGTGGTCTCCTCTCTCAACAGTACTATGTATAGAGCCTGACACATCATCGGTGCTTGATAAATGCTTGTTGGGTAAATAGGAAATGTGAATGAATTGAGTAGATAACTGCTATAAGCTAAAATCAATATAGTCATAATGACCCAGAATCATCCTGTGCCATCAACAGAGTGTGGGATCACTTATGATTTGCTGTGTGCTCCCACTGCCCCTATGGTCGTGAGTGGCCACTTAGAACCAAAATGATCACCGTCCTCCAATTATACCAATACTGACCATAGCAGCTGCCATCTGTTAAACAAGTATGAGGTGTCCATCACCATGCCAAGTCCTTTACTGTCTTAGTTACTTGTCTCGTTGCTGAGACAAAATACCTGACAATACCTTTAACCTAAAGTTAAAGGAAGAAAAGTTTAGTTCAGCTTCCAGTTTGTAGAGGTTTCAGTTCATAGTCACCTGGCTCCAAGGCAGGGTGGCCTGGCAGAGGAGCATCGCAGAGGAGGAACAGTTCGTGGTGGCCAGAAGGCAGGAAGGCAACAAAGCAGTGCAGTAGTGAGTGACCACAGTAAAACTCTTTCTGTCCCTTATACTTTATCCATGTTGCCCGCCCTTAGGCCAGGTAGCACTTATACCTAGGGTGGGACAGCCTTAATCGTAGCATCTCGACATCAATCTCAGAATCACATCTTTAATCCCAGGATCACACACTCTAGATCCAGCCACCTCCAAAAAGCCACACTACGACTGCATGAGGCTTTGGGGGGACATCTAGATACAAGGCATAAATTTATATGCATTATCTCATTGAGTTCCACCACCAACCCTACAAGTAGGTTCTGTTAGTATCATTCTATTACTTGGATGAAGAAACACAGTAAGAGAGGTAAGGGAACTTGCCCGAGGCCAAGGGAGGAGCTGAGAAAGAAGAGAGGCTCTGACAGCTCTATCCCGCCTGGGTGTCTTTGGCATCTCCTCCACCTTTGCCCCATTGGCCCTCATTGGGCCAACAGCATGGGTGAGAATTTTATCTCCTGCCAGGGACATGATGAGCCCCATAAGGCAGATGGGGCGCAGGTGCAAAGGACAGACCACTGACTGGGCTGACCCCGGCCTGGCCAAAGTGCAGGTTTCTCCATAGGCCCCCAAGCCCTGCCTGGATTCTTCCTTTCTGCCCTAGAAACCTGGGCCCTGGCCAATGAACGTCACCAGACCAAAAGTGCCGCTTGTGCCTGTCCTTCCCCTACAGGGTGGTACCTGGGGTCAGGTCCCTCTGATGGTGAATGGTTTCAGTATGCTGGCCAGTCCCACTAAGAAGGTTGGAATACAAACCGGGCCAGTAGGAAAGGGTAATTAGGCAGCATTTTCCTGATGAGGTGGGAGGATCAGCAGGTGTAAGCTCAGGGATCTTGGTCCTGGTGTGCATTTAATTAAATATCACTGTTCTGTTCGCACATTGGATGCCAAAACTTGGGACAAATCCTAGCCAACCTCTTTCTTGTTATTCCTGGTGGAAGGAGGCCAAGAATATAGTGTTCCCTCACCCTCATCGGCAAAACAAGGCAACACACAGCAGCCAGAACCTAAGCCTCCTTCTTCTGTGTGCTCAGCCTTTGATTACGAAAAGAACAATCCAAAGGGAACAGAGAACCCTGAGGAGACAGCGCTCTAGACAACCCAGGCAGACAAAAGGATTGGCTGACCGGGAAGGAATGCTAAAAAATCAGTTAGGCAACAGCTTCCAGTCATCTTATTTAAATTCTAACAGGGCCTGTATTCTGAGATAACAAAGGCCACTGTGTTTAATTAAGGGTATAAATGGTAGAAATATGAGACAGGAGCTTTTACGAGCTGTTAATGAGGTGGATGAGAAACCTCTAAAAATAAACCAGGGCAAGTTGAAAGGGTAATTAGAGGTGCAAAAATAAACAGAGGGTGTCAGGTTGAAAGAAGTTCACTGCAGAGGCTCCTCCGACAAGTCCCCGGTAGGTAGGGCATGCACACATCCTGTTAACGTGCCTTGGACTTTGAAGAATGCTAATGAGTGAGCCGGCCCTCCCTGCCACCACCCCCTGCAATCCATGAGTGAGCTGGGCTGCCCCTTACTTCACAGGGAGCCCCAAAGAGACCTCGGCAAATATGAGGGGGATGGGGAACCTGAGTGCTAAGTGTTAAACCTGACTCCTCTGAGCTGAGAGCCGGGGCCGTGTGCCTATGTGCCTGAGGGCATAGCTTGGCACACAGCTTCTTGTGCTGCACACTCAACGAACACAAACGACACCCCACTTACCTGCTGAGATTGCCATAGAAGGCCAGTCCCTCGTGAACCTCCGGAGAGCGGTGATTGGTTGCTAACTCTCAAGGCGGAATCGAGGTGTCCTTGTGCGCTTGCCACCTCCCACCGCCACAATGTCTTTCTCCTCTTTTCCTTTACTGAGTGAAACACTTCCATGTTAGGAAGTGACTCTGCGGTCAAGTACATTTGGGAAATTCTTCTCATACTACACTGCTCTAGGAGATGCACATTAACACATTTAACATTCTGAGAATAACTGTGGTTTAAAAACCTTTTTATTTAACTTAGCATTTCCCAAGTGATTTGACAGTGTAACACTTTTCCACAAAATACCAATAAACTCTCTATCCACCGCACTCCTCTAACTAGGAAAATTCGAAAGCATTCCTTAGAGCCCTGATGACCAGGACTTGGTCTGGTGGGGATAACTCTGGAACACAGGCCTCCTCCTGCTCCCTGGAGGGGCCAGTGGTCTTCCCCAGAGGGGATAGAGTGTGGCAGGGTGAAGAAGAGGAAACTCACCTAGAGAAGCAAGTGACTCCAGGAATAGACTCCTTTCATTCCCTTACACTCTTGCCAACTTCTCTGCAAAAGTCAGGCAGTACTAGTCCTTATGATTAAGAAGTGCTAAGCTGGGTGTGGTGGCGCATGCCTGTAATCCTAGCACTTGGGAGGCTGAGGCAGGAGGATCGCTGAGTTCACAGACCAGCCTGGGCTACATAGTGAGTTCCAGGTCAGTCTCAACTACACAGTGAGACCCTGTCTCAAAAAACAAACAAACAAACAAAAAAGTGCTACCCACTCCAAGAGAATGGCTTTCTCAGATTCTGGTGCAGAGCATATACTCCGACCCCTACTCTGTGAATTCTGAGTCCTTTCTTTCTCTAAGGAATCGACAAAAGTTTACTCAGAAGGCCTGGTGCTTCGCAGACACAGCTACAGGCTGTGAGAGCTGGGCAAAGAAATTTCACCCTTTTCTATCACCTCCTTTGAAAAATAAGAATAGCCATAGTAACTACCTCCCAGAGTTGCTTGTGGGTCAATAAAATAATATATACAGGTGTTTAATATCTTGTGATGCACTATATAACATAAGGTATTTATAACGATCAGAATATGAACATGTTTCTCTTTCCTTCTATACACTCCTTGGATGATTTTGTCCACTCCCAAGGTCTTAGGCATCCTTACCACATGCTGTAACCATCGTGCTACAGAGGGAAGGGACCATGCAATATACACGGCTATCCCTCCAATACCACTGAACTGGACAAACAATGAAATCCTGTCAGTTTTGTTCTACTGCTTGCCTGTCTGACACATGGTATCTCAGTTTACAAACTTAATTTGTTTTACCAATATGGGGAAGATGGCTACATTTATGTTTATGTAGGAAAGATGGCCATGGCGGTATTTGTCATCCAACGTGGAGTCTGCAAACAGAAGTAAAATTTTGGCGAATGCTTTTGCTTATGAACCAAATTGTTGGCAAACAGAAGCATTTGTGAACTGAGCTATTACTGTATGACCTTTTTCCTATTCAGAATTTTCAAAGATCCTTCCATCTAACTTGATCATATTTACAACTACAAATCATACAAGTCCTACAGGAAACAACCTGAAGTCATTTCAAAGACAGCAAGAGCTATGAGGTCATCTCAGATGTTGCTTGCCTGCCCTAGAATCCACAATATTCAAATCAGGTCCATTCCTCTTTTAATTCTATGAAGTCCTGTCCAAATGATGTGGTCAGGGAACATTATAGAAACACAAGACAAATTTCTGGGCCCTTAGCCTGTGATCCATTAAAAATGTGATTTTTATTTTCTTCTGAGGCAATAAGAGACTTAAAAGTGTTTTTTTCTAAAATCTGTGACTCTTTGCTTGGGCCTACAGATTCCCAGTAGGTAACTAATAATACTGCAGAGTTTGTCCTTCACTTTGTATCCTTTATTACCTTAAAATTTTGGATATAAGTCTGTTACTCATTTAAGAAAAGCCAGCAAACAAAGCTTAAAACCCTAAACTTACCAAGGCCAGTAGTAGTAAACCTATGACATGTGTGCAACAATGGGCTCTTTGTATCATGGAAACTCTAAGAGGTTCTCCATCACTGACTAGGCTCTCTCGTCTTCCTTCAAGAGGAAGGACACCAAGATATCTTATCTGTAAAGTGATTTTCAGGGTTCAGAGGGATGTCCATTTACCAGCCTTTATAGCATTCAGAGCAATGCCTAAAAATCTCCAGCCATTGCTCTAAACCCATAATCACCCCAGTTCCAAAAAAAGAAGAGTCTTACATGACTGAAACAGTCACAAAGACAGTCATTTCATAGGAATAGAGATGCACTTCAAGTCATGAAGATTCCTCCAGAACTACCAAACCAGGACTGAGATAATGACCTACCGGACCCCAGCCCTCTACAATACCCCATAAAATAAGTCTATTCTTTTGTAAATGAGCCAATTTATTCCTCTTCATCAGAGTGTGGCCCTCCAGCTACTACTCAAGCTGGAATACTTTCCCTGTTTCCTCTCTTGCTTTCCAGTTAAAGCTTTTGCTTGCAAACTCATACTGTCACTTTAGATTTCATTTCCATTATCACTAAAACCAGCACCCATACTAGCTAGCCAGTGACACAAAGGTGATTTCTCATGTATGTATAATCTATGCACTGCATGGTAAATTTAACCTTGACCACACCTCCAATATCTAGTACAGTAGCAAAAATAAGGAGACAGTAAGAGGGAAGATCATTTACTTAGAAAAAAATAGAAGAAAGAGATCTCTAGAAAAAATCTATAGGACAGCCTCCTTGTCCAAGTATATATCAAATGGCTGAATCTACAAAGAACCCAGGGCACTATAAGGTCAATGTCCTTGGGACACATCCTGTTTTTAATAGTTGAAATTAGTTATGAAAACCAGGCTCATAAATTTTCTGTTGTTTAGAAGCCAGGATAGAGTTCTTCAATCTGACTTTCCAGCTCTTACTGACTTATATCATATTATATAAAAGGGATATAGCCAATAAGCTCTGTGTATGCGTTCCTAATCTATCTTTCCTTATCTGTATTTCAGCTCTAGCTCTGAGGCGTCTCTCTCAGTGGAAAAGGATCTCTTGTTTCATGGAGAAAGTAGAGTGAGAAATGCCCTGGAGGAGCTTGTGGGGGTATCATGTCCCCAGAAATTTCTCCTCTACCCTAATGATCCTTTCTCAGTTGCCTGAATATCTGTCTTCATCAATCAGAGTTTAAGCGTGGGCACTAGAAACTCAATGAGACAGAAAATTAGGACTAGTACCACTGTTTGGCAAGGACCATTAGTTTCTGAACTTGGCTCTAAGTAATCAGAGAGCTTCAATTATAAGCAAAATGGGCTTCCTGCACCAAAATTACATAATCACCCTGATTTTCTAAATTTGCTGATAGACATTCTGGGTGGAAAACTCTCTTCCTTGCTGGTCTTTAGCTAAGATTATAAGCAATAAATAATCTTCATCCTCTTTATATTTAGTCATCAAGCCTCCCAAAGCTTCTCCTTTGCTATGCGTGTGGTTTGGGTCTCAAAAGATTACAGGTGACAGTTATTTGTTCTTCCACCAAAAATCACAGATTGTAATTTTCCTATCCTGTTATAAATTTTAAAATTATATGTCATCCCAATGATACCATGGTTAATCACATATTTTAAGGTTCTATCACAGAGATGGTAAGCCTGTGACACATGTGTCACAGCAAGTTGTTTGCATCATTATAAACTCTAAACGGTTCCCCATTACTGTACTAGCACTTGAAACCCCACTCCTGGTACCGATTTCTATTTCAACTTTTCTGGTCATATAGTCAAAAGAATTGAGGGTTGAAAATTAATGTTTAATTTATTTTTTAAATTAAGAGAGAGACTGTGCACACAAGAACAACCAAGCTCATGGAAATTGAACTGAAAATCAGAACACAATCTGGCATCATCTTTTTCTGTCTCTGTGAGCACATATGTGATGTTTTCCTATGTTTTCATTAATCTGTGTCTGTTTCACCTTCTTCTCTTTTCAGGCTTTTTAAGAAGACAGCTCACAATCTTCTCAGCAATATACACATGAATCCAGGCTACCATAGCCTGAGTCTATAAGATCTATAAGGTCTTTCAACACCATCTATTACTGACTAGAAATAATTACTCAGTGGCTTGGTTGATGGAAACTATCCAGAGACAGAATCTGATTGGGTTTACTTATTTGTTTGAAGCTGACCACACATGAAAAATTACTGGTTAACTAGTGTGTTTGGTCCCCTTGCTCCATCATCTATCTATCTCATGTCTAGTCAACAATGGCAGTCATATGAAAACCATGTAGTACATAATTCTGTCCCTTCCTGGAGTTATGAGTAGCCAATACTGTATATTGAAATCCATAATCCCTAAAAACAAATTACAACTCAAATTGAAATTATCATTTTTTAATACCCCTCCTTTCTTTCCCTTGCATGATTCTGATCTCAACAAATGGCATCATCATCCACATAGTTCTCTAGATAGAAATGAAGGGGCTATTTTTCACGGGTTTTTTTCCTGCTCCATTCCTCATATCTAAATAAACACCAAATGTTATTGATTTACTTTCCAAATATCTCTTTAATCCATCCACTTCTATGCAACCCTCCAGCATTATCTTAGGTTAAGCTATTATAATCTCTTTACTAGATCACTCTAGTAGTCTCTTAATTGATCTCTCTCATTCTATCCTTCCTCCTACCAAAACATTTCCCATAAGGCATCAGGCAAATTTAATTATATTATTCTCTGCTTAAAACCTTTCAGTAGGCTCCACTGGTCAAAACCCTCCATAGCACAGCTTCTGTCCACCTCTCCAGGTTTCCTACTTGACTTCACTCTTAGAGCCTTTCTGAACAGGCAGCTCCCACAAACAACATTTTCCAGTCTCTCTTTGGGTTCAGCTTTACCCAATACCCTTCTAAGAGACCTTTCTTGACCTCTCTTAGTCTCCATTAGGTGTGCTTTCTCTGTATTCTCATAAGAGACTCAGCATTATCATAGTTCTTATCACTGTATATTGTACATGGCTATTTTCTTATCTGTATGAGCCACAGGACTTTAAATTCCTTAAAGACAGGGACTATCTTTTTTTATCACTGTACTTGACACATACTCGATGTGAATAAGAAAGACACATTGACCTGTTGAGATATATTCAGTATATACTCCCCACTCTGTGTGGGTACTTCTTTGTTGTTTCAATGATTACTAACTTTTGTACAGGGCCTTCTCCTTTGTAAAAGATATTCACAAATTGTATTTCACCGCATAATCCAAGCAAACCACACAAAATCTACCTGACCCTGACACAATGGCAAGAAAGAGGAAAGGGAAGGATATTACTCATTTTTTACCTAAGAAGGAAACATGCTTTAAATATCCTGAGTTGCTTGATGGCCAGTGGCTAGGACTGGTTCCTGCTGGGGAAAGCCCATGGCTGGAGAGCAGGTAATGAGTGATATGTGATACCAGAAAAAGCACAAGAATGAGAATGTTCTAAAGAAAAATGAGCTGTGAGGAGTGAGATTTGAGACCCTAACTCAGGAGATTCTGGAGCTATTAGGAAGAAAATAAGTGACCTATTCCAGGAGCTTGTAACTGTCACCTGAACACAAGGGAGGGGTGACTTTGTATTCCAACCAGCAGAGTGGATATTATGGTCCTTAAGTGATGATTTATGATATTCCCTAATAGCACTGCACATGCCTGGGCTGACCAAGGATTAGATGCAACATAGCAAGCTCAGTGAGTGGCTAAAAATCACTGGCCAGGGAAAAGTTAGGTACAGAGTGACCTGATTTTCTAGAGAACAGCATGACAGGGTAGGCCAAGCAGAGGGAGGAAATCAAGGGTTAGGAAGGGTTATAGAATAAATACAAAATGAGTTAATGCAGCTGCTGCCTGTGAGAGATGAGGTCTGCTCACCCCACACGGCACCTTCAGCTGTACTCCAAGTGCTACTCAGAGCTTTCTCTCCTGGCCATCAATAAGAGC
This sequence comes from Fukomys damarensis, assembly GCF_012274545.1. Classification (NCBI taxonomy): domain Eukaryota; kingdom Metazoa; phylum Chordata; class Mammalia; order Rodentia; family Bathyergidae; genus Fukomys; species Fukomys damarensis. The sequence goes on along the minus strand of NW_022900945.1, from coordinate 44,771,562 downwards.
ACTACTGTGGTTGTTGTTTTTATTATTATTTTAGTGCCCAGACATCAGAGTGTGTTAGAAAAAAAAAGTTTCACATACAAGGAGAAAACTCGGTCACAAAAGACAGCTCCATTAAATAAAATTATGCCCAGGAAACCCAAGCCATTGACAGATCCACAGTGACAGATGTACATCTCCATTTATATTACCAGTTGTACTGAAAGAAAAAGAATGAAAACAAATAGCTACCAACAAATAGCTTTGCCTGTGGGCAGATTTCAGGCAGGCAGGCAGGAGTTCCTTTGCCAGGTCTAATACTTGTAGCTGAATGAAAGCTCCGTAAGTGCTGACACAGTGGTTCTACAACTAAATGTGTGTTAGCATAACTGGTCTAACCAAGAGTAAATTTAAGATCACTGTTTCTGGGCTCTACTGCTGAAAAACACCATGGTGTAGTCTATTAGGGAAAAAGCAATTAACTCCAGGAGCTAATAAACTGGGGCTTTTACCTAAAGATCAAGAACTGCAATTCTTAATGAAAAGTGATTTCTTCCAGTTGTCTATTGTTTTGGGTCTTGAATATCCCCCAAAGGCCCATGTGTTGAAGACTTGGTACTCAGGGCAGGGTGTTACTGGGAGGTAGTGGAACCTTCAGGAGGACTTAAGCAATTTAAGAGACTCTGTCTCAAAATGAAAACTAAAAAGGGCTAGGGCAGTAGCTCAGTGTGAAGGCAAGTACTTCAAACACACCTTTTTTTTTTTTTTTCATCTCTTTAGGTGGTCTTGGCCTTAATTTTTTTTCCCCCAGGACTAAGGTTTGAATCCAGGGCCTTTGCACTGAGCTACATCCCGAGAACTTTTTATTTTTTATTTTGAGACAGTGTCTCACTAAGTTACCCAAGCAAGACTTAAACTTGTGATCCTCCTGCCTCCTGCCGCCCAGAGTGATGGGATTGCTGGTGTGCACCACCACATGTGGCTTTACCTTTCTTTTAAAGCAGCAGCTGGTCTTTTGGGGGCTGAGACTATCTTCCCACACTCACTGGGGTCACCATCATACCAGCATTACCTGCTTCCAGCCAGGGTTTCCTGGCTCCAGTGAGGATAACCTGGAAATGCCAAAGAGTTAACTTTGGCCAGTTTGTGGAGGGACAAGCCAGGAAGTTCGAGTCTGGCCTGGACTATATAGCAAATTCCCATCTCAAAAACAAAACTTGTGGAGGGACAAACGTCTTTCCTCCAGGCAAATTCTGGAATGCATATCAAGTACCTTCTCATTCAACTGCACCCAACCAAGCAAGTAGGCAGCCCGCTGGTGAGATGTCCCTCTGGTTCCCCTCTCCAATAAGATTGTCACATGGAAGCCTCTGTCACAGAGTCATCTACCTGGGGAACCCAGATTCAGACAGAGACAGAGCAGCTGACCGTGGGAAAGCCTGGCTCCCCAGGTGTGTCCCACAAGAGGGCTGCAATTCCCCTCAGCTTTCCCCTCTGGTTCAGAATTTGACTTTTTCACAACCAAAAGGGGGAATCTTTCTCAGCGAGTAGCTCATACTGCCCAAGCCAGAGGACACCAGTCTGTGCAGTTACCTCAGAAAATATAACTGTCAGACAGGTGGGAGTTGAAGGTACCTAATTAGAGCATCTTCTCTCTCTATTGGGTGAGAAACTTGAGAGGACACGTGGGCAAGAAGTCCCTCAGGGAGCGGAAGATCCTTAGCAGTTCTGGAGGATTCTCCACATCCTGTGACGTACATACCTCTTGGCTACAGAGATTGAGGGCCTCTCAAAGCATCAGAAGTAGCTTGTCAAGGACACTATGCTGGCAAGTTGACTTGGCCAAGGACTCTTCCAAAACAGTGCTTAGACAGGCACTGTGTATATCTGACCTGTCACACTCCTATTTTTATGCTTCTACGTCATTATTATTGTTTTTACTGCTATTATTATTGTAAAGAATGTAATAGTGGGGAACATGATTAATGCACTTTTCTCTTGCCTTTCAAAGGATCTGACCTTTTCCCACAGTGGGTCCTGAGCATCCATCTGCCTGGGGAGAGATTAAATTGTTACAGAATAATGCAAAAAAGAAATAAGAAGTTAATATTCTACTATTGACATTTAAAATTAGATTTCTCAGCAAGGCACTAATCTTTAGATCCAGGCTATTGTCTTGAGAGAGGTAGAATTGCCAAATGGCTAAAATGACAGACTCAGAAGCACAGTATCTGGTCCTAATCCAAGTTCTGCCATTTACCAATTGTGTGACCTTGGGCCAGTTACTGAATTTCTGTCTGACGTAGTCTTCTTATCAGTAAAATGAGGGCAATAAGAGTACCTACCGCAGGGGATGGTTATGAGAATTTAACAAACTAACCCACATAAAGTACGCATTCAACAAATGTTTATTGAGTTTCTCCAAACGCCAAACATTATAACACTTAGAAGCGTCTAGAATATAGTAAGAATTCAATAAATGCAGTAAGTACAGGCCATCATCTTTTTTTGATTAGTGCATTTTGTAGCACATAACGTTTACATTCCTTGTGGGAAACTGGCACATGCACATAGCACATCTTAAGTCCTTTTTCATCCCTTCCCCCACTGCCCTTCCCCCATTCCTTGATTCCCTTCCTGTTTTCGTTGTCGTGTTTTGTCGGTACACGCTTGCAGTACGCAACGTCCACATTCCTCGTGGGGAGTTGGTATATGTACATGACACCTCTTCACTGCTTTTCCCATCCCCTTTCCCTACCCTCCCTCTCCCCTCCTTCAGGCTATCATCTTAGAATTTCCTTTATCTTTCCCTTCATTGTATCAAGAGCCAGCTTTTAGGGTTAGGAATGTAGCTCACTGGTAGAACCTTGTCTAGAACATGTGAGGTTCTAGATTTAATTCCCAGTACCAAAAAACAAACAAACAAACAGCTTTTAGAGCAACAAGGATGCTGTCGCTGTGGTAGAAGGGGGTACAATTCAAGTGAGGAAAGCCTTTCCTTTCGCTACTGAGGAACTGGAGAAAGAAGGTGAAAAAAGGGAGTGGGCGAAGACAATTCTCCCTATAACACCCATGCACACACACATACACACACACGAGTCACACATATACACCATGCATACACACCACACACACCACATCATACATACATACATCATACACACTACACTTATCATGTACCACAAGCACTATATGCCCCACCGTGCATACATGCATGTATCATGTACCATACATGCCCATGCCACCCCCCCCACACAACCATAAACCATTTCACACACCCCTACTTTTGGGACCAAGCTTCTGAAAAAGTGAGAAAATTAAGTGCATTAAAGGTGTAGAGGCTTCCTGTGACAAAATGTGGATATGAGGGTAAACTAGCCTGTGAAGTAGGAGGAGGGTCTAACTTGTTTTTCTGAGAGTCTGTTTGTTCTAGAACCTTCCTGGAGTTCCAGCAGGGTGATGACCATGTGTAGGCTCAGGTTAGGAGAGCCAGATGAAAGACATCAATATAGGAAAAATATAATTCCCAAATAATTCAGATGGGCCGAGTTCGTGTCCCCTGCAATTGAAGAATGAATTCCAAAGGACAAAGGAGGTTAACAGCAGGAAAGTTTTTGGGGGAATAGGAATGGCTCTTGTAAGATAAGAAGGATCCCAAGTGGATTGCCACCAAGGCCCTTTGTCAGGGATCATTTATACAGCAAAGTCACAATATGGGTATAAGGTGGGTCCAACAATAATCAACCTATAGGATTACAAGTATAGCTGCTTAGCTAATATTCATCCAATAGGGAAGCAGGGCATGTAGCAAGGGTATATGGCTGACATCATTAACCTTGGCTAATCTATTATTTCTAAAACAGGAACATTTTTACAAGGGGATGGGTCCAGGTGTTCTTGTCACCCAGCTGGGTGTCTGAAGCATATCTAGACTTACTAGTTACAGTAGTCTCAAATCCTGCTTATAGGTTAGGGAAGTATGCAAATCTGGCCATTGTGACTTTATCTTGCGGCCTTGCTTTCTTCAGGTGTAACTCCAGCCACAATTCTGATGTCTTTATTTTTACTAACTTCTTTGAGAGCCCAATCCCTCTCTGACTGTATATTAATTTCTGTCTAACTTAGCTGCCTATAATAGCATGACAGAAACACGGGGATCTCTGCCCAGCCAGGAACTCCACAGTTTGCCAGGGTTTGGACCAGATTGAAGGAAACCAGATCACAGATCCCTTTGTCTGCCTGCTTTGGAGGCACAAGCGGTGGCTGCCACTAGGGACAAGAGAGCCCTGGACACACTGAGAATGTGGAACACCCTCACGTGACTACATGTGGCCACAGGGGACGGGGTGAGTAGACAGAAGTCTCTGAAAACTGGAAAGCAAGCATTTTCACACAGAAAGACAGGGTATCTCCTAGAAGTATTATTATATCATTGTCCAGGGTTGAACTCAATCTAGATTTTCTTCCAGCTACCCCAAAGCTAGAGATAAAATAGAGATTCCAATTCCCTTTGGATTTCCAAGGTATGATAAAAGCTTTGTGACTTGGATAAAATATATTTTATTGCTATTTTAATGGATACTATCATCTTCGGAGTCCTTTTGTTTCCAGGAATTGTACTCCCCACCCACAGAGCAATGCCAGTAAATACCACATGTTTCTATTCAGAGGCCTTGCCTCCTCTCTCCCCGGCTCCCTCATGCCTGTGTGTGATTGGTACAGAGTAGACATGTGGCCGCACCAGAACCGTCAAAAATCTCTGCCTCAGAATTTGGAGATTTCAATCCAAGGAAGATGAGCTGTTAATTGCTGAGACATGACCATGGAATATTTCCAGAGTGGCGACTCCCACAGCACTGGGCCAGCTCCCTAGTGAGCTTCCAATCACCACAATATGCAAATCTTTACATGAGCATTGTTACACATGAATTATTCTTACACTTAATGTCATATATTTTTTTTAATGTCATATATTTTTTGCCAGACTGTTTTCTAGTGATCAAATAAATGGTCATTGGGGTTTGCTCACAGAACACCTTAATTTAAGTGATTGCCTTGAGAGTATCCCAAGGTCTCTAACTGGGTATGGTGCTGAGGAGGCTTCTTCAGGGCTTGACCAGTGGTGAACTGGATTCTCACAGTGCCCAAGCTCCCAGACAACTGGAATTTCTGCAGCTTTGGACAGTGCTATCAGCATTACAGAACATTACTTTGGGTTGACTGTGGGTTTTGATAGCTTAATTACATTGGTCATCAATTATAAATTACATGCCTTATCAGTTTCTGTAAAATTGGCCTCCTCATTATTTGGCTTTATAATCATCAACTTAGTTTGTTTGTGGTTATTGTGTATAGTAATCTTTGGAACCTATGATTTCAGACTTTGAAACCAGGCATTATAGTTCAAATACAGAACCTCCTGCCCCATACATGGATGCATGCGTGCTCCCGTGTAGTTGTATTAGTAAGGAGGTAAGTCGTGTAATATAGACAAACTTTTTTTAATCCTCTGAAAGCTCAGACTACTTGAAAGGTTTCAGGGTTTCCGTAATTCTTCAGAGGGTCACAATGAAAAGTCTGCAACCTCTATTCCAGAGGAAGGATCCATAAATATAGAGCCTCAAGAGCTCCCCTGATTCTCACCCTTGGTGACACCTCATTAGTCAACCGATAACATTTCAGTCAACAAAAGACTGTCTATGATGGTGATCCCATAAGAGAATAATGGAACTGAAAAAATCCTGATTGCACCGTGACATTGTAATACCGTGGTGCAACTTATCACTCACCTGCTTGTGGGTAATGCTGTTGTAAACAGACCTACTGTGCTGCCAGCCCTATACAATATGCATATACTTGATAATGATGATAAGTGACTATGTTATTAGCTTATGTATTTACTATAATATACTTTTTATCCTTACTTTAGAATGCATTGTTTCCACTTATTGAAAGTTTACTGTAGACCAATATGCCATATTATCTCAAAAGCAGCTTCGTGTATCTCATGTTTACCTCATCTCCTGATTGTATCAAAGAAATCACATTAAAGGACTGCCCTCTACCATTCCTATTTGGGTAAGTACATCCCTGGTGTTTGTTCACACAGTGAAATCACCTGGAAACACGGCTCCCGGAATGTAACCCCATCATTAAGTGACATATGACTATACTTGCATCAAAAGAACCTTAAGTATTAAGGATATACCTATCTTACAGATAGAGACAAAAATATTAGTGTACTCAGTCTTTCCTTCTCCTTCTGCTGCCTAGAAAAACAAATTCCCTTGCTCTATTTTTTTTTTAATTACAGTATGGGTGGAATGGAGAAAGTAAAGGCTAATCAGATGTATAAATTACGTAGCACCAGAGAAGAGAGACGTGGAAGGGAAAAGAGAGAGTGAACCAGAGGGGAGTGAACAAGGAGCCAGGGTGGCTGGAGGACTCTGAAAGAGCGTGGGGCGAACTTTGTAAGGAACTGCTGCCGCCGTGAGTGGGGACACGGACAGAGCGGAGTTCCGTGGTGTGCAGAGACCACCTGACCGTGGCCCAGTGTTCAGGTCCGAGCCTGACCAGTCCTCAGTATAGATTTTTCCTGAGATAGATGCAGCAGTTAGAAACTAATCACTCACTAAATTGTAATCACATTTGAGTCCTACTTTCCTTTAACAAAAGCTTCTGAGTGGAGTTTGGAGCATTCCCAAATTTTTGAATCTCATATTATAGATAACTTCTTGGGTTATAGCCACAAAAAAGTCACATCCACTGAAAGTTGTTTTTATCAGTTTCTGTCTCAGGCAACCTTAACCTGCGTTCTTAGAGGGCTGCTAACTCCCACTAAGACACTCTTCTCAGACATATACACCTAAATAGAAGCCCTGTAGACCTAACTCTCTGCTGATCCTCTTTCCCCTACCCATGTGACCTCACTAAATAGCTGTTCATTACCTAATTGTCTATTTTATCTATCCAGTCAAATAGCACAAGACTGTAAGCCGTTCTTGTGGTGATGGTTAATCTAAATCCTTCGAGGAGCATAGATTCCTAGACCCTAATTCAAGCCTGCCAAATAAATTTCCTTGACAAATTGTAGTTATCTATCAGGCTCTGAATGCACCGCTTGGATTTTTTCTTTTTTAAATTTTTCCTTGGTGTTACTGCCAGCTTCTCCTGATTTTTGTTGTTTTTATTTTTATTAGTACATTATGCATGTTTGTAGTGTGTTATCATTCCATTCATTGTAGGGAGTCGGTGCATGTATATAACACATCTCAATCCTTTTTGTGTCCCTTCCCTTCCCCCTCCATCTTCTCTTGGTTCCAACACTGCCATAGTATGGTTATCCTTTAAAAACATTTCCACATCCATTGTGAAAAAGGACAAGTAGATGAGCCATGCATGTTTATTCCATGTCCCAAACTCACCACTGAGAGAAGGCAGGACTTAACCAATGGTGCTACCTTCACATGGAAGCATGAAGACAGAGGGGGAGAAAACCTCCCTTCATCCCACCCCTGCCTCAACAGGAGAGAGGGAGAGAGATCTGTTAAGAGGACACAACCATAGTCCACACACATAAAAGCGGCTTGACTGGTGAGGTGGCTGGGATGGGAGAAATAAATGAATCTGAGATATATTCAAAGGACACAAGTTGCCAGATTTGCTAATTCAACAGGTACAGAGGATGGGAGAGAAGAGAGAGAGAACCACATTCAGATTTCTGATATGAATGCAGGGTATGCTGGGTGCCACTTACCAATAGCCAGAACACTAGGAAAGAAAGGGTTTGAGGAAAGTGCGGAAATGAAGAGTTTCATTCTGGATGTGTGATGCCTGGGGGCCTCTGAGCTATCTAGGTAGAGATGTCAGTTAGGAGGCTGGATCTGCCAACTGGGAGCTCAGAAGAGAAGCTGGGGCTGGAGATGTAATGTGTGAGTCAGCGAGCATAAAGATGTTATTTAAAACCATGGAAAGGGCAAGAACCGCCTAGGAAGGGAATATAAAATCCTGCCCTCCCAGGCTCTGCTCCACGCCACCCTCCACCACACTAGTCTTTCTAAAATGCAAAAGCGTTCATGGTGGTCAGCTGAAAATTATGCAAAGGCATTCAAGGAGATTTTTTTTCCCTTCTTCTTTTAAGTCAATTCTACTAAAATTTTGTTTAAACTACAAAAAGAAAGCTGTGTTAACACATTGTACGTTGACCTAGTTTCACAGAAGAAATTATATAGCACTGATTAAAAGCCAGTACAATATTTAGAAAGTTAAGGAGAAACAGGGAACGCAAAGAAAAAGTAATGAAGGCAAGCAAATAATTAAATTATTGCAAATGTGTTGCTTTTAACATTACTTTCTCAGAATAACCAAGATAACTCATATATGCAGCCGAAGATTTTAATTGCGTAAAAGGCCACTCACTAGCTGCATGACCTTGTAAGCTGCTTTGATCTTGCCACGTCTCCTTTTGCATTCCTATAAGGTAGGGATAATGAGGTTGGCACTAGTTTCCTGGAAAGGTTGCTGAGAAGGCCAGATGAGCTAATGGAAATCCAAACACTTGAAAAGTTTGCAGGCGAAGGAGGAATTAGTTATAAGCTCCTTAAGTTCAGGGACAGCGACATATTATGCTGGTGTCCTCTCTGCCCAGCAGGGTACCTGAGTTCATTATAGGATTATTATTAGAAAGAGAAAAAAAAGTGCTTCAAGGACTCCCTATTGCCTTCAGAATAAATCTCGGCTGGTTCCCCCGAGAGCAGAGTCCGAGATTAAGACTTGAATGGGTAGAATTTGTGAGTTTACGCAGAAGGCAAGGGTAAGGCAACAGGTGGAGAGAGACAAAGTGAAAAAGCCAATGTGCAGTACAGCAGGGACAGCACTGCTGAAGGCGAGGGCTATCAATTCCCGGAGACGATTACTGAGCCACTTCTAGCACTGTCCACCCGAAAGACAGGAGGCCAGATCATTCATCCATCGGCTCCAGCCCCTCCCCTCATGAGCTTGTCCTGGGATAGTCAGCCATTCCGCCCCCACAAGTGGAGCACTTCCTGCCACCTCAGAGATGCCCAGAAGCAGAAGATGGAGGATGCTTGAGGTGGAAACTGTCAGGAGTGACTATCCTGAGCATGCTCAGCGCCCTCCACCACTGTGGCAGCTGAAGCCAGAGGGAGCCAAGAAGTCACTGACCCTACAAGACCCAAAACCTCCCACGAGACATTTTTCTCTCCTATTGTTTGAATATGTTCCCCAGAGTTTATGTGTTGGACATTTAATTCCCACAGAAAGAAGAATGGGAGGTGGGACCTTTAAGAGGTGATTAAACTCAGAAGAGTTCATGAAGAATTGATGCCATTAGCACAAGAGTGGGCTCCCAAAAAAGGATCAGCTCAGCATTTAGCTGTCTGTTTCTCTCTCCCTCTCTCCCTTCTCTCTCGCTCTCTCTGTCTCTCTCTCTCTCTCTCTCTCTCTCTCTCTCTCTCTGGTCATGCGATGCCTTACACTATGTTATGGCACAGTGCAAAGGCCTTCACTCAATATGGGAATTCCCAACATCCAGAACTGTGACCCAAATAAATTTCTATTGTTTATAAATTACCCAGTCTGTGGCGTTCTGTTAACACTGCACAAAACGAACTAAGATGTCCTACCATAAGTCATAGCCCTCCTGAGGAGGTTTTCCTGCCATCACACTCCTGATGACGAGGCAGCTCTATGTGGCCTTTCTTTGGACTTTATATTCCTTTTATTCCACCTCCTTGAGCCACAACTGCATGGATGAAGGGCAGCTACCTGTCCCCAGGGCAACCAATCTTGAAGCTGGTTGGGAACTCATAACTAGATAAGACTAATCAATCAGATTCTCTCTGGGGGGTTTGAACTGGGAAAACCCAAGAGAACCGAGCCCAACAGCAGTAGGGATCGAAACTGATGGGATGGAAAGTAAACATGCAACTATGATAGGTCAAGTTTGCCAGGGATGCCTGGATCAGAAAATGGAATCATAAACGTGATTATTCTTGAGCTGAGCTTTTAAGGGCGACTATGTGTTAACCAGGGAGACAAAATTAACCATAGTGTGAGCCAGCCCAGATGATGAGATATTGAAAGGCAAGGTAGAGAAAGGAAAGTGGGCATGAGATCAAGCCAGCTGGCGACGGGTGAAGTGGAGATACCTCAAGAGAGACTGAATTTTCTCATAGGAAAGCCCACAACTACCCCGAAGGTGTTGTTCCTGCTGCTTCTGAGGCTTCCCTGGGTCTGTGTCTTCAGCCTACGCCACGATCTTTCACGTAATTAGGCTAAGGGGCTCCAAACCCAGAACTCTGTACTCCCCACGTCTGCCTCGTGTGTTCATGCCAGCCCTACCTCAGCTTCCCAGGCAATCTTGTTCATCTTTTAAAATTTGACTTAGAAGGGCCCGGGATTTAGCTCAGCAGTTCCGTGGCCTTGCAAGCGCAAGGACCCTAGTTCAATCCCCGGTACCAAAAAAAAAAAAAAAAAA
>NW_022900945.1:44677191-44760979 GCF_012274545.1 Fukomys damarensis | reverse complement strand
AAAATTTTTTAAAATTAAAAAAAAATATACTTAGACATCAGAGCCTTTCTTGGCTCCATCATAACCTTATAATTCTGAGTGACATGCCTGTCTTCAGTCCTCTTTGATTCCCACACCTACCTCTGTTACAGCATTCTTTTAGTTCTAATTATTTTTTTTTCATTGAGTTTATTGGTACTTTTTAGGTATACAGTACAGTTACATTCATCATTGTGATCTTGTACTTTTACATGACAGGTCTTGGTTCTCACCTACTTTTCTCAATACCCCTACACCTTTAGCCCTTTTCTTCGTATTTCACATTGTCAATTATACCATTCGGATCTTCCGCTTTTAGTTTTTCACACCAGAGAGGAGTTCTAATTATTTATATTCTTATCTGCTACCATTACACTGAGAACTCCCTAAAGAAAGAACAACTGTCTGTTCATTTAATAATAATAATGATATAAAATATGTTTATATATAAAATATGTAATATATATATAGAGAGAGAGCTGAGAGAGAGAGCTGATTATGTGCTAGTCATTGTTCTAGACACTGGGGATATAAAAACGAATAAGGCAAATAGAATTCTTTCTCTCATGGAGCTTACACTTTAAATGTTTGTTGGATGGGTGGATGTATGGGTCTTTGAGTAAGTGAGTGGCTGGACAGATGGGTAAATGAGCAGACAGATGAGTGGCTGGCTGGCTGGTTGGATGGATGGATGGATGGATGGATAGAAATATGGATAGAAGGGTGAATAGATGGACAGATGGTAGGAAGGGTGGTGGGTGGATGAAACTTTGAGGTGGAAAACCCCACCGAAAGGGAACAAAAGAACTCCCTTTTCAATTAAAAGTTTAGCCACATATGCACACCTATGTTTATAGCGGCACAGTTTGTAATAGCTAAAACATGGAAACAGCCCATTTGCCCATCATTTAGAAACTGGATAAAGAAGATGTGGTTTTTCTATAAAATGGAATACTACTCAGCCATAAAGAATGAGAAATTAGAGTAATTCATAGGAAAATGGATACATTTTGAGGATATACTCCTAAGTGAAATATATAAGTCACACGTGTGTAAATACAGAATAGTTTCTCTGGTGTGAAAAACTATAATAGTACACAAAATCCTAATGGGATAATTAACAATGTGAAATAGGAAGAAAAGGGCTAAATGTGTGGGGAAGCGGAAAGGGTGGGGGAAAGGGAATAAGGGAAAAGAAAAAAATATGAGAAAATGAAAAAATGGAAATAAAGTGTTTGTAAATGGGGAGGAGAGGAGGGGGTGAAGGGAGGGCAGGGACAAGGGGAAAAAATGAGAACCAAGACCTGTCATGTAAAGGTACAAGATCCCAGTAATGAATGTAACTGTACTGTATACCTAGAATGTACCAATAAACTCAATAAAAAGAAAAAAAAATTTAGTCACTTCAAAAACATTTTTTTAATCACTTCTTAGTCCCAGGCCAGATTCGATTTCATCCCTGTAATAGCTATCTATTATTATGTAACATATTTCCCTGTGATGGAGCAACTTAACAATAATTATTACCTTAGTTTCTATGTGTCATGAGTTTATACAAGTCACAACAGGAGTAACATTTCAGCTCTAGTCTCTGGAGTCTCAGTTTAAAAACTTGAAAGCTGGGAACTCAAATCCTCTGAAGACCTGTTTGCTGATACAGTATCTGCTTCAAAGGTAATTCCCTCACTGGTTGTGGCAAGCTGGTTACTACTTCTCTGGGTCTCTCCACCTGGCTGTCTGAGGGTCCTCACTAAAGGTAGTTAGCTTCCCTCTGAGCAAATAATCCAAGAGAAAACAAGACAGTAGCGGCAGTGTCCTTTGGATTAGTCATTGGAAGCAAATTCTTGAGTCTGGGCCATGTAAGAAGTAATGTCAAAGTTAAGTTGTAGACATGTTGTAAAATACCCACAATCCCGCTTTTTAGACCCTAAGATTGACTTTTTTTTCCACTTGTCACCATATTCTGTCAGACTCCTCCCTCATAGTTGTCTCTCAGTCTACTAGGACAGTTTACCCAATCTCACTCCTACCAGCCTTCTCTAAATGAGTATAGCCCTTAGCATTTTAAGGGTTTAACTGTTAATTCCTACAGAGAAGAGAAACAAAGGGAGGTTTAAAATGACAAAGATGAAGAAATTATTAAGACACAGCAAATTGATAAAGAACCAGAGAGACTATTACCCCTGGGATTCCCTGAGCCCACCATGTCTCTCAGACTCTCCTTCAGATGACCCCATAGTGAGTCTATTCTTGCCCTCAGACTCGCCTGCCCCTCCTATTTGTTGGATGGCACACTAATTTTCTCAGGCGTTCGCCCAAGGATATCTACTTGACATTTCTCTACATATGATGAAATTTGGGTTTATTCCAGAGTCTTCTTTCAACTCTTCTCATTCACTATAGGCTCCTTTAGCTCTGAGTTTCTCTGTTTTTAAACCCCACAGCTGCCCACACTGGCACTTCTGGACTGTGCCTTGATCCCTAGACAAGTGTAAGTAAAGGAAGGCCTGGCTCCAAACACAGCTACAGATTTCTTCCCTACACTTTGGCAGACATGAGAGCCCCAGCACTGTCATCTCTAGCTCAGAGGCCCTAACTGGTCTCTCCCCAAACTACCCACCGGACCTCAGAATGACCTAAGGACAGAGCTGGTCTGACTGCTCTGTTCTTGAGGCTCTCCGATGGTTCCCCTTTGCCTCAAGTCAAAGCCCACACTCCTAGACAAAGTCCACAAAGCCATTCATGATAATGTTTTGATTTGCCTCCCTGACATTAGCTTGAAACCAGAAAGAACTAAATTGACGGACTTTTATCCCACTCATGAGGCTTTACCCTAACCATTAGCTCTACCTGGAAAGTTCCCCTCCCCACAACCCCATCCCAGGCCTGCCTCTGTTGGCTTTTAGGTGCTAGCTTGGATGCGTCATGCCTGACTTCACATCACTCCCGAGCTAACTCCCAGGGCATGATCTCACTCTCATCCTGCTTCATCAACCCTCACTACTGTTAAAACCTTGAAGGCCTAAGCCAGGCCTCTGTCCTTACTACCTGCCGCCATGCTTGGCTTACAGTCTTGCTCAGTGAACAAATGCTGATTAATGAACAAATGAGCGTGTAACCCAGGCTCCTTTGAAAATGTCCTTTGCCCCCTCCCTTCCTTTTTCCTTTACACCCCTCCCTAGTCCTTTTTGCTGAAGAGAAACCCTTCCTTAGGTTTTCCTTTCCTTGGGTTTTGGTTAACTAGCCACAAGAGGTAAAAGTCCCCTATGATGTTCTAGCCAGAGAAGATGGAAGGAGACCCGCCCCTTCCTGTTCTCTGGACCTCCTTCTCCCTTCCTGAAAGCCCTTTGCACCCCTCGTAGAGCTTTAAGGAACTGTCCTCAGTCTCTCCTTCAGGGCTGGGTCTGAATAAACCCGATTCATCCCCACCAACTCTCATCACATCTCCTGAGTTCCAGTCACTTGGGCATCCAGACATTTGATTTTGGTAACACACCAAGGCCCTTCACCACTGTCCTTCAGGCCTCCAAGCACCCTCCAGGCATCTGTTCTCCAGAAGGCCTACCTTGGTCCTGGTCTGTCACTGTCACATGCAGTCAGTCGCCTGAAGAGCACTGAACTACAGGGGACACTAAGGTGAGCTCGGCTCTTCTGTGGCCTTTGCACTTTTGGGCAGTCTCAGAGCTGAGACTTGCCAGCTGCACTGTGGTGTGGCAGATCAGCACATACCCCATAATGACATAAACGACAGGTCTCGCCTTCCTTTAAGTCTCCAGAGAGCGAGGAAGTTACCTCCCTCCCTGTGGTCCTACCCTCTGTGTGGATAATCAAAGCTGTGGTCAGGGCCACCAGATGATCATTGAATGTGAACTCTCCCTTTTCTTGAAAAGGTTTGGCTGGTCTGCACCAGACTGTATGGTCACTTTATAAGAGGGACTTAGAGGTTGGGCCTGCAGACAACCAATGAGAAATTAAAAGCAGGATAAAACTTGGCATCTCTGCTTTTGGTTTTATATCTGCTTCCTTTACTTTAAAACTTTGGGGCAGATCCCTGCTCAGCTCTGCACATGGGCATGGGAGTATCTATCTAAAAACTTGTAGTACATGGTTCATTAACTCTAAATTTATCTAACTTGTCTCATCCCTTTCAAGAGTGAGGATATCAGGAGAAGAGCATTTTCAGGATTTACAGGAATATTCAATTGCCAGCTTTTACAAAAATCTTATTCTAGACCCCCTAAAGTAGCACCCAGAAGTCTCTAGTCATTGCCCTAAATCCATAGTCACCTAGGAAAAGCAGAGCTTAACTGAACGCTCCATGATGGGATTGCCCCCACTAAGCAGGAATAATTCCCGCATGCTGGAAACTGAGGCTGCTCCCTGACACCTACACAGGAATAATCATCTCATGGGGACCAAGTTGGTCCCTGGAGAACCAATCCTGAGATAACCACACCACGGCTTGGCCAGGATCACCTACCCTGCCAGCTATGCAAAAAAGCCAGGTATGAAAACCCCCAACCTTTGCCTCTCTTCTCTATAAAACCTCAAAGACAGATCTTGAATCTCTATATCTATCCTCCCAGCACAGCCATGCTGATCAGAAAGCTCTTCGCGTGCCTTTCACCACTGTTTGGTGCTTTGGGATGAGCGGCCAGCCTGGTCTGTTGGAATCCCCAGAGCCAGCTCTTTGTCCTAAACTTTAGTAACAGTATCTCTGATGGCGGTCGAAGCAGTTCTTTACAAAGCAGTGCCTTTCAAAGCTAGAGACTCAGAACACTGAAGGTTATGACCAATTTCCATCTCCTTGCACCAGTACGTATAAGGTTTGAGAGGCTGAATTCTAGAGTCACCCTGCTTGAGATGAGGCCTGGCTCCAGCACTCACTAGTGGAATGACCTTGGGCAAATGGAATGACCTTAGGAACTTTTCATAAGTCCTCATGTACAAAAAAGAGACAGATAATAATAATGCCGTCTTAGTACTGTTGTGAGGGATGAGGCTATCAGTGTAAAAGATATTAGGGCACAGTAGACCCTCAAATAAAGGATAGCTGCTATTATTTGCACCCAAGAAGAAGCAAAACCCCAAGTGAAATGTTCCTTACTCTAACTCCTCTCAGTTCTCCCCTTTCACAGTCCTCTCTTGAAGCCTTTTCCCTGTTGGGAAGGGGCAAGATCCATCCTTGTTTTGCCCATGCTGGTCCCTCAGGTGAATGTTGGTGTGGTCTTCTTCTAGCCAGGACTCTGCCAGTCAGCTGAGACCCACTTGTGTGTCAGGCAGGAATGATGACAGACAAGAGGGGGTGTTTCAACCTTATTTCAGCTTCCCTCCACAGCAAATGCTACAGTCTGTTTCTCCTGCAGTGACCCAACAGGAAACATTCTTTGCTACTGCAATAATTAATTTTCTTCCAAAGAAGGCAATCTTGGATATGTAAAGAGTACATATTCTTCCCATTAACAGTTTTGACCCTGCTCTTTGAGAAATAATTATTCTGGCCTTATTATGCTAAAGGCCCACTGCTTTCTTCCTGGCTAGGTTTTTTGTTTGTTTGTTTTAAACAAAGCATCTCCCTGTTAACCTAAAAAGTCTTCAGCCTGAATCCAGCGACTAATGGCACCGTCTCCTTGGAATACTTCCTCTGACCCTCAAATAGTTGTTTTTCTTGTTGCTCATCCCACCGTCCATTTCCATCTTTCCATTTTGAAGCTTCAGCCCTTTGTGGGAACTCCCACTCGGTGGCAGTCTCCAGCCTAGAGGCCACCGCTCAGTCCCAGCCCCTGCAGAGATGACTAACACATCCTAAAACCAAAGATGAATCACTCAGGCTGCCAGCTCTCACCAGTTATCTCACAGACCCTATGCCTCCTGCCAGTGTCCACTCCATCCTAACAGTCCTCCGGAAACTATTGTTTGAACTTTTGTCCCTATCCCCCACCTGGGATACACTGGTGCCCGCATTCCTAGCACTGGTGCATCCCTGCCTTGTCCCTTTTATACTCTGTGGCTCAATCTCTCCTTCTGGCTATAACTCCAAATCTTCCCACAGCTGAGCAGCACTGTACACCCCCACATCCCATTGAGAACCTTCGCAATCTATTGTATTGCAGCCCTACAGTTGCTCTAAATTCCTCAAACATACAATAACAATAAACACAATTCATTCCAGGAGATGACAAGGAGCACCCCCAAGCCCCAGTTCCCCAAGAAACCGGTAAGAGTTAATTCCACATAAACGCCAAGCCCAATGCTCCTGGAAGCAGCCAATAACCAAGCTCCCTTAATGGGCGCTCCAGATCACCCCACCCCACCCTCCGCCCCAATTTTCTAAATCTGCTCAGCAACCACAATCATTAAATCCAGAAACTAATTCATAAGGAAAACAGTGAGAAGAGTAATAGTCTCTCTGTAGGATTCCAATGGAAGGTCCCACCAGGACTGGTGTGCTGTACAGAATGGAGAAAGGCACCTGGAGAGAAATGCCTATTAACACTCAAACAGCCCAGTGGAATAGAAGCTGACCCACTGCAAAAAGGAAATCTGCCCCAGCACCCAGGGGCCAGCGCTCAGGCTCCATTATTTATCCTCCAAACAGAGTCACTAATAGCAAGCAATCTCAGGCCCTGCTCCCTGTAACTCAGGGAAAGTTAGCAGAGCATCCCCAGGATACACAACAGGGTTACTCTGGAGCAGTGCTATTTGGAAAAAGAAAAAGGGAAAATCAAGATGAGAAGTGGGAGAGGAATAAAGAGCCAGAGGCTGGACATTCAGCCCAGGGGCAGCAAGAGCAGGCCGGTGGTCCTTGCACAGTCCCCAGCTAAAGAGACAACCTTGCCAGGAGGGAAACATTGACTCTATCTTCTGTTCTTCATGGATGGGGGAGACTTGGGGATGGGTACAGATTCACCTTGAGTCATCCAGTGAGTCACAGACAGGAGGCAGAAATAGATCTTATGACCCGCTGTTCTTTGCCACAGACGTCTTGTTGCATCTGCAACCAGAACTCTTGAGTGGGGATGGATTCCAGTATTCCTTTGGAGCCAGGTTGAGTCATTTGACAAGATATCTGTCTTCTTCCATTCCAAAGGCAAAAGAGTTAAAAACCAAGAACCAGGATCTTCAAACAAATTTTTTCTAGCCAAGGCTACCTCTCTACTCAGATCAAGTTCACCTGTTTCCTGTCCTTGGTAAACATTTGCTTTCCATTTCTCCTTTACCTCTCCTGGCTTCTGGCTTTCACATACCAGGTCTATGTAGACTATTGCACCACCCTGAGAGCTCACACATCCCAGAACCCTTCCTTGATTACATGGACCCAATGTTTCCCTAAGTTGTAACTCTTTCAGGGCTGAACAGTAAGCATGGATTGACCACCCAACATCCTAGGTCACTTCAGTTCCAATGTCATCAGAAGTCAGAATTTGTTTTGATTTCACCCTCTTCCTGTGCTCAAGGAAGACGTGCCTTCCCCAGCCCATTCAAATTTTTAGACTACGCATGTGAGGACAGTAGTGTTTTTAAATATTGATTTTATTATCATTTAGGTATGTCTCGCCAACAGGTGTCTTTCCACACAGTCATTCACAGTTTCGAGAGGATGGGACCTGGGGCATGAGAGCCAGTGAAGGAGACACTTGGGGGTTATGAGCCCTGGATTGGCTTTTTGTCTGGGAGAGGCACGTACTGTACCATGTACTGTACACTTAGCAAGTACTGTAGTTTACTATCTCTAGGAGTTGACCAGCCTGGGAGAAAACATTTCTCAAGGGTCACCAAGGCTCCAAGAGTTAAGCATCAGAAATACAGAAAATAGAAAGGTAGGATGAATGCATGGATCCTTGGAGCTGCTGTAACCATCTTGTGACCATCGGGAGCCACCAATTCCTGAGAAGCCACCCCAAGTCCCCAAACTGGTTCAACCAATGATAGAGTGAGACAGCGCTGACGCTTCTGATCTCATTATATGAGATAGGAAATCCCATCATGTTTTAGCCGCCTTTGTTCTGCTACCATTTTACTTGCAGCTGAAAACATCCTAATATGACATCTAAGCCTCCAGTTTATGCCAAAGGTAAAAATGTTTGAGAAGCTGAAGCAGGAGAATTATTAGTTTGAGCTCAAACTGGGTAATTTCAGGACTTAGGGAGATACTGTCTCAAAAGAAAAAGGCCTGGGGATGTAGCTCAGTGTAACTTCCCGGGTACAATCCCTACTACTGCCAAAAAAAAAAAAAAAATGAAAATTCTAACTCCAATATGTTGTTATGTTGTTAGAGCTAGACACAATGGAGTACTATTCTGCCATAGAGAAAGGTAAACTTGAGTCATTTGTAGGAAAATAGATGCACTCTGAGATCACAATGTTAAGTGAAATAGACACGCTGGCTTAAATATCACATGGTTTCTCTTAGATGAGAAACCCAAAATGAAAATAAAGAGCAAAATAAAAGATCACTAATAGGAAAAGATAGACAGATGTTCTCAAAAGGGAAGGGGATCAAGAGATGGAGATCTAGGGGATGAAAAAAAGAATTAAGGTGAGTTATGTACATGTACCAACTTCCCAGAAGGAACAGAAACATTACATACTGCACACATGTACTAATAAAATAATTTTTAACAAAAAAGAATTGCTTTTTAAAGAACAAATGGCTTGAAATAACTTCATTCCCAAGATGCAGGACCTACAGATGAAATCATAATAAATCATTGCATTTGTTTAGAGTTTTATATTTCTCGGTTCCTCTCAGTAGCTGCATAACTTCTCCAGAGTCAAGTAGGAGGTGAAAAACGAGTGTTCTGAATTCAGCTAAAGGAGGGAGGCATCTTTTGCTCCTCTTCTTTTCCTCCTGACTCCTGGATCTTCATGCCCATGTTTCCTCTGGAAGACATAGTTGGACTGTGGGAAGGGACATGTCTGAGAAGATATGACTTGGAAGGGTGAAAGTAATGAAATGCAATCCCTCCTAGACTGCAGAACCAAGTTAGTATAATGGGAAAGCATCTTAGAAATGAGAAGACAAAGCTTCTAATGGTTGGGGTGTAGCTCAGTGGTAGAGCATTTGCCCACAGAGCCCTAGGTTCAATCCAAAACCACAGGGATGGGGGGAGAGACAAGGTTTCTACTTTTGGCTTGGCTGCTGTCCGGATATGTGCCCTCTGCCAAATCAAATCACATTTCTAGGCTTCAGTTTTCTCAACCATAAAATGAAAAAATTGAACTAAATTATCCCTGGTCACTTCAAACATTAAAATTCCATGATTCTAAATATAAACAGCATCTCGACCCTCTTTCTACTAAAATGCCGTATATGATCAAGTTCATTTTTAGAGACAAAGGCTGGTACATCACTTGGAAGAACCGGTTATAAATGGTTTTGTTCTACTAAGATATAGAAATAAGTATTTTCCATTACATAGTGAACACCACCATTATGGTTTGAATCATGTGTCTATCTCCTAACCTCCAGCACCTCAGAACATGACCCTATTTGGAAATAGGCTCCTTACTAGTTAAGGTGAGGTCATATGGAAGTAGAGTGGGCCCTTAATTCAAAATGATCGGTTCCCTTATAAGAAGAGAGAGGGGGACACCACATGAAGAGTACCAAGGAAAAATACCAAGTGATTTGTGAGGCATCTATAAGCCAAGGAATGCAGGGACTGCCAGCAAGCACCCAATGTTAGAAGAGGCCAGGAAGGTTTGGGGGTGGGGAGGCCCTGCCAATATATTTGGCTTTAGACTTCCAGGCTCCAGAACTGTGCAGCAACAAACATCCATTGTTCTTCTAAACCACCCATTTGGTGGTACACTGTTGCAACAGCCCTAGGAAATGAACGCAGAGACCAATAGCTGCTATTTGTGGAATGCTTATAAGGACCAAAAACTGTGCTAAGTATTCCATGTGCAGAGTCTCCTAATTTTCACAACTTTATGATGTTCATCCTACTTTTAATTCACATTTTACAAGTGGAAAATACAAGGCTTTGGGAGTTAAACTCACGCCCATAATCATCCAGGCAAGTGGTGGAGTTGGAACTTCAGAGCACAGGATCTTTCACTGCAAGGATTTCCGGTGTGAAGGGGATTTTGTCTATCTGAAGCTCCTGTGGGTACCATGCTTTGTTTTGTTTGCATGCTGAGAATGTTTGCCCAACCAAACTGTGTGATAAAGCACCCCAGATTTAATATGTCCAAAGTGGTGTTTTCCATTTTCCAATCAAACTTCAATTTCCCATTAAAACAGGTCCTTTTCCTCTCCCCGAGTCTTAGCTGGTGACTCTGCCCTGGCGCAAGCCAAGATCAAGAGTCATTCTCATGTTGTCCATCCATCCCCTCCACAGAAACCACCGGAAATTCAGGAATCGTCAGGAAGTACATTAAATCTAATCAGTCTCACCACCCCCACAAATGTCCCTCCTCTGAGGTGACTAACCTCTCTATCCAGATCATATTTCTGTCCTGTTTGAAAAGCTCCTCTTGTGGCTGGGGTCTAGAGGTCCCCTCTTGTAGTTATAGGGGCGGGCATTTCAGAGGTGGCTGGGTCTAGAGTGTGGTGCTGGGATCAAGGGTGTGTGATTACTAAATCAGCCCACTGACTGGTTTGGCATAGTTCTGGCTAGGATTAAGGGTGTGAGTGCTCAACCTATCCAAGGGCAGTAGCCTACATAAAATATCAGGGACAGCAAGAGGGCTAATGTACTCTCCCCTGCCTGCTTGCTGTGGATTATTTCTCCTCTGTGATGCCCCTCTGCCGTGTCACCCTGC
Source organism: Fukomys damarensis (assembly GCF_012274545.1). Classification (NCBI taxonomy): domain Eukaryota; kingdom Metazoa; phylum Chordata; class Mammalia; order Rodentia; family Bathyergidae; genus Fukomys; species Fukomys damarensis. The sequence goes on along the minus strand of NW_022900945.1, from coordinate 44,750,191 downwards.
CTTGCTGCCAGCGGATTGTGGACCGAAACCTCTACAAACTGTGAGCCAAACAAGCCTTTTCTCATTTAACTTTAGGTATCAGGTATTTTGTCTCAGCAACAAAACGAGTCACCAGGACACCTCCATGGGTTGTCCGTACACTTTGAATAAAACCACTCATTACATAATCCACAGAACCCTTGGGTTGGCCTTCACCCTCCTCTGTGGCTGCAGTCTCCCTCCCTAGCCATCTTGGCCATTTTTGTGACCTTTGAACTTTCCTCAGGACTTCTATACAGAGACGTCCTCTTCCCCAGAGCTTTGCTGGGTTTCCGCCTCATTATTAATCAGGCCTCAGAGACATCTCCTGACCCCACATTTCAGCTAGGCCCATTCTCTCACCTTGCTTCATCCTATTACCCCTTTTTTTTTCTCATTCTCTGAAAATTGACACATATATATTTTTATTGACTTTCTTTTTTGCTTGTCTTTTGTCTCTCTCCATTAAAATTTGAACTCCATGAGAGCAGAACTCATCTACCCTAGTTCATTGCTTTGTTCCAATGCCCAGAATAGAGTTTAGCACATCACAGCTGTTTCATAAAGACCACCTGACTGCACGAGCAAGACCTAAGTTTCTCGAACCAAGTCCTCTGTTTTGGGGGCTTGTCTTTTGCTGTTCAATGCTCAGTGTTGTGACCCAAGCAGGTGTTTATCTAATGCTTACTGTTAGATGATCAGAGAAATCTTTCTTCTGGAATGTTCCTTCTCCTCAGTATAGAATTTCTGAGTGGTAACAAGATTCCACATTCAAAAACTCACCACACCGGGGCTGGGGATTTAGCTCAGCAGTTCGCTGGTCTGCCTTGCATGTGCAAGTACCCAAGTTCAATCTCCGGTACCAAAAAAAAAAACACCACACAGTGTGCAGGGATGATGCTCAGAAATGTCCATCCCCCCAGGAATTGCACCCAAGGTCTATGCATTGAGCTACATCCCAGCCCATTTTAATTTTGAGACAGAGTCTTGCTAAATCACTAAGTTGCCCAGGTTAAGCTTGAACTGGTGATCCTCCTGGCTCAGCCTCTCAGAGTACTGGGATTACAAGTGAGTACCACCACACCCAGCTCCATGTTTTACAAATCTCTCAATCTCTGTTTGGCAAGATCTGTCATTCTCTGCATGCATAAAGCCATGACCTACCTTAAACTTGGGACCTAACTGGCCAGCTAAATTCAGATATGTAAATACTTCCTGGATTTTTAATTACTTCCAACACAGAAAGCACATTTGGAGCCCCTTGCTAGTCATTCTGCATCTTTTACCACTCCAAACTGCTTAGGAATAAATGAGTTTTTCTGCCACCGGGGACAAAGAAAAAAACTGAGGACTTTTTCCAAAAGAATTAAGTCTGAATTTGGTGTCATTCTCAGAAGCATTGCATCTATTTGTCATAAATGGTGGTGGGTTTGTATTTCAGGGAAATTGATTTCTCCACTCTCCACAGTATTCTGTTTTCTCTAGTCCATTGACATCAAAACCCCTCCAAAAGCTATTCCCAACTCCAAATCCACAGGTCATTCAGGTCCAGCAATGAGTTCCTGGAGACTTTAAAAAGTCTACAAGACGCAGTCAACTGAAAAGAAAGCGAGCCTTTAATTATGCTTCCTACTGCTATTCTAAGATAGCATCACACAGGACAGAAACTCTCTGTACTGCCATTTGTATCTGGCCCCACCTTATTCTCCATTCCCATTCCAGCCTAATTACTCCAAACCAAGAAGGAGAAAAGTGATTTAAAGAAAGTTAAGTGAACTTGGCATTCATCCCTATGAAGGAAGCAATAAAAATCTTGTTTGGACAATACTACCTCCCAACAAAACTATCCAAATTCCTCCGTATTTCTAAAGGTGTTGGGAAAGCAATCTTATTATCATTGTGGTTTTGGTTAAGATTCTTGTTTGCAAATAACAAAAATCCACTCAAAGTAATTTAAACCAAATAAGAAAATAAATTATATGAATATATGATGAGTATCTCTCAGACGCTAAGATCAGGGAGAGACTATAAACTCTAGGAAAGATTTAAACCTAAAAAGCTAGAAAATCCACAGGAACCAGATCAGCCATTTCTTGCTTTGTTGTTTGTTTGTTTTTTTTTCTCTAGGATCTCACTGACTATCATTTCTACTTCTTTCTGTACCCCTATTTCATCCTGCTCTCACAGAATGCCTTTTTCTGCTTCTCTGTCTGCCTGATAGCAACCACTCAACTCCCAAGTTCAAATGTTCTCAGTTCTAGGTACACAGGGCACCTCACTCTCCCTGAATCACAATTCCAGGTTCCAAGGAGGAAGAATCTGATGGCTTAGCTTCAGTCAAGTATTCCTTCTGGATCCAGTCCACCCCTGGCCAAGTGAACGTGTAATAACACATACTGACATATGCCAATTCCCCATGTCCAACGTTATCAGTATGTACTGCAAACATGTATGTACTAATAAAACTTTAAATTTAAAAAAAACACCTACTGAGAAATCCAAGCCCCTAGCTCGTAGTTTCTTACTCTCCAACACTGGAAACTGAGTCAGTACTAGGATATAATGACACTAATTTACTAAGATATAATGATTTTAATTTAGAGATAATACTGGGAGAAAGAGAAGATAAAGTGGACATGGAAGAGGAGGAGCTAGCATTTATTGAGCATTTACAACTGTCAGGCATTGCTGTGCACATCTCAGGGATTCAGTGGCCAATCCCTTCCACAAGCAATTTAGAGATATTGGTAGCTGTAATTGTATTAGCCACCCACACTCAGGATTGCTGCCTTTCCCTAGAAGTCTCTGTAAGTGCTTGGTTTGATTGCACAAACTATTACTGATTATTTCCACTTACACAGCTTTCATTTATACCTAATCACCATGTAGCACAAAGATGATTATGTGTTGATTAACTTTAAGATGAATTTCAATATTAAACTCTGCCCATTATTTCAGCCTTCTCAGTTTGTTTTGTGTACAGAATTGATTGTTGACTCTAACTTAAAAATAATTAGAAGAAACATCATATCCTGGGATCCTAGGCTAGCATGCAGATGACTCATGAGTCCTTCCCCAGGCAACAGCGCATAATTGAATATTCTCAGCAATAGATCTTAAAGTATCTGAATATCCTTTTTGAAGAGGAAAAAATTTAGAATCCTGGAGGCATACAGTGCAGTTAAATTGCATTTTTAAGAAGCTAAATAGAGGGGTGGGCAGCAAGATAATATGGAGTGCTGACAATGAAGTCACTGCCAAGCCCAGCCTGCCCCCCCACTGTTGCTGACTTTGCTGCCTGAGGGGAGTGGGGATGTGGGACTGCAAAGGAAAGACTAACATTTGTTGGATGTGTAGTGCAAAGAACTGGTATGGCCAGATATTTTAGTAAATAGTAGTGGCACTGAGATAGGATTAGGGCATGACAAAGCTGGCTGTCAAAGGTGTGACCTGTTAATTGCAACATTCCAGGACACATGCACAGAGCAGTTCCCAAAACCCTCCATGTGGACTTCTAGCAAGAACTCCAGCAAGGTTTCCATAGGGTGACTGAGACCTGACATCAGCCTAAGGAGTAGATGATACAGAGTCACCGTTAAATGCCTGTCATTGTGCCTCTTCACGATAGCCCACCCTCACTCTGTAAGGTGGACCCCTTTCCTTACCTACACTTGGCCCAAATTCGCTCGGCAGAGCCTGTTTCTTTCCCTACCTTCAATAAAACTTTGCTACCATTTGCACTTGTCTTGATCAGTTCTTTGCTCAGGACAGAAAGAACTGAGAAATCCCCTCCAGAAGGAGGATCCAGCACCCCAAAATCCAGTAATGGTAGTAATGGCAACAACACAGAAACAAAAAAAAGACAACCAGCACCTGTCGAGCCCTTCCTATGTGCAAGGCACTAACAGATTTAATTTTCTAAATAACCCCATAGGATCGTTCCTGTCAAAACCTCATTCTAGGGGACAAAAAGTCAAATCTGAGATGCTAAAGTGTCAAGACAAAGGTTGTGTTGATAAAGTATAGCCTTGCCAGGCATGGTGACACACATCTTGAATCCAAGCCTAAGGCAGAAAGATTGCAAGTTTGAGCCTAACCTGTGCAACATAGCATCTTATAGAGAGAGACCCTATCTCAATTTTTTAAAAATTTTTTTAGGGGAATGAGGCTGAGGATGTAATTCAGTGTGAAGGCCCAAGGTACAATCCTCTGTACTAAAAAAAAAAACAAAACAAAAAACAAACAAACAAAACACCCACAAGCAGTCTGGACTTGAATTCAGGTCTGTTGGGCAAAAAACCAAACAAGTAAACTCAAGGGTCTCAATTCTTCTAGATTATTTCCAGGGATTCCTAACCTCTTAGAATTTGTGCTCTCATTTATAAATTTGAATAATAAAACACAAGAACTTTGCTTAAAACACAGGACTTCACACAGCTTGATAGGGCCATATAGCTGAAATAACAAATACTGTAAAATTTCAGCAAATAAATTTGCTAGAGGCTTAGAAATTTTATAGGTTTTTCTTGAAAAAAAGGTGAATTTCCCTTCTTCCCTCTTTCCTTCCTTCCTTTCTACCTTCCTTCTTTCTGTTTTTCCCTTCTTGTTTCTGTTCCTTCCTTTTTCCCCTCCCACTTCTCTGTCCCTCTCTCCCGTTCACCTCTGCTCTCTTTCCATCCAGCCACCACTCAGCCTACCCCTACCCAGTTTGGGAAAGAATCAACAAGTGAGCTCCTGACTAACTTTAATTAGTCATCTATGAGTCACTGGGAAATGACCTCGTTACTCTGAAGACAGAAGGAAACCTGGAAGTTTCTCACTTACACAGAGCTGGCTGCACCCCAGCAGGGGCTCCGGGGATAATTGCTAAATGAGGGGTGATACCATTGCTCCATGTAGGGACGTGCTGGATAAATAGGAACAATTTCTTTTTATAGGATCATCTTCATGCTGTATCCAGAGCACCAACCTGGGATTCTCCTAAAGAGAAACAGGACACTGCCCTTGGTAGGTCACGGTGCATAAGGCATGGCCAATGTGATCGGAAGATCTAGCTCTGAGTCACAATTGTGACATTTTTGCTCTGACCTTAGGAAAGATATTTACCCTGAGCTTCAATTTTCTGATCTATAAAAAGGGGACAGAGGTAACAACATGTGTTGAAGATGTTTTAGATGAGGTAATAGGTACTTTGTAAGCAAGGTATTGTTATTACTCACAAATATTAGCTGTGATAATAGTTACATGCTTTTCTAACAATGGGGAGAGGACAGGGGTGAAAGCCAGTGGCCCAAGGCCCTGGAAACCATCTCATGGGTAGGATTTACAGAAGGTTCAGCCAGTCTCGTCTAGGAGATTCACACATAGTCCTCTAGAGGGTTCTTTATTTAGAAAAGCCAGCAGTATGTCAGTCGTCAGAGTGTGGAGGCAGGAGAGGAGGGTGTGGCTACATGGCTGGGCAAGTGGTTGTGACCTGTCAATCACAGAGATCCAGGAGACATGTCCCCAAGCCCTAAACCTGGAACCAATCAGAAAGTGCTATCTTCAGCTCTTCTCCTGAGAATTTAAACAGGTTTTGTTGTTGTTGTTGTTGTTTTGGTTTTGGGGTTTTGGGTGGTGTTGTTGATGTTGTGGTTGTTGTTCTTGTTCTTGTTGTTTTGGTACCAGGGATCAAACTCAGGTCCTTTCACTTGAGAGGCAGGTGCCAGAACTACTGAGCTAAATGCTTGGCTGAAGAAGGTTTTTGATAGGATGGCCTAGACCTAACTTCAGCCTGAGGAGTGGGAGATACACAAGAAAGCCAGCCTTAAATTCTTGGTTTTCTCTCTCTCACAGTGGTCCACTCTTACCCTACAGAGCATAGCTCTTTTCCTACATTAAAGTGGCCTGCACTCACTCTGCAGAGCATGTTTTTTTTTCCTACCTTTAATAAGTGTGAAACCTTGTTTCCTTTTGCACTTCTCTTGACCAATTCTTTGAGTTTTAATGGCCCAATGGTATGCCACTCCCTTACTAAGAAGAGATTTACTAGCAAAATGAGACAGTCTATTTCCCATACAGATCACCATCATTCATGGTAAGGAATACCAAAGAGACATGTCTAAAGTCTCTTTGGAAAATCAAAAGGCTGATTGAGAGACAAGAAGGGCAGCCTTACAACCCCTCAAGACCCTAGCCTTATTTCCTATTCCTGAGGAACCATTCCATTTGGTCCTCAAGGAATGCAGTGGAAAACTATTAAAAAAAAAAAACTATGATAAATGGCCACTTGGACTTTCATAGGACTAGGACTAGGACTAGCAGTGACCACCACCCAACAGGTCTGCAAAGCTCACCCACTAACCCTGGCAAGCTCAGGGAGTGGTTGTACAAACACGGCATGGGAAAAGGCCAAGGAGGAAAGATGGCTGTATTTGGAGTTCTGAGATGTAAAGCCAGTGAGGAAATGATGTTAGGGAGAACAGGATGAGAAGCAGGCCAAGGATGGACTACTCAGCTAAAGGATGAGTGGATAAATTGGAACCTGGGGAGAGAAGGAACCAGAGCAAAATGAATCAACTGGGCTTGGTGGCTCACACCTGTGACTGCAGCTACTTGGGAGGACAAGGCAGGAGGGCCACAAGTTTGAGGTCACCTAAGAAACTAAACAAAGACTGCAGTTTTAGCTCATTGTTAGAGCACCTCTGGCTTTGATCCCCCATACTACAAAAAATAACTAAACTAAAATAAAAGTAATAAATATTATAGTAATAGTTGTAATAATAGGTCATGAAAATCAAGGAGAAAGCAAATTTCAAGAAGAAAGCAACCATCAACAGATAATGCAATCAGGTCCATTGAGAGTCTAACAACTGAAAGGCCATTGGTAACACAGGAAGTTGCTGGGGCCAGTGGACTGAAGGGAGGCCAGGTCAGGCGAGGTTTCCAAAGAAAAGAACATGCATGGAGCCGGCAGTACAAAGCAGGAACCAAACTTTAATTTTACAGCATACCAGGCCAGGGATTTATCTTAGTAGTTCCACCACCTGCCTCAAAAACGCATGAACCCGAGGTCAAGCCCCACTACCAAAAAAAACACAAAAACAAAAATAAAAACAAAAAAACCTTTTTGTTTTTTTTTACAGCATACCACTTACAGTGGCTGCTTTCAGCTTTTCTGAGACACAGTAAGACAAAACAGCCACACAACCTTGCATAGCTGTATGGCACACGCGTGGTCGTCCATGCTAATTTCATTATTGTTATAACAAAGTCCATTGTGCACCTGTGCTAAATGACAGAGTTGTGTCCCCCGGTGCCTTCAAGCGCCCTCAGATGCCTGGGCTTGGACACATCTGCCAGCAGCCCCTACAGAAGTGGCTCCCGATACAGGGCACTGAGGGCCAGAGAAAGGCCGCAGATGCAGAAAACACTCTCAAGACGATCACCTGGGAAGGGAGGGAGAAAGATGGAACCATGGCTAGAGTTATCAAGGAAGAAATTTTCAAAGGATGAGAACAGCTTAAGCGGCGACAGAGAGAGGAACGAAGGTGAGAGGAAGACTCTGAAGATACAGGTGAGAAGGGTCTCACAAGCAAAGTGGGTGCTTGCTTCAACGGTAATGGAAATTAAAACTAAAACACTAATTTTGGGGGGACAGGAGTTAATTGAAGAATAAGAGAAAATGGTAAGGATTTTTAGCTTGAAGAAGATCAAACTGACCCTTTAACAAAGGAAAGAAAAGATCGGAAAAAGCTCCAGTTTAAGAACTGAGGAGGACCAGGGATTTAGCTCAGTGGGGCTGCTGCCTCGCAAGGTCAAGGCCCTGAGTTCGATCTCTGGTACCAAAGAAAAAAAGAAAGAAACTGAGGAGTGCAGTCCTAAAAAGGTGGGCCAAACTGGTCCCATGTCATTTTTTTACAGATTTGCTAAGATGGTCTAGAGTCTGATTCACTATTATGTCAGTTATGCTTTTTCAAGCCAGCTCCAGGAGAAGCCCTTTTGCTTAAGGGGTCATTTCAGTCTTCCTGAGATGATTATCTTTGCTTGGGGCAGTCTCAACCTTAGGAGGTTCAGCTGGAATCCAAGGTGACATTCAGTGTAGAGTAAGGACTGGAGACTTTCGGGCACAGTTGAATATCCCTGCAAATCCTTTATCTTGGTGTCTTCTGTTTTGAATGGAATGAGATTATGTAAATTCAGGGCTAATCAACCTTGGTTTTGCCAACTTTTACACAGACACCCCTTATACGATTAACTTGCCTACATGTGGAGCTGAAAAGAGATTTAACCCAAGGGTGACAGAGGATACAAAATGAAGGTCAAGCTTTGTCTACCTTCAGTTACCTGCTGGACACCTGTAGGTGAATAGCCAATTTGTTAGGAGACACTTTTAAGTTCCTGACTGCCTTCAAAAAAACCCACAAATCACACTCTTGAAAAGTAACAGGTTGAGGGCCCAGGAATTTATCTTCTGTTCTGTAGTGGTGTCTGTGACCATGTCAAAAGGAGAGTGGAAGGGGGCCTTGGGGCAGGAGATGAAGATGTGAGAGCAGGGCACAGCTAGGGGATTCCCATGGCCCGTGGCAGGAGCTTCTCTGCCCACTGGATTCAATGAATTTTCCAGCATTCCTAAACCAATATTCCTTGCACATTACCTGCTCCTTGTAAAATAAGACAGATATCTGTGATGAGATTAGTGTATGGCAGTTTCTACCTCATCTTTTCCTCATCTTCTCTCTGCTGGATGTCCTCCAATACTGACAACACTGTGGTGCTTGAAGGCCAGGAGGGAAAGCCAGGGCCAGAAGCCAGGGGAAATGAGGATGGGGAAGGAGCCAGCCCATGAAGGATCCAGGCTTCTCCTTTCCTTTTACTTTTTTTTTTTTGAGACAGAGTTTCACTACATAGTTCGGGCTGGCCTTGAACTCACTGTGTAGTCCAGGAACTCATGGCAGTCTTCCTGCCTAAACCTCCCAAGTGCTGGGATTACAGGAATATGCCACTACGCCTCCCGCCTCCCTCCTAAACCCATGCAATGTCTCTGCTAAGCCACAAGACAAGCCAAGAAGCCCTACTAGTTCATGGAGAAACTATCCTGGCCTTTACACAGCTTATACCTGATCTCCCAGCGCTGGACCCTCCTCGCTGTCTTAACTTACCCTGTTCCTTTGGCTTGTGGAGCTCTTCTTTCATTTCTGACTTCTCACTCATAGTCCCTTCCCAAGAATTCTGGCTTGTGTTCAATTCTTTAACACTCTAGCCTCTATGTCTTGGGGTTTTTTGTCTGTTTGTTTGTTTAGTACCAGGGATAAAACTCTGGGTCCTTGTGCTTGCGAGGCAGGAGGCGGAACCACTGAGCTACATCCCCAGTCCTCTAGCCCTTTGCCTATCAGTAAAATTCACATATCCGTGCCTTTCTTCATTCCAAAAAGGCTTTGAAGTGGCAAACAAAGATAGGCTGACTATAACAGGATGATAACAGGATTTTAAAAAGTGAGATCAGAGATGGGAAGAGTAAATTGTAAAGAGAGAAACGTGATAAAGAATGCACTTCACTGTGCTTTGAAATAAAAGTAGATGTAATGCTGTATAGAAAACAGGGAATGCAAAATGGGAGAGAGGAAAAGGAAGCTGCTGGCACGAGAGGAACGGAAAATTGCAGGATATTAGCCATGTAGCAGGCCTAGAGGGCCTCAGAACATCTCAGAAGCTTTCTCCACACGTCTGTCTCTACTGGAGGAAACTGATGGAATATTTGATATGTTTAAAATTATTGAAGAGTTGAGACAATTGGGAGACAGTTTAAGCATGCATTAGTGATAAGTACACAGAAATGAAGCAGAGAGAAAATACATTAATTGTCCTCAGTGCAAAAATAAAACAGTGTAAGAAAGACAAATGAATGGCTCTGCTACAAGTAGCATTATGAAAGCATAATAAGATCATCATGAAATACAATAAATATATCAGCATGAATGTCACTCAAGCATGCTATATTGAGAGGAGAAAAAATGGCTGTGAAAGTTAATGCTTATCACTTAGTAAGTTTCAGAGTAAGGGGTATTTCTCACTATAAAAACAGAAAGGTAGAAAATCAATAGATAGACAATGTCTAAAGCAAAAGAACCAAATAGAACAACCTAAGCTTGTTATTTAGCAATATGACAGCTTATCATATGCTCAAAAATAATAGCTTACAGAATTTGGGACTAGAGGGTCCACTTCCAAGATGTCTCATGTGGGGACAGATAAGAAGCACCTGCATCCTTTTCCTGTGTTGGCTGGAGAGGGGAGTAGGCTGGCTGACAGCTGTCGTGGCCCTTGCCCCACTTCCCTTCATATGCACCCCTTCTTGCTCAGAGGACGGACTGGGACAACTTGACTCCATGTTCTCCTGCCACCCCTGGGGGTTTTGCGGCTCATGTCTTGGCTGTTAGCTGTGGCATCCCTCCCCGACTCCTGCCATTCTAGATGCTACCACCTCTCCGTGGCAGGGAAATCTCCTCTAGAGTGGCAAAGATCAAGGAGGAATCTGGGCCCATTGTTAACTCCAACCTCCCGTTACCCCAGTAAACTGAGATTAACACAGCTAGCCCTCTTGAAGATTTCCTGGTTTCAGTTCTGCTGTTTGTTTGTTTGTTTGTTTTAGAGATGAGACAACTGTCAATCAGACAGCCTGCATTTCCTGCTAGGAAACCACTGCCACCACAGCTATGACAATCTCAGACACACAGCACCCACCCTGTATGTTCTCTGACCAAAGCAAGCTTGAATTTGAAGTAAGCACAAGAATTGAATTTGGACCAATCACAGGCTTGCAGCTGCAAGATAAGCCACGCTCCCTTCACGCTTCTCATGTTGGTCTAGGAGGGCTCCCTCTGGTGCATTGACCTCCCTGTGTCACACCACAGGGCCTGGTCAAATAAAGCCTTACGCTTATAGTCCTGTAGATCTGCTCATGATTTATTTTTCAGGTAGTATTGGTTTAAAGGTCCTGTAAACCTACTCAGGATTCGTATCCTGAGTAGTGTGGACAGAGCAGCAGCTTTAAAAGAAAAGAGCTACAAATGCAAGGGGCTGTTTACCCTGAAGAGCCACAAAGACCAGCAGCGAGTAAATATCAGCAGCAGAGTCAGCTGTCGGCATCCAGCATTGACCCGCAGTGCCAGAGTCCTGTGACTGGCATTTTCAACCCAGCAGCATCAGCGACCTAGAGGCTGACAGCCATCGGTGCTGCTACCGAGCTACGCTTTGCCAATTCATGATTTCTGTCTGAATCAAGCAAAAGAACACTCATCTGTTTGGCAACATTATGGCTGGTAAATTGTTGCTGGCTATTAACAAGGGCGCCAGTTCATCTTTGCCACAGGGATTTATCTCTTCACATTGCTACCTGAGCATTCTCTCAAGATGGCAGGCAACTTCCCCCCAAGAGTCAGTAGTACAAGCAAGAATATAATAGAAACTGAAATACAGTGGCTCACAAACTCAGCTCACACACTCAATTCTCTCCATGATTCTGGTCACAAACCAAACTGTATCAAATTCCCCCATAAGGTCAATACAGAACCTAACCATTGAATGTGATTCAGTTCTCACCCAACTTGCAACTAGAATCATGGAAAGAAGTTCATGAACCAAAGTACCACTGTATCTTATTTTCCCCCCAGGGCTGGAGATTGAACCAGGACCTCACACATGCAAGGTAAGCCCTCTCTACCACTATGCTATACCTCCAGGCCCTGAAGTCATGAAATCTTTTAGGGCCTAGGGCCTACTGTCAGAAATCACACTTTGTACATTGTATTCGTTACACAGGTCATTGCTGTTCAATGTGAAAACAATGTGACCACACAAAGGCATGAATTACTAGGAAGCAATGATCACTGGGGATAATCTTGGAAGAACATTTGCCATATAAATATTCAAAAAGTAGATAGTTGCCGAAAAGAGTGGAATATTCATAATGATAAGTATATACGAAGTTAGGCCAGCATACCAGAGAAACTATTCAAGAGAGCTAGCCAAGCAGAAACCAAACAGTTGGGTGTTTAGACACCTAACTCTCTCAAAGTCTGACTTTTCTGTAAGATGTAAGGAATACAGAGCAATAGACGGATACATGTCTTTTACTTCCATTAGTGCTATTTTTTGCTACCAAGCATTTGGCAAATGAGCAGCAGGAAGCCCAGTGTTATGCAATCTGAAAAGTGCATATAGTTCAGCTCTGCCCCGTTACCAAGTAAAGGTAGACCCATATTCCTCAACAGGCTGAGCTGGAGATGGGCTGTCAGCTACCTGTGAAAGTTCAAGAGCCTGGCCAGGATACAGGCAGCTGGCAGGGGAAACTGTGGCAAGTAGCACCTGCCCTAGATGCAGACAACCTTGGCACTTAGGGTCTCCAACTTCAAATCCACACCTCTCCTCCCTGCCTAAGAGCACAAAAGCAATTTTTTCCCTGCTTTTAAATTCCATCAACCCATCAAACTCCAGCTCAGAAGCACCCTTTCCATCAAGACTCCCTCCCTCCCTTCATATCCACTCCTCTACTTGCTCCAGACTAGTGTCTGGGCCTCTAAGTCTCTTCCTTGCTTCCTGTCCAAACTTCCCGGCAAGCAAGGTGCAGGAGGAAAGGTGTGCGTGGAGTGTGATTAACAAGGCAGACAGAAGCGGACACACTGACCCCAACAGCCTCACCACTTCATTCAGATTTGGCACACATCTTATCAGTTGCCATGGGTCAGCTTGTACCTTCTGAGACCTCAGGTCTGTTCTCCGGAAGTCCTTGCCTTTACAAAATGTGCCTTTAGAAAAGAATCACTCCAGGGCACAGAGATACCCACAAATGATATCCAAACTCTGGTTTGTTCAGGCTTCTTCTCCACCCCATCCCCTGCCAGAAAATGCCTGAATATTTGCATCAGATTCTCAAGATCCCAAGAGGTTACCAGTACTTGTCAGTGGACACAAATCACAGCCCACAAGGCCACCCACATGTGGCCTTCTGAGGTTATTGGTTTGGGCCACACAGTGTTTGGGGAGTTTGTACTAACATTTAAAAGACAGAGAATTTTACCTCCAAATTCAGATTTTTTGCTTTTAAAAGATTCTGAGAAATCAGGCAAGCCTGAGTCCACACTCTCAAGGGGCAGAAATTGTCAAGATCAGGGTGGCAGCTGCCTTTCAGATTGGGTATGGATCTGTCTCCTCCGGGAGCCACTTCTTACTGAAGATTCTGCCTGCCCAACCCCAGTTTAGGTTCTCTGTTTGGATCTCTACAATGAAGAACATTTCTCTCCCAGCAGTTGGTTCTCACTGGGTTGTTTGTACGTTTGGTTTGGTTTGGTTTTTATTTTGCTGTTTTGGAGACTGAAGTCAAGGCCGTCACACTGAGCAGCATCCCAGCCTGTTTTTATTTTTTATTTTGAGACAGAATCTGGCTGTCCCACACTGGGTTCAAAACTAAAATCTTCCTATCTCCGCCCCCCAGAGTGCCGGATTACAGATGTGCCTCACCAAGAAACCCAGCTTGGTTCCACTGGTTTGAGCCTCTGCTCTTATTGTCGCTAACTCTGTCCACTTTGCTCCTCGCTCTGAGTTGGAGGGACCTCTAGTTTTGGTGGGAAACTCCTTAATTTGGGGGGGGGGAGCTCTCTGAGAGGGACACGCCCACCTCCTCCACCCCCATTCCTGATTGGCCAAAGGAGGGTAAGAGACCGCCCCTTCCTCCTTTCTCCTCTTGCGCAGGGCAAGCTAGTTTGGGCATTTAAGGTATGTTTGTCCCTGCCTGTGGGAGCGGGTGCTACGGGTGGATGGCCCTTCCCCCCATTTATTCTAGGAGTGAGAACTGCCATCGGTAACTAAGGTACTGCTTTGCCTTCCGCAGCCTACACTTCGTCTGCTTCTCTTCAGCAGGTAGGTTCAGGAATCACACTGCTCTCCACTTAGTACTACCCTAGGTGTGTACTTCATCCTTCTGTGCCTCAGTTCCCTGTCTGTAAAAAGAGCAAAAAGAGAAGTGTAACCTTCACAGAGCCATTAGAAAGGTAAAATGAAACCATCCAGTTCTAAAGCTCAGTCCCACGTCCGGAACATAGTAAGAACTCAGTAACCCTAATGTAGTGTAATTGCTGAGCTTGGTGGTTTAAAAATTAAGCCAAACCAAAACAAGGAAGCCAAAAACACAACAGACAGGCAGATTTTCTTTTGCCAGAGCCCCTTTTGCTCAAGTTCCCTCCCTGTCCCCCATGGCCTCCAAAGTGCCTTCAGGATGCCCCCGGCTCCTCCAAACAGTTTTAAACCACTCTCGGAGCAGCTGAGATGGTCCTGCCTACACTCAGCAGTCCAGGCTCTGGGGTACTTCCCTTCCTGCCTGCCCATCTCCCCTTTCCTAGCCTTGCTGCTGCTATCCTGTCTTCATGGAGTTTCCCTTTTATCCATGAAATTCAATAATTCATGGATTGAAATTCAAATACTCAATCAAACATATATTGATCCTTACCATATGACAAGCACTGCTGTGCACAGTACAGTCAGCAGTGAGCAAAACAGACATCCTTGCCCTCAAGGAGCTTTCCATCCACCCGAGGTGCAGGAACAGAAACTGATTAGGAAAGGTGTAGCAGGGTGGGTGGAGAAAAAAATAAACAAACAGGGAAGTGAAACAATGCCAAGCAAAATGGCTCAGAGGGATTCATTGAAAAAGAGACACAGAGAGTGGAGGGGGTGCAGGCAGGGCAGGGGTATGGGGAGAAAATGAGAACCAAGTTCTGTCATGTAAGGGTACAAGATCCCAATGATGAATGTAACTATACTGTGTACCTAAAATGCACCAATAATCTCAATAAGATTTAAAAAAAGAGAGAAAGACACACACACACAGAGCAAAGGTTGGAAGGAGGCAAAAGACGTGAGTGACCAAAGGAAGAGCTCTGCAGAGAGAAAGCCAAGGTCCGGAGACTGGTAGTGATATAGACAGCTAAGTCAGGTACAAATACTGTAGGCAGTCAGAGGGCACTGCGCCCTCAGAGTCACTGCAGAGGGTGAGAACACATCCAAGCTGTGGCTGGAGGTGAATCTGAAGATTAAAATCACAGTGGCAGGATTTGCATGCTTCCCTAAGGGATGAACAGAAGTTTGAGATGACTGGTACCGCCCCTTTGGGCCTTCCGCACAGACAGACCTTATCTCATTTGGGGTGGGCCATCCTCCTCCACCCACTAAGACTAAGACCGCTAAAACCAAGAAGATTGAAGACTAAAACTACAGATTATTGGCCAGCGTTAATGATGTCATCCATATACCCTTGTTACTATTGGGTCAATATTACCTAAGCAACTATACCTGTAATCTTATTGGTTGATTACAGTTTTGACCCACGTTGTACTCACCCCTCATGATTTTGCTCTATACAGTTTCCTTTGAGAAGTGGGTTTATTGGCAACCCATTCGGGACCCTTCCTGCCTCCCAGGAGCTATTCTTGTTTCCCACTCCTATTCCTATTCCCCAACAAGTTTTCCTACTCTTAACCTCTGTCGTTCCTTAGAATTCATTCTTTGACTTTGGAGACCATAAACGGCGTATCTGACCTCTAGCGTGTTGGGAGTCACATCTGTTCCCCCTATATCAGTGGGAGCAGCGTGGCCGAGGTCAGGCTGGCTGAGCCGGGGAAGATGAGGTGGGAGATGGAGTCCCAGAGTGAAGGGGTCCGCCCCTGTGCCCCTCAGAAGATCACTGTGATGGCTTTGGCCTTTCCTCTGAGGGCAGCACGTGCCTTTACTGAGCCCTCCTGCTTCTTACCACCCACTACAGAGCCTCCTTCCTGGCCTCCCCCACCTCTCCACGCCACCAGACTCAGATTTTACAGCTCCTCACCCTCCTTTCTTCATTTGGATATATTTTCAACACGTAATTATTGCACTCATTGTGGGGATTGGTGTATATGTATCGTACCTTGATCCTTTTCCTTCCCTTTCCCTTTCTCTCCCTCCCATCTCCCTGCATCCCCAGGTCCCCTTCTCATCTTCACAGAGTCTCCTGTTACCTTAAACGGGATGCCAGAAACTGTCCATCTCTCTGTTGAAGCTTTACACGTTCGAGCCTTGAACTTAGGCCCACCTCTCTGACCTCTCTATGTGCACTGTCCAAGCAGCTCCCACC
The DNA here is from genome assembly GCF_012274545.1 of Fukomys damarensis. NCBI lineage: Eukaryota > Metazoa > Chordata > Mammalia > Rodentia > Bathyergidae > Fukomys > Fukomys damarensis. The sequence goes on along the minus strand of NW_022900945.1, from coordinate 44,734,032 downwards.
TGCCCCATCCTCCAGTCCTCGCTGCTATGGACCCAGACCCTCCTCCTGGGTGGGTCCCAGCCCCTGGCACCTTTTCTTGCTGCAGCCCCCCACCCCCCCGTAGAGACCTCCGTTTGCTCCTCTCCCCTCCAGCTGCTCAGGCTCTCCTTGCCACCCTGGTGGTAGTGAGGAGACTAACACCAGAGCCCCAGCCAGGAGGATCCATCCCATCCTGTGTGTATCTCCTTCCCCCATTCATTCATCTCCTTTAGAAATCAGGGCAGTGCTTTCCCTTCCAGTATCTCCAGTGCCCTTGTCCAATAAGATGGCAATTTGGATAGCAATGATCCTTTCTTTCCCTCTTGAAACCCAAGCCGCTGAGCTAGTATGGTCTTTTCCTCTGCTCTCAAGCACTTCTAGCACTGGGTTTGCGATAGTTGTCACAGCCCCGTCTCTATTGGTTCTGTGTGTGCATGTGTTAGAAGCCCTCCCGGGTTACAAACTAACTGACCGGGAATGTTGGGATTAACTTTTGTAACCACATTCCGTTCTGGTCTCCACATCGCCTAGAACATGCCTCTCACAGGGAGAGTCTTCTAAAACGGAGAGCAGAGGCTTTGGAATCAGACTGGCATTTCCTCTGTGGCTGCCTGGCTTGTGCGGCTCTGCGCAGCCATTTCTCTTCTAAGTTTTGCGATCCTTTTTTGCAAAATGTGGCTGGCAATAGTGAGGTCTCTCTCATACTGCTATGAAAAAGATAAATAGGGCTGGGGGGTGCGGTTCTGCGGTAGAGCGCCTGCCTGGCGGGCATGAGGCTCTCATTCAATCCTCAGCACCAAAGAAGAAAGAAAAAAGTGAACCAGGCCACTACACTGGGCTTGCCCTTGACCCAGGGCTCTACAAAGGCAGCTGGTCGCGGGAGGAGACACCATAGAATACTTCTCAAACTTGTGTGAAATTCAGACCCTTTGAAAGGAGGCACTTTTTCATAGGATCCCCAGGAACATATAAAAAATCTTGGCTTGAAATAAATTTGGTCTTTATAAACGGTACTGGAATTTTTGTAAAGCACATCATGACCCTGAAAAGTCGAAATCCAGGGAAATTTTAGAGAACTTGTAGGTCCTAAGGCTGCAGCCGAAGACGAGAGAAGCTTTTGTTTATGAAGCTGACGTGGGGAAGAACCAAAGGCGGAAAAGGCGGCCTGCGGCTGGCAGTGCGGTTCCCTCCAGATCACATTCTTCATGGTGGTGTGCAGAGACCGGAGCCTTTTGTTCTTCCCACGAGGCCAAGGGGGACGTGAGGAGGAGCTAGAAGGCCGGTGGTTTGTCTCTGGCGACTCCCGCGTGGCGCGGATCCAGCCGTGGGGGTGTGCGTCCTCCCAGCCCCAGAGCCCACATAAGACTGCAAGGAGCTGAACCATGGCAAGGGGGTCAGGGCTCATGGGCAGAGCCAGAAAGAAGCTCAGGAAAAACAAAGTAACTTGGAAACTACATCGCTAGCAGATGGGACATCACTGAGGCAAGAGAGGACCATCCCTGGCACAAAAAAATGAGAGTAGTTAAATGTAAAGAGGACCCCTGTCCCCCTCCTTCCCGGGCCCAGACCCACGGCGTCAAAGGAAGCCCTCCAGGAGCTCAGAGGCCTTTGGGGTCTGCTGCACAGCTGGTCTGCAAATGCCGCTTCTCAGCTCAGCCTCCTAGGACGCACCCCTCACTGCTCCTCTTCACCAGCAGAAGCCACTTTCCGGGAGTCACCCTTGCCACAGAGCCAGAGTGGAAACATCGAGACTTTCCAACGCAGGTTTCAAAGGATCTAGAGGGCTCCCTCCCCCTATGGCAACACATGGCAGCTTTTCCCACAGTCAGACAGGCCAAGGTTCTTGTAGTAAACAGATCTACCGCTCACCACCCAAAACCTAAATGAGACTAAATGAGCAGACCAGACCAGCAGACACATTCCCCAGAAGCAAACAGAGCTCACTGGCACGTGGGGTTCATCTGACTGCTGCTGCCCCTGAAGCTCTTCCTTCCTGGGAGACTGTGAGCATTCTGAGGCTGTGGGGCTTGCAGTGTTCCTGTTCTGCCCCTGGAAGGCTTTGGAAAGAGTAAAAGGACCTCAAACTAAGCCCAGCACTCTGGAATGTCCCCAGTGGCAACTCTGCAGGAGCTCATGGCACCGTGGTACTGCAGCGGCGGGATGTGGAAGGGCTAGGGGAGCTCCTGTCACCCAGGCTCTCAGCTCACCATGACCGTGATAGCAGACACCAAGCCGGGGACCCTTAGAATAGTCCGGACTAGCAGGATAATTCACTCCGCTCAACGTCACTGTGGCACATCATGTTCTAGTACTAAGGGACAGAGAAATTCTACTGTTGACACGCAGAGCCCAGAGAATGAAGGAAACAGAGCCCCTACTCCTACTCTTCCAAGCTGTCCCCCAGCCCCACCTTCCTTCACCAGCGTAAACAGGAAAGGGTCCCAGAAGGCAACTGAGACATGTATATTAAATAAAGGTCTTAGCAAGTTTGATTCTAGGAACTTACCCCAAGAAAATCATTTTGTTTTGTTTAAAATCTTGTGGGTATTTGTGTGTTCTCTTTGGAGTGTTGTTTGTAAAAAGCATAGATGATCCAAAGGGATTGATTGAGTAAATGATGGGATTTTTTGTGATGGAATACTAGTCAGCAATCAAAAATCTTTTGAAAATCAGGCATGGTGGCCCCCACCTGAAATCCCAGCACTTGGGGAAGGTGGGGAAGAAGGATCACTGGGAGTTCAAGGTCAGTCTGGGCTACATAGGGATTCTGTTTTAAGAAAACAAATCTTTTTTTTTGAGGCAAGGTCTCATTTTGTAGCCCAGGCTGGCCTCGAACTCACAGTGATCCTCCTGCCTCTGCCTCCCAAGTGCTGGGATTACAGGCGTGCACCACCACTCCCGGCCAAGAAAAGAAATCTTTTGAAGAAAAAAATGATATGGGAAAAGTTTTCCCATGCTGTACTGACAATCTTTAGAAACATTTTCCAAAATATCGTTTCAGTATATTTCCAATGATATAAAGACAGAATGAAAGTATGTATAAAAAAACTCTTGGAAAGACACTGTGTTGAGTGGTAAGAGAGTAGATGTTTTTGTTTTTTGGTTTTTGGGTTTTTTTTATACTTTTCAAATTTCCCAATGTTAACATGTTTTGTTTTTTGTTTTTTTGGTAGTGGGGATCGAGCTGAGGTCCTTGTGCTCTTGAGGCAGACAGCAGAACCACTGAGCTAAACCCCAGGTCCAATATGTATTATTTTTAAAATCAGGGTATTAAAAAAGTCTTCATAAAAGAGAAATATAGCTAATGTAAATATGTATACTATATATATTTATATACTTTTAGATATTTTTATTGCCTTACGTCCAAGAAAAGGCCAGAGTTGGCAAAGGGCAGAAGAACGCGGCACAGAATCGCTGACGTGAAAAGAGCCACTGACAAGGCCAGCTGTACAATCTGCAGCTCCCAGGGCAAAGTGCAAATGTGGGGCCCCTTTTTCAAAGAAGAGGAATTTCAAGACCACAGCAAGATAACATTAAACTGAGCACGGGCTCCTTCCAAACAGGGGGACCCTGTGCACCTGCACAGGTCACAGACCCAGGAAAGCGGTCCAGGTCACGGACCCCAGCATGGGAGGCCTGTGCATGGGCACCGTGCCCAGCCCAGGGGAGTGGACAGGAAGTCCCACTGTCTCCTCAGCTGTCACCGAGCAGAACTACATTCTTCACGAGTCCAGCTTCCCAGCAATCAACCTTGGCAAGAGGGGCAGACTTTATCATATATATGCAAATCACAGGCAGCCAAGATTACTTAAACCTTGGATAATAACCTCTCTCTCTCTCTCTCTCTGTCTCTCTCTCTCTTTCTCTCTTTTAAGGTCATTGCTTATTTATCTATTTTAAGACTACCAGAATGATGTCGAGCTGTCTCCTACCCTGAAGCTAATGGCAGTCTCTGAGAACAGAATGTGGAATTGTTTTTTTTTAAAGTGATTTCTGATTATTTTCTCTCCAGAATTATCAAAAACCCTGATTTACAGAGAATCATGGCCTTTCCCTGCTCCATTGACCTCTGCTTTTTTCCAGTCCGTTTTTGGGAGCAGGAAGAAAATTCATTAACAATTTCACTACAGAGCATTATTCATTCTGCTTGTCTTACTCGGAGGTTTTCAATATCAGGAGTTACACTGAATCACCCCTGAGCTGTGATCACATGAATCAGAGAGCTATCTAAAAAGGACCACAGGGCAACAGCCCTGCTAACAGCCAAGCGCAGGCAAGGATGGAGGAAGTGTGTTGCTTCTCCTTGTCTGAAGGGGAGCAAACTCATTACCTAACCCTTGGGTTAAATTATGTGCAAAGCAAATCTCCCCTTTTGTAACCAGTCACAGCGGCTGCCCGCCGCAGAAATGCAAACAAATCAGATGCAAACCACAACGAGCCACCTGCTGGAGCCAAAGCTAGTGAAAAATGGTGCAGTTTCTTAGGCAGAAATGCACACACTAGATTTCTTCCTCTTACTCCACCAGGAGGTTTCACCTAAGGCCATGTGTGTGTGTGTGGCAGGGTGGGGGGCAAAGGCTCAATCCCACTTTCACCCAGCAACCAGCAAAACCTGTCCCCTTTCCTAAATGCAGCATGTGGACCTGGGTTTGTCTCCTGGCCAGCCATTCCGGTGTCTTTAAACTTTTTCGCCCTTGACCTTTCCTTTTTATCTTGCTGACAGGTGGAGCAGAATTTGAATGTTTTGCATCTAGTCCCACTCCTTTCCTAATGCTTGCAGCTTTTGTACAGCTCTGCCGGATATCCATCGCACCTCATTCAGCCTGTGCTAGAACACCGACAGGAACAGGGAGCTCACTACCAACAGGTAAACTGATCGTTTGAAGGCAGCGCTCTTATTTCCTAGAGGTTTTCATTTTTCCTTAGAAGTATTACCTTGGTGCTATTTTCTCCATTTTCCTAGGGACCTTGGCGGGTGGCTCCGGAAAGGCAGGCAGCAGCCTGTTGTTACCAGTTGGAGGCATTGTTCAGGAGGAGATGAAGCTCCTTACCACCCCTCAGCGGTGTCCTAATGGGCTCTTGCTGCTTTCGCAACAAACCTGATGTCTTTGCTCCTAAGACCCTGAACTGCCCCATCCTCTACCCTCAGCAGATCATGTCACCTGCTGCTCTCTCGACAGGGTTGGGGTTTCCAGCAAAAGCTCTTGCATTTCCGCCTAGTGTCTTCACACCGCTCTCTGGGTAGCCTGTCCCTTCTCTTCCCTGCCCTCCCTCCTTCTCCTCCCTCCTCCCTCTCCCCTTTGTCCATTACACCTTCACTGCTGCCCAGCTCCTCCTATCTTTCCCCTCTGGGAAAAAAAAAACTTTAAATATTGCCCTTGCCCTTAAAAATTCCTTCCTTCAGGGAAAAAGGGAAGAGGGAGGGAGAAATGAAGGAAGGGACAAGAAAAAAAAGTGAAAACAGAAGAGAAAATGGAAACAAAGTGTTTAGACATAGGGAGAGGAGAGGGCTTAAGGGAAGGGGAGAATGGGGGAAAAAAGGTGGGATGTACCATGGAATGTACCAGGTACAAATACGAGTTCCCTGTCACTGTCTAAATTGTACCAATAAGTGTTTTTGCTGTGTAAAAAAAAATTCCTTCCTTCACACGCTAATTAACAAAACAATGATATCACTCACACTCATCAAGCTGGCAAAAGTCAACGCGCACAGTGACACTGAGGGCCAGGCCCACAGGGATCTGGCAGCGCTGTGCTCTTGCTTTGAGACAGCGCCCAGGAAACCCGGAGACGCAGCGGGCTTCACTTCTCGGCGGGGCCATGGAGCGACTCTCTCATGGGGACCGTGGAGGTAGGATGGAGCTCGTTCACTCCCGCACTGTTGCTAACACTGAGAAATAGCGACAACAAAGCTGTCGGCAGCAGCGAAGGGACGTGGCTTATTCATAGAAGGGTGGGTAAGGTGAATGAGCCAGAACTGTATCCGTCATCACCGGCAAGCTCATAAATAATGTGGCGATAACTTGAGTCATTTGTAGGAAATGGATGAACCTGGAGACCATAACGGCAAATGAAATAAATGAGACACGCAGCTTAAATATTGCATGATTTCTCCCCTATGAGAAACCCAAAATATAAATAAAGAGCAAAATACATAGTAATAGATAAACGATAGGAAATAGGGTGACAGATCTTTGCAAATGGGAAGGGGACCAAGAAACGGAGAGAGGGGAGAGGGAAAGGATGGGAAGGGGAAAAAAATAGAATTGAGATGCGTGTATACAGGGACCAACTCCCCGTGAGGAATGTAGTTATTATGTATTGCACACATGCATCAACACAAAATAAAAATGAGGAGCTGGGGATGTAGCTCAGTGGTGTCCCGATTGCCTGGCAAGCACAAGGTCCCGAGTTTGATCCCTAGTACCAAAAAAGTAAACAAACAAATAAAATAAATTTGAAAATGCAGCAATTTCTAAACATTGCATATACCTATACAGGCAATACCGTTCAAGTGAATTTTAAAGACACAATACATCTGTACCAGCTGTACCGTAAAAATACATACAATAAACTTTTTTTTTTCCTTCAGCTATTTAATTAGGTTCTTAGAAATTCAGAACACCAATTTGTGAGGATAGGTTACATTTGTCAGAGCAGAAAGGGACCCCATGTAGCCCCAGAGCTGAGGAATGGCTTTGAGTTTTGGTGAAAAAAAAAAAAAAAAAAAAAAAAAAAATTCTGCGAGTCCACCGCTTTCTGGTCGACCTCGCGCTGCTCTGAAATCTGATATCTCTCCTTCTGTGTGAAAGATCGCAACATCCCGTTGCCTGGGCTTCCTCAGCGGCTTCTTCTTGAAGTAAGCATCAGTGAGGTATCGGGATTTTCACGATGCTGGTATTGGTTTTCGTGGAGGTGGCAGTGAAAAACTTCCGGTGTGTTCTACGCAGCGCAACTCGATTAAGGTTGAGAGGCCCAGTCACAAGTAGCAAGCCACTGGGCAGCTGCTCCTGGGGAACCCTGCCTCTCGCCTCAGTGACGCTCAGCGAGGACGATCGAGACGCGTCAGGAGTGACACTAGATCCGTTTCCTCACGTGCTGACTGAAGGGTTTTATATCTTTTTTGGGGAGACGCATCGTCAGCAGGGTAGAATCTAGGCATTTTGCGAAGCTTAGCCATCCGGGTACCGCCGTTCTTGTCACCACCAACTGGTTCTGTGACAGTAGCAAGGACCTTCTCCTTTTTCTCCTCAACCTTGGATTTAGCAGCTGAGTACTTCCTCTTACACCAAGCCTCTCTGGAATACTAGCAGATCAGGAGCGTCTGCCAATTCCTTGCACCAGGACAGGGTTTCCGCTGCAGTGGGGCTGCCCTTTCTTGGACTTTTTAGCCCTCTGCACAATGTCCTTTTTAACCCTGCCAGTGGCATCAGCCCTCTTGGCTTTAGGTTTCTCCTCTTTAGTATTGGGCTTCTCAGCTTTCTCCCCTGCCATCTTGCAAGGTGGGAAAGAGACTACAATAAACTTTTTAACAGGGTGCGAGAGTGATACTAACTTAAGGATGATGATTACTTGGGGGAAGGGAGTGAGGCCAGGTGAAGACAGGGCAAATGGCTGGCTATATCTATAAGCTCATGCCTTTTCTTTTTAAGAGAGAAACGAGACGTTTGTAGCAAGTATCATAAGTGTCAGCTTTTTAAGGCTAAGCAGTAATTATATTATTTTCATATACACAAAATATTTTTGTGATTTTAAATGTATTGCTAAAAAATATTTCCACAGCCCTGCTTTCTCCTTCTGTCACCTCTCCCGCCTGTCTTGTGTGTCTGTTAGTCATCATTTCTTCTTGAGAAGCAGCTGTCTCTGCCCCTGTCCTTTCGCTGAGCGCACACATCCAGCCTGACCATGGCTCTGCCCTCACCTGCCCAACATGGCTGAGTGTTAGGATCTTCTGACTGCTGGCTCCCCAACTCTTGTTTTGTTTAGTTTGAGAAAGGGTCTCCCTACGCTGTCCTCCTGCCTCAGCCTCCCGGACTGCTGGTATAACGAGTGTGCAACACCGTGCCCAGCTGCTGCTTCCTTCCTGAGCTTTTCTGGGATGCAGCAGTGAGGACTTTTTCCGAGTTGGAATAAGTCTTCAGGGCTTCCTTTTCGTTCATTCTGCAGACCCCTGAATTGAGACAGAAGTTTCCTTGAACCTCAAACCTTTTCTCCACCCATGCTTTTCCCTTAAACTTTCCCGCTCCCATGCAGTAGCTGCCAGGAGAGGGTCAAAGCATGACCTTTGGAGCCTTGGTACAATTTCTGGCTTTGTGGGAAGCCCTTCTGAGGGGCAGCGGGGTGTGACCTTGAGTAAATGGTGTCCAGATCTCATCTGTAAAATGAGTATAATAACAACCCTAATCTGCAGGCTTAGGGTAAAGGACTAAATAAGACATGTATTGTAAATAAGTATTTTCCGTCAATTCAGTCTGTGTTACTAATTATTCACACAGCTTCAATGTATATTTACCTGGATTCAAGCAAGTCCCTGCAGCAATATGGCCTTGATTTGTGTTCTTCCTTTGGTTTGGCTTTTGTTTTGATTTTTGTTACGTTTCGTTTTTGTTTTGCTTTGCTTTTATTTCTCTCTACACCCTTGGAAGCTATTTATAGTCTCTTAAAACTAACCTAGGCTGCTCCCTGACTGTGCGGGAGACTAACCACTCCCGCGACTTGTTCTGTTTGTCCTTCCTCCTGGAACACCTGTCAGTCTCTCTCTCCTCTCAAAGCCACCTCCCCTCTTGCAGGGCCTCTCCCTGTAAGAGAACATCCTCCTCCTTGGAATTCTCACACTCCGGTCCTTCTGCTGAGTCCCATACCTAACCACTTAGGTGGGCATGGGTAACGGAGGGAAACACACCTATTTTGTCATCCCGCTTAGGCTGCTCCCACCCCACCCCAATGAGTAGGAAGCCCCTGAGAAGCCATCTCTGTCCACCCCCAGCACAGAACCTGGCCCTATTGCAATACTATTGTTGGGACTCATTGCTGGGAAGATTGAGAGCACTGTAGAAGCCCCATGTCCAGCCAGTGGAAAGGAATTTGTGGACAGTGCTGCTGTTTATCATTTCTGTGGACCAGGGACAAGTGTCCTACAGAAGCTGCTGCCCATGGCAAGGGAAAATTCAATATGCCTACTCTCAAGGGGACATAACGGCGGCAAAAGGCCCTGTCCCTAGGAGTCTTACACAGAAAACTGCAGTAGCCATTGGGCTCTGATGTCTGCCTGGGTTCTGGGTCCCTGGCTACTGGTCCTTGGCATCTTTCCAAATGCAGGAGAGGCGCAGCTGCTTCGGACAGAGCAGAAACCTGTGAAAAGACATGGCATCAGATAGCTCACCGCACTCGCTCCAGAGAACAGCCTCAGGAGAAGACAGGCCCTGGATGGTCAAAAACCCCTCTTCCTTTGTGCCTTCTAACTGTTCCCTCTTCCTATTTTACTCAATGAGCCAGACCAGTAGGCAATGAATTTGAAAAGAGGAAGTTATTTTCCCAGCTCTTGAGGGGCTAGAAAGGGACGGTTCTACAATCTAGTCAGGAAAAATGACCCATAAACAAGTCAGACAGACATACAGGGAAGTCGGGACGTGTATGTTGGAGCCAGGAAAGACTCACCCCCAGCTGGGTGCCCCCTGCAAAGGCCCAACTCCATGAACATGCCAGTGGAGGCAGCGGTGTGGAGAGGCCCTCACCGTGTCCCTCTGGCTCAGACTGAGGGGCTTCCGGAGGTGAACCATCCCCACCCCAGGCAGGGCTTGGTGGAAGGCCCTCCCACCACACCTGTCACGCTGTCAGTGGTTGCCTATTTATTGTCCTATCCTACTAGTCCACAGGCTGAGAAAACATATCAATATCTAGTTTTTCTCATTGCCATTTTGTTTTGTTTTTGTTTTTGTTTGAGGCAGTATCTTATTAAATTGCCCATACTGGCCTTGAACTTGTGATTTTCCCAACTCAGCCTCTTGAGTAGCTGGGAGTACAGGTAGGCGGCGCCACACCTTGCTTCAGTGTCTTATTTAATTCACTATTGTGAATAAATGCACAGCATGCAGTAAACACTCCATCAATATTCATTACATTTTTAGTGATTCAATTGTCTGTCCCTGCTGCCTTTGACACTGAAGTGTCCCTGCAGATTCTGCCCCTCACACAAGCGCCATTCAGACTTGTGTCTCTCAGTAGTCATTCCTCTGACCCTTGTCTTGCCCCCTCAGTTCCCGCCAGCTCCGTGAACTAGGCACTGGGTCCTGCCCTACCCCATCGTGGTGTTTTGACTTTGCATCCTGACTATCATTTCTGGATTTGTATTTCCTGCCCACAGACAGGCCACTCATAGAAGTTGGATCCCGTAGTAGGGACGGAGAACACATCCATCACATTTGCTCAAGATAATCCCCTCTCACAGTTATTCCTGTTTGTGCAGCGTCCTTTTGCTCCTTGCCAAACTGACTCCTGTCCTGTCCCATCCCTTGGCTGTCCCGAACCTAGCACAGACACAAGACACTACGTGCTGGGTACTAACAGATGACAGCACCTGGCATTTATGTAGCACTATTATTTACAAAACACTTTCACGTACATTATCTTGGTCATCCCGCCAGCCCTGTAGAGAGAGATGTTAATGTTGCTGCTGTCACACAGATGAGGAAACTGAGATCACACAGGCGGAAAAGAGTTGAACTACAGCCTGATCTCTGGATATATTTCATGCCCTTCAACTACTTTGCTCTCAGAGAGGAGGCAGGCCAGCCTGCTCCTTTCTAGATTGTGAATTGGCAAGTGTTTTTCTGCCTCACTTGCCCTCATTAAAAACCCACAGAACATAAATCACAATTTATGGACAATAATTTGTCAGGCTTTCAAATGAATACTGAAGTTAGGTTTAAATGAGATTCTTCCTATCTCAATTTTAAATCCAGTGATACAATTAACATTGTCCCTATGTCTCCCCTTACCTATTAATTATCTTTAAGTGTTTCCAGTTTACATTTTTAAAGCTTCCCCTAGACAGCTAAGCAGCAAAGGACAGTAAAAAAATATCTCACCTCAAGTAAGACTAAAGAGGGCTGGAAAAGTCAGAGAGGAGAGCAGAAGGGAATTGGCTAGGTTAAAATTATAGGGAAATACCAGAGAGGAAATTTGGATTTATTTGTGTACCTCCCCTGTGCTGGGAGGGAAGAATGCTTACAAATCCAGATCCTGGATGGAGTTACAAGGGCTTCAAAAGTTATGCATAGGGGGCCGGGGATTTAGTTCAGCAGTTCGATGGCCTGCCTTGCAAGCGCAAGGACCCGAGTTCTATCTCCGGTACCAAAAAAACAAACAAAAGTTATGCATAGACTTCTGCATGCACGGCTTGTAGAAGTAACTGGACAGGGGTTTGGGAGTTAGGACACGTGCATGACCAGAGGGACTAGACCAGATGACTTTAAGGCATTTTCCAACCGAAAATGGGCAATGCTTCTTGTCCACAGAATACTCATCCATATTCTTTGTAACTCAAAAAAAAAAAAAAAAGAAAGAAAGAAAGAAAGAAAAGAAAAGAAAGAAACATACATGATATGCACGCCAAGTTTAAACCTTTCAATTCTGTTTCACTCTTGTTCTGCCCAAGACCAGAGTGGACAGCTAATTAGAAGCAATGATGGAGATTTCTCGAAGTGACTCCAACTTTGAGGGGAACTGACTACAGGGAGAACTGACAGATGACAGTGAGAGGAAAGAGGAAAGGAACACTAAGTGGCAAAGCAAAGGCATAAATGGCCACATTCTGCATGGTATAATTGGTTCTGAAGGAATCATGACATCACAGGTCAGTATAATAATTGATGTTGATAATGACTGAGCCATGATGGGGGAGTTACTGGGAGCTGATCACTCAGCTCATTTACAAAATGTTTATTAGAAACTCAGTATGCACCTGTCTCTGTCTAGATCCTGGGAATAGAAGGATGGATAAAGGATGGCCCTTGCCCTCAGAAGACTCTCTGGTCTTCAGTTTCTCCAGTGGAAAGATGAGAGCCCCAAAGTGTCTGATTGCTAGCGCTCTTTCCTAGAAGTCCTGAGTGCTTTATGCATTAGGGCTTGAATCTCAATGATCCTGAAAGATGGTGATCCAGGTCATAGAATCCTGCTTTGCAAGCGAGCAAACTGAGGTGCAGGGGGGTTGGCATCTGGCTCAAGGTCACACAGTTAGTGAGTGGCAGAACCAGGACACTCAGGCACATGGACCAATCGCATAGAAGTAGACAGGTCATCTTCCTCCTGTTCCAGTGCTTCCCCGACTCTACATCTCTCCTCCAAAAAGGCAGTAAGAATAGATGGAGAGCAGCTCGTGAATTGGACAACTGCGTGGACTTAGAGGTCTGGAACACAAAATTCAGCAGCTACAGAACAAAAATCATGTGCAACTAGACAATAATAAATATCTATAAGACAAAGTGCCACCTAAAGGGCGTTGGCGGATCTGTCAAAATCAACAGCAAGACCTGGGATTTAGCTAGGTGGCACCGCACCTGCCTGCGAAGTGCAAGGTCCTGAGTTCGCCCCTGCGGGCAGAGTCCATCCGAGCACGGAGCATGGAGATGCGGAGCCCAGCAGCACACCTGGCTCTCTTCCCCGGTGGCCAGCATAGGATGCCTGCCAGCTCTGCTGTTGCTGAGAGCGCAGAGATCTGTGATGGGAAACAGGTCCATGTCTTCCTACAGAACTGTGTACAAATGGAGAAGGAAGGCAGCTAGAGGGCTCCTGGTTCAAAGCTGCTGGTTTATAATGCCAAGTAGAGATGGTCACCAGTGTATTGTGCAATATCATGAAAGCAAAAGACATGAACCTGGGAATAAACATTTGTTGAGCACCTGCTGTTCTGGCTGCTCTGGGAGATAGATAATAAGCACTAGCTCATCCATTCCTTGCAGTAAATCTCTGAGGCAGATGATGTTGGAAGCTCACAGAAGTGATTTGTATAGGAGCCCACGGCTAGTGAGGATTTGAACTCTGAGCACATTCATATCTCTGGCTCTTCACACACCCTCCAGGACAGGGTCTGTCCTCTGTACTTCTTAGCCTTGTGGCTCCCACAAAGTATCTTAGTCTCTAAAATGCTCAGGTTCCTGAGATTTAACTATCTCATAGGATTATTGTAAAGATCAAAGGAGAGAAAGTACTTGAAAGTGTTTTGCTACCTAATAAGATTTATGCAGTAATATTTTTTAAAAAGTGATATTTAGCAGGGGTAAGGGGAAAAAAATGAGAACCAAGACCTGTCATGTAAAGGTACAAGAGTCCAATGATGAATGTGACTGTACTGTATACCTAAAATGTGCTAAAAAACTCAATGAGAAAAAAATAAAATAAAAAGTGATATTTATAGAACACTTCCTATGTGCCTTTAGAGATTATTTCATGTAATTCTCACAATCCGGGAAGTTGGTACTACTGTTTCCATTTTATAGATGAAGAAACCAAGGCTCAGAGCTATGAAATATCTCCTTTGTTCCTGGGTACACTCCAGTCAGTGTCAGGGCTGGTGTGGAAAGCTGGTCTAGCAACTCCAGGACTCTCACTATGAGACAGATGCTGGCCACCTAGTTCTTCCCATCATCCTCTGCAGCTTCACTGTTTCCTCCCCTGCAGGGGCACGCTGTTCACACAGGGCACGGTGTGAATCTAACTGGAGAGTTTCCCCTCGGCTGTTAGAGCTTGAGGCCATCCCTGTGGGGAGGCCGGTGCACTCTGCAGTTCAAATGGCTTTCAGTTTGCACCTGTAGCTTGTCTTTGTCCAGTGCCACCAAGAACATTTACTGCTTGCTGACAATGGGCCACTCTTGAGCTAGGTTCTAAGGAAACAAACACACCCTTCTGAGAACTCTTCCCAAGAGCTCACAGTTCAATGCAGGAACAGAAACAAATTGTATGGTGCCCCTTAATCTAATAGTCAACTTGACTGGATTAAGAGATTCCTGGGGAGATGCCTGGATCATGCAGGTGCTGGACTTATCAATGCCTTAATCCACTGATGTTCAAAGCTGAATGTGCCCTTAGGAGGGAGGACCTCGCTGCAGCAGCTCGGTCACAGTCTGTGCCTGTGGAGGGTAGATCTCTTGGTGGTGCTCTTCCCGTGTGCTCTGGGAAGCTGCCGTGAGGAGAGAGGCCTTGCTGTACCACATCCTTCCACCATGATGTTTCTGCTCTGGGGCCAGCTGACCGTGAACTGAATCTCTGAAACTGTGAGTCAAGTAAGTAATTTCCTCCTTTAAGTTGTGGAGTCAGAAATTCTGTCCCAGCAACAGGAAAGCTGCCCAATACATCTACAGATATTTATTAACTCAAGAAGTATTTCCCAAACCCCTTCTCTAGGTCAGGCTGTATGTTAGACTCTGAGGACACAAAGATGAACGAGATGGAAAACACCATGATCTGCAGGTTTCAAATGGGATGGGCATGAACAAGGGCTTACAGGAGAAGCATTTGATACAGTGTGGGTGGGAGTGGAAATAGCCAGAAAGACCTCCCCAGAGGAATGTTCAGAATCTCCACACGCTGTCAATGCTACCATAGAGTTGGCCTAGCTTATCTTTAATCCTCCCATCAACATTCCTATTGAGTAATTATTATAAAGCATTAAGTAAGTTTAGTAAGTGGCAGGGACGTATTGTGATCCCAGATACACTGACCCTAAGCTTGCCTGACTCCAAAGTTTGTGGTCTTTCTAATATGGAGTTTGTCTCTGAGGATGCCATATTCCAGTTCCATTGCAAGAAGAGAGTCCACCATTATGCCAGTCAGCTTTCTGTTACTGTGACAGAATACCTTTCCATCACTGTGGCAAAAAGGATTTATTTTGGGTTACTGTTTCAGAGGTCTCAGTCCCTGGTTGGTTGGCTCTGTCTTTTTGGGACCTAAAGTTTCTGCCACCTCCCAGTAACACCATCATCTGGGGATGAAGACTTCAACTCATGAGCTTTTGGAGAACACTTTGGATCCAAACCATAGCAACTAAGAACAAACAGAACTGGAAAGAGTAACCGACCAGGCCACGAGGAAGGCATCATGGAGGAGGTGGCCCTGAGTGACCTTGGTAAGATGGTTCACAACAGGAAGAGCACAGGTTCTTTCGTTAGTCTCATTGGTCCTCCAGGTTATATGCAGGGAGGAAACACTGAAAGTCAAGGCCATATTCCTAGCAGCCAGGGGCTGTAATAGATGGGTTTTTTTGTTTGGCATAGTAAGGTAAGGTAAATAGGAGTCATTTTTGGGTTACAGGAAACAGAGACCCAGTCATACCAACTACAGCAAGAAAATAAATCCAAGCAAACAAACTCAATTTAAAAATGTGCTTACTTTAAGGATTCAGACATTTTGCAGAACCCAAGAGGAAGAGTGTAATGTGACTAGGAGATAGGCAGCCGGGATCAACCACTCTCTCACTCCTGCCTGTGTTTCTCTGAGTGTCCACCTCATCCTGCTGTCTGGCTTTTACCATCTTTCCATAGTGAGGCAAAGATGCCTCTAAATACTTCCTGGGAGTCAACATCTCTGATCAGCATTCTATATCCCCAGGAGAGAGAATCTGATTGGTTTCTCCTGGGCCACACAGCTACGGCCAGGAAATAAAGGTGTCTATTCTCAGAGAAGAGAATGTGTGAGCAGGATAGATCTCTAGAGGCCATGCTAGTCTGTGCCAGGTTCTGGTGAGAGGGGGCCAGGAGTCCTTTCTTTTTACATTCTCACTCTTCCTTTTACAGTAACCGATTGGTTTCCATGTTTATAATTTTTCTGTGTAGTTATTAAACCCATAAATAAAGATTTCATCTGCGAAGCTCTGCCTTGCGAGAGCAGACAAAAGAGCAGGCAGAGCAGAGTTTACCAGTCCCGGTAGCCAGAGCAACAGAGGAGGTTCCTAGCTCCCAGGATGCTGGGGCCGAGGGACCAGAGGCTGCAGCTGGGGACAGGCCTGAGTCAGCAGAATAGCCCTGCCTTCCAGCTGAAGAAATGCTAAGGCCTTCCTGAAGCACACTGCCAAGACAGCCATAGAGAGGCTGGCTAGCAGGCCCTAGAGTCTATCCCGAAAGCTGGAGGAATACCAGGATGGTCTCGACAGCTCTTCAAATGAACATGTTTGACTTAAACCAGGTAGAGAAATGGGAAGCAGTAGAAGGCACATTTCCAGGAGCCTTGGGGAAGGGGTGCCTGTGTAGGGAGGATTGAGGGGGGATCTGGGGACTCTCAGACTAGAGGAGGAGGAAAAGGAGGGAAATGGCACTGGTTCCTGTTTAAATCAGAGCTCTCCATCTCAGAGGAAACAGCAACAGCTGAATCAACAACTTCATTCTTCACATCGCTGCCCTCTGCCTCCCCTCCATCCAGGGCACGGACAACATTAGCTCAGGAGCCTCTATAAAAATGTACAAGACAAACCCTTCAGTTTCCTTGGCAGGCAGATGTTAAGACCAACAACAGGGAGGCAAGGATATTGGGAACAAAGAGAGCTTGGAAGGAGGGCAGGAAAGTCTGGGGCCTGTTGGGGGGATGTGGGAGCTCTCTCAGCCCCTTTGTGATGGAAAAGCAGCAGTTGGACCAATAGCTGCAGCCCCTCCTGGGTCTTGAAGCTGGTGACCACCCTAGGTCTCAGGATACGGGCAGGTGTGGAACTTTTCTATGGATTTGTAACCCCTCTCTCTGCTATTAGGGTATTTTGTTTAACCAAATCAGAGGTTGTGACCTTGGTTAAAAAACCAGGTGATGGCTGGGGATTTAGTTCAGTGGTTCCGCTGCCTGCCTTGCAAGCACAAGGACCCAAGTTCAATGCATGGTACCAAGAAAAAAAAAAGTGAAAAAACCAGGTGATAGCTAGTGAGGACTCAAGAGGGTGATAAGGCTGCTTTTTGAAGTTAGGGTTCAGCTACTAAGGCTGTCTCCATGAGCAGCAGATGATTTAGTTTAATGAATTTGGACAGTTTGCTGGCTCTGTCCACACAGTTCCTCACCTTTCAAAATGCTTCTAAAATAGCACTAGCCATTCTACCGGCTCCAGAAAGAAAAAGCAAAAAGCAGTCTATGACAAGGCTCCAGAGACTTCCACCCTTTCAGAAAAAACCTGAGTGAACTTTTCCAAGGAAATGTTATTTTATTTTATTTTTCATTGAGTTTATTGGTACATTTTAGGTATACAGTATAGACCTAGGAAATTGTAAACCCCACAAGAAAGAAGCTTTTCTCATTCTCATTGAGGAATCAGGCATAAAAAGATGCCACCGAAATGAGCACTTGGGTGTGTGAGGCAGAAGGACCAGTTTCCATGGGACTCACAAGCATCACAAATGTACTTCGTACACAGTTCCTCTCACATCATTCGCGCGTCCAGACTCAGAGTCATTCTCTCATCAGAGACATCAACAAGCTACACCGTCACACTGGGAAGGACCGTCCTGAGCGTGCACACACACAAATATCGTCCCACACATTTGCACAGAGTCCCACAGTTGCACACAGTCACGTGTGCACATGTATGCATGTGCCTACACACACACGCACACACACACACACACACACACACAGTCACGGCCCCACACTGCAGTCCTTCACTGCCTGGACCCTGCTCTCCAGGCCTCTGCTGAGAACTCCCTTCCTCCTCCACACCCTTCTACGCTGGAGCCAGATGTTCCGTGGGCAGACCCCTCTGTGGGCTGACAGGCGGTGATTACGGTTGCCAGCCCCACATTAGGAGAGAATTGAATGGGAGAGAACCCCCACCCTCTCGGGCTCCCTACAATAGCGCCTTTGTGAGGTGCTTCACTGCCTTTCTCTCCCCTTGCTCAACAATCTACGTCAGGAGCAGCTCTGCCTGAGAAAAGAAAACAAAAGGAGGATCACAGGGCCCTGACTGATCCACCGTCCTGGGGTTGAAGGAGGGCTGTGCTTTGGAAAGAGCAGCCTGTGTTCCTTCCCCCTCCCTGCTAGGGTAAATAACCCAGAGGGCTTCCGGGGATGCCTGAGGCAAACTCCCCCAGGAAGCGAGAGGATTCTGTCCGCCAGCCAGCCCCGCTCCTGTGTGCTGAACATGGATGCGGCTGGGGTGAGGGCCTGGTGCCCAGATCAGCAGATTCCTAGAGACTGGAGCCCAATGCCTGGAGCTTCCTTCTGCCCATCCATTCTGCCTTCTGCCATCCAGAACCAAAGGCCAGGACACCACGCTAGAAGTGTTAAACTTTCAGGGCTCTAGGGCAGGCCTAATCCAGATTCCAGGACTTGGATGAGTAGGTGGGAATGATGCAGTGGATAGAAGGAAAGCAGGGACGTGTGGGGTGGGTAACTGGTGAGACCAACATCTGGGCTGGTCACTGCCCCTCCTCCCTGCCCAAACCACAGTCGCTGTGGCAGCAGAAAAATCAGAATGGTTCAGACCAAGGATTGTGCAACCAAGTCTTGGGGAAGAGCCCAGTACTGGAGGTGGGCGTGGAGGTTTGGGCTGGGGTGGGAGCAGAGTCCACTTCAGAAGTGGGATGTAAAGTTCTCCCTAAAAATACATATATTCTGTGCTCTGGTCTCTACACTACCTTTCAGGGCAAGTAACACCCATTTTCTGACTCAAAACCCACTGAGCACTGCAGCTGGAAGCACTGCATCCCCCTAGGTCCCGGTGTAACTTTGGCCAGAGGCGTGGTGCCATTGGTGGTTCTGGGATGGTTGCTGCAGATGGCAGTGGGCATTCAAAGGAGGACATTTGTCCAGCCTCCTAAAGCGGCAGGATTCTGCTGCATCCTCAGGCGCCTCACATAAAATCTGTAACTGGAGAAGTTCCAGCTCCCTCAGCTAAGGGAGCCCAGCCAAGTCCCTAATGTGGCTTAAGGAGTGGGGATGAGTGGAAGGAAGAAAATGGAAGGCCTCTGGGAGATCTGTGACCTGAGAGCTACCTCAAACAAACACAGGAGAGTAGTAGTGGATTTTCCTTTTAATGCAAAATGTTGCAATACAAAACGATATGGAGAAAGCTCCATTCTTCAGGCACTGGAGGGATGTGGGAGAATCATCTGCTTCTGCTCCTCTCTCCCCTGAGCCATACTATTCCTGGGGAGCCCCCATCCAAGGGAGGGTCACAGCCATGGGCCTGGGTTATCTGGGACCTGATATTTGTGGACATGGGCAGGAGAGCAGAAGTGAACATTTAGTTTTCACTGTTTCGGCTCTACAAGGGTTACCCAGGATCTGGAGTTCCATATGAAACCAAGGGGCTATGAGAACCAAAAGGCTATAAGAAAATTTGAAAAATGAGCAGGAATTGTATTAGGAATATAAAGGTATAAAGATAAAAAGATTTAAAATAAAAAAACAAGTCTAGCTTCTCAAACTTCTTCCTCTTTCTTCCTCATCTCCAGCTTATACACAATCTGATAGCCATCATCCCAGGCATAGAGCTGGCGCTCACGGGGATTATAGCGGAGGCTGGCATGGGCACCATATCGACGGGGAAAGTAAGAGAGTGCTGCTCGTTCAGGGGTGAGGGTACCACTGACATCAAAGGAACACTGGATCCGGGCCCGGCTGGCAGGACGGGTGTTATAGACGACATATAGGGTCCCGCAGATGACGAAGGCAGCCTCAGCATTCTCTCTGGGACACGGTGTGTCCCACTGTTGCTCTGTGTCCAGTGTCTGTGGATCTAACTTGGCCAGGCACAAGTGCCTGTCATCCTCCCGGGTGGCATAGACAGCCCAAAGACCCTCCTCATCAGCGGCCAGGTCGATGTACGTGTCTGAGGTCAGCCCGTAGGGGGGAATCAAGCTCTCTGCAGGAAATACGGAGCTGTCCACCACCGTCCGGTTTGCCAGGTGGAATTTGATGAGCTGCAAAGTGTTCTCCAACTCACTACCCCCTCCAGGTCCTCCAGGAGGCCTCCGGGCATAATAAAGAAAGCCACCGTATACCAGCTGCCCCGTGCCTACCCAGGGGAAGGGCACACGGACTCGGGAAGCTTTGCGGGCAGCCATGGCAAGGGTGAAGTCACGTAGCCTTGGGAAGACAAAGGCTGTGTCATTTTGGGTCCCATCTAAGACATAGATCTTCTCTGCGGGCCCCAGTGGATCCTTGGTCCATAGTCCAGCTGGGCCACCAAACCGCTTCAGGATCTTCATGGATCTCACCTGAGAGATTGTGTAGCTACAGTCTGGTGGAGAAGAAGAAAAATAAGAGAAAAGGAAATAGAAGCCGGGGTTAGTTCCTAACTAGGAACTCGCAGGGCTAGGGATTTAGCTCATTGGTGCCACTGCCTGACTCAGTCCCAAGTTTGATTCCGGGTACCAAAGCAAAATAACAGCGACAACTAAGTAGGAACTTGCCAAGACGGGCTACCTGGAGAAGAGAGGGCATCTGCTGTGTAGATAACCTCTTCTCTTATGGAGGACTGAGAGAGGGAACACCAGAGAGGCCTGGGTCCTCAAATACTCTTCTTAATGGATTTATTGCACAGATTTCTCTAACACAGGTTCTAAAAGAGGACCACAGTGGACTGGAACCAAGAGAGAAAAAGGGTAAGAAGGAAGGAAGACTGCGGGTTCTGAGCACTGGGGCCTGCTTTGCAATCACTCACCTGTCATCATATCATACTTTTCATTTCTTCTGCCCTTCCCTTTGGTCCCAGGGCCTCCAGTCACCTTCTCATCAAGCTCTGCACAGGGTAGAGCTGGGCTCTGCGTCTCTAGATAGTCTACCTCCCGTTCCAGACGGTCCACTCTCCCTGAAATGGTGTCAGCCTCGGTTCTGAGCGCCTCACGCTCCTTCTCTGCCACCTCCAGCAGCGGCAGCATCTTGTTCTTGAAGTCCCGCAACTCAGCAGCATGGCGACTGCTCTGGTCCTGGCACTGGGCCAGCCGTTCCTGAAGGGACGGGGGATCAGGAAGGAGGGAGGGCGGGCTGCAGGGTTATAACTTCCAGGCAGAGAGGCCCAGCCAGGGAGTCAGAATGGGAAGAGGAGCTAGGCGTTAATGTCCCCTCCCACTGCCACAGCAAAGGAAACCGATGTTCAAAGGTGCTAATTGTGCAAGGAGCCCAGCTCAGGTTCACCCAGGCTAGAGTCCTTCAGCCTGTGTGCTGGGAACCCCACTGGGTTACTTGAGCCTCTAGGGAGATCTAAGTGCAGCAGGGTGGGAAGGGGTCTCTACCCTATTATGTAACTCTCCTCTTGGGAATGAAGATGGTATGGACTTCAAACTGTTGGAAAAAAGGGCAGAAAGCTGCAGATTCTCTGGGAACTTCCAACTTCAGAGAATCATCAACTCCTCCCGAGATACGACCCCCCGCAATCCTGGCTCTCATTTCCACTCATCCTCTTACCCCATCTAATCACAAAGGTCTGTTTGCTTCGGCACAGCTCTGTGTGGCAAAAGAAGTCTTGTAATTGTGAGGATCCTCTTTATTAAAAGGCAGTTTCCTGCAGGTTCTTACAAAGCCCTACTTTGTCACGCCCAGAACCCTGATAAACTGGAATCCTCCCAGCCTGGGCTAGAAGAGAAAGGAGTCCCTCACCTCCAAGGAAGCTAGTCGACGTTCCATGTACTCCACAAGGTGGTGCTGCTGTCCCTGAAGGGGTCCGGACCAGGACAAAAGGAACAGGACGAGGAGAGGAGAGCTGAGCCCCATGGCAGCCTGGAGAGTGGGGCCACAGTAAAGACAGCGTGCGGTCGGCCTCTTCCCCTCAAGCTGGCGGGCTAGCCTGGGAGGCGGGGTGGGGGCGGTGCCTTCTCTCTTTCTGATCTCTGGGTCTCTCTCACTACTCTGGAATGCTTTCAGTCTCTCTACAACTCCAGCCCCTCCTTTCTGCCTGGACTGATCAAACACAGATGGCCCCCTTGTACAGCAGCCAGAAGACTTACCCATCTCCCCACCTAGGCTGTAGGCTCCCCAGGAGGAAAAAGATGGAAATGTGAAAGCAGAGGTTTCCTGGGAAGTCTAGCAGGGAAGGCGGTAGACTCTAGAGAAAACCCCGCAAACACCGTTCTTGTTTTGGGAGAATGCTTTCAGTGTTGATTTGTAAGAAGCTGACATCCTTCATTAATCCTTGCCTTCTCTAGCAAGAATAGGATAGAATTCCTGCCTTGTTTCCGTGGAAGCTGGAAGCGGGAGCTATTTGAGGGGAGGTGGGAAAAAGGCCAGAGGCCAAGTCAAACTCCTTCTATAGCTCACTGGCGCCATCTCGTGCTAAGCACCGGGTGCCATCTCAGGATTAATAAAGAAATCAAGGATTAGACCTTCCCCGAGGTTGAATTTTTTTCTACAAAGCAAGGCAGGTAGTTTGTATTTACAGGGTTTTCCACCACTAAAATACAGATTTCCCTACAGGCTACCCAATTTATTTAGGGGGCTATGCCAATCTCTCTGATTTAGCTCAGGGAAAAGAATACAGTGGAGATTAAAACAACAAAGAACAGGTCATTGAGAAGTTAGTAAATTAGCTCGATTTTCTGGAAGTGGGGCTAACAGCAGAGCAGTGCTGCATGGCTTTCCGAGAGTAATCTCTTGCCAAAATTGAGTAGTTCAATAAATTCGCACTAATTTAATTCACTGACGTGGGGAGAAAAGAAAATTTGAAGTTTATGTAAGTTGTAGTCACCCAAAATAAATATATTCTGACCTTGCTGTTTCTGGGAAAAAGACTTCTGACCATTCATCTTGGTTAGGGTTCAAAAGAGTATTCCTAACTGTTGCTCATTTCTATATCCTAACCAAAGCTGCAAGAACCCAAAATGAATTAACTGGCCACTGCAGACTTGGCCTGTGACACACGTCAAAAGTCAACTAAATAAAGCATTTAGTCAGAGACCTGCAATGATTAATCTTGACAAATCTCTGAGAAAAGATGATCATTTTAGCATCAAGTGAGAGCTATCAGAGGTGCTCCTTCTCTGAAAAGGACCACCCATCTAACAGTACAGCTCCAGAAAAAAACAACAGCATCTTCCTGTGCTGATTATTTTCATTCCACTACCTTAGGTGATTGGTGAAACACACTAAGAAACAAACTTTAATTAGCTCATCTGAGAAGTTTTCTACTTCTTTCACAGGGTGATCTAAAGAAGCTAACAGTCTAGCCCTGGACAGCTAGCTAGTAATGCAGCTTCACAACAGCATACATTTTCACCATCAGGAGAGATTTTTAGTGACACTTTTCATGACTGGATTGCATGGACAGTGGAACACTGGGTGGGAGTGGGTGCTAACGCCACCTCCTTCCTGTACCTGCCAGAGAGTCAATGCAATGGAAACCCGCGTGCACCAAATTTGTGACTTGGATAAAAGGTAGTTGTTACCAGGATCAGTATTTCAACCTACTTGTGTATGCCTGTGAAGATGGGTACTTACTGTTATTAAGCAAACATGTAAATTTTATTTAATTATTACACTTGGCTTATGTTGTTTTGTAAAATAATGTATTAAGTTAAAATATTTTAAAAAGGAAACTTTGCTACTCATATCTATGAATTACATTATATATTTTGTATATGGTCCAAAACAATTTTCTTCACTCAATGAGGCCCAGGCAAGCCAAAAGGTTGGACATGCATATAATGATCTCAGACCTCCATTCTTGGGGAATATTCCCTACCAGAACTTATTCATTTCCATTATGGAAATTATTATCAAGAATGAAATTGTCATGTATATGTACCAATTCCCCATGATGAATGTAATCATTATGTACTGCAAACATGTACTAATAAAAATTTAAATTAAAAAAATGAATTGTCTCTAATGCTGTTAGTGTTCAAACACAATGTGCTTAGCCACTCCAAAGATGTCATTTCTTCATCCCCTCTGTGCCCCTATAACAGAAACAGCCACACAAATCAGAAAATTTACCCATTTTATTGATGCATTGCAATTGCTCTACATTTTACCATATTATGTAGAAAATACTGAAAATACAAGCTACTTTGTAAAACCAAAGACAAACATTAAATCCAAAGTTAAACTATGTTTTACACAATGGACCCTTTTCCCATAGTTAGTATTAAATTTTAAATATCTATTTCTTTTGTTAAAATGATTATTTTACATACTCCCTAAGTACATCTGCATTACAAACATAGCTCAATAATTTCTCAGAAACTATCTGTTTCTAGAGGTTTGTTGTAAAAGGAAGCTCACAACCAGAAAAGGGAAAAAGAAAAAAAAGTTTAAATCACACACAATAACTAGCATATCAAATACATTTAATAAAGTAGGAATTCCATTGCAATATCAAGGATTCAAAGCAGAAATACTAACATTACATACAATGTACATATAATGTACTGCTACATGTAGTGAGATTATTTTTCAAGCTGAATTGAAACCACACATTAAAGTTTAGCAACAAACAACCATGTAGACATGCTGCACCATCCATCAGTTTAAAAACAAAATCAAAATAGGAAGCAGGCTGGGCTATTCCTGTCACTGAGAGGCAATTTCACTTCCCATCCTAAAACAAACCATCTCAACTAGTGGATTTCTGTGTAACACTGCTGAGTAAAACACACACTACTGTGCTTGCCTGGCTAAGAGCAGTCAAGCTTAGCCCCTCTAGTGGAGGATGATGGATGAGCAATCACAAAAGCAGGCTCAGAATGGACAGAACTCTTTGAAATGGAATTCTTATTCCTGGGGTTGGCATTTCAGCTGAACACTGACAATGCCATCAGCCTCTTGGGAGCTCTTAAAACTCAAGAGTGATCAAGTGTCCTGACGAGGCTAGATGGCTGTACTCGACCCTCCCCACTCCTTCCCTCACCTGGAAGGGTACAAGTTGGAAATGAACCTGACCAAGGACTTAAAGCCTCAAAGGTCAGGCCACGGTGACCCAGACCAGCTGCTCCCTACATTCAAAGGACTTCCCTACGCTGTCAGGGCCAGCAATGTTAAACCCCAGGGACAGAATCTAAAGCCACACCAAGCACATACACATTCAGCAGACAAAGGTGGATTTTTATCTTGGTAAACCTGAAATGTCAATTTGCAGAGTGAGACCGAAAATCTCTCTAGGTTATTTTTTATGCCACACATGGCTAGTCAGGTGATTAAGGTATTACCCTTTCCTATGGAGTCAAGACTCTTTATCTCAAATGATATTTACTTATTGGACTAAAGGAAGAGGTGGGGTTTTATTTTTCCCTGCATCTTATTTCTTACAAAAACAAGAAATTTTGTCCCTTGCAGAAGAAAGATAAGGAACAAAAAGTGTTTCCACTAGAAACCAGACCTGCATTAAACAAGAAAACCAGGATGTGCTTGGCAAAAAGGAGAGACAAAGATCATACACACTGACCAGAAAACTATGTAACACTACTTATAAACTACACAAACTGCCTGGCTGTCTTGACCAATACAGTGTGGAACACACAACTTAATATTATGATTTTTTTACAATACAGAAAACACAATACGTTCCTGGTAAGCTGTATTGAGTACCAGTCCCATCTTGGAAACCCTTACTCCTTTTATGCTGAAGAAACTCCAAACACTTTGTCAGCTCCTCGGTGTTCAACCCGGTGCAAAGCTTGCTGACCAGGCTCCATGAAATCTCCCATCTCCATCCTGCACCTTCTTGACACCATCTCTATACAGAACCAGTCCTAGAATTATATCTCCAGTATAATTTTCAACTCAGATGGAACACATCTCTCTTAGGGTAACCTTCTTCCCCTGAATCCTTTACGGGCAAGAATGTCCCCCCATCCCCAGTACCTTCTACTTGACTCAGATCTGTGGAGAGCTGAGAGTACCAGGACAATGTCACAACTTGAAGGGTCCCAAGAATATACAAGTTGTTAAAAAGAAACCTGAAAAGCCTCAATGATCCAACAGGCTTTGGTTTCTTAATATTCTTCACCAGCTAAGAAACCTTTCTGAGAGTTTCTCATCACCAGCGACACGACAAAACTCCTCATAGTATAGGGACATGGTAAGCAATACAACAGGATCTTTGGTATAAACACATCTGTTACATGTTTGTTTTCAACAAGCAAATATTTTATTAGCAATGTCAACTATTTTCAGGAAGGACTGCCACATGGGAAAAGAAAAAAAAAATTTCATTCTAAAAGTGATTGCACATATTTTAAAAAAGAAAGAATGCATATTTAATATTGGCTTGACTCCTCTCACCTGCTTCCTAAATTCTCACAGAAACAAGGTAGCAATGCACAGTGAGAGAGCCACATGGGGAAAATGCTTCTGTGAGAACTCAGCTAAGACTCCAAAGTGGAAAGGAGTAGAGCTGGCAATAAAGAAGAAAAGCTGCTGTTTTTATTTTTCAACAGTGGCAGGGAAACTGAGAACAATGCATCTACACAACACAGCTACTAATCCTGTTCTGACACATCCCAGTGAACAGCTTCTGGGTCCACGGGGGCTTGCTGGTCCATCCTAAGGCAAGCTCACTGTAAACTCTATTAACCACTACATTATCGTATAAGGCACTACAATAAGGGAAGGGAGGAGAAAGGGAAGGAAAAGACACACACTGAACAACTCCTCACCAGACACACCTGTGCAAAACAATTCCAAGGGTCTCCTCTCCTTGCAGGCAATGCCCCTGCTCATTTAGCACTACAGTAATATGCTCTAATATAATTGCAATTAGTTCACATACATTCCAACAAGTATCAGTTCATTTTGGTTTAAATACAATGGAGACGTTAATTCCATCTCCGGGGTAACACTGGAGGATCAGATACACACTAAATACACAATTCAAGTGTAATCACTACACATTTGATTACAAATAACATTTTAGGTTAGCAGGAAAAAATTGCTTGTTATATTTTTCTAATCAATATGTACATATTTAATTATGCAAAATATTAAAACACCACCATTACAAAACTTCTAAAATATTTTAAATTCCGTAATAAATTTTTAAAATATTTTTTTGCAATTCCTACATGCACTTATTATATAAGTCAATAAGAGAGCATTCAATTTGCTGCTGGCATACAAAGGAAGCTACTTTAAAGTATAAAAGCTATACATAACAACGTTCTTATCTAGTTTCAGATCCTTTAGCTTTCTCCCCAAATAAATCGCATAAAACAGAAGGGAGAGATGAGGAAAACACAGAGGTGGATTCTTGAAAATTCATAGTAATCTTCAGGCAAAGATCACCAATACCAACAACCTGTTGGCAAGCTCATCAATGCCAGTATCTCATAATAGAAAGAGATTTTGCATATAATAAAACCACTACCACCATACAATAATCACTTTAATGGCTTCTCTAATAAAATTTAAGTTGAATCAGAAAAGTGGAGTCCTTAAAAATAATTTTTAAAAGAATTCATGGCACTTCATTTAAAAAAAATAATTGGCATTTCCATGGTGGGCACAAATTCTCTCACACTGAATGACTAGAAAATTTTTTTAACCCTACTTTGCAATAATCACATATGTAACCAATCAATATGTAACTAGTTTAAAAAGTCCATTAAGTATAATGCAACAGGAAAAGAAAACTAAAACAATGTAAATTTGACTGTCCCCAAAACAAAGATAAATTTTTGAGGAGAAATGCCTGACAGTAAAATACAGAGTGGTATAAGCTGCTGTAAAATAAAATAAGTAAATAAGCCTTGAATTTTAAACAAACCAAAAGTACTTATTTTTCTTTTCTCTGTCACCAGATTTTAATCTATCGGCTTTTAGCCTCTGACCAGCAACCACAATAAAACAAAGTTAAATAAAGTGGGCTTCACTTGTATTCAAAAGCATTTATAGAAATCAAGTGAGAGAGACAAAATATTTTTCAAAGGATAACTTCAGAATGATCTCTCTTCCTTGGTAACTGCAGAAGATGGCTTCTGAACTCTTCCAAATACCAAAAATGCTGTCATAAAAATAAAGAATTAAAAAATAGGGCAAAGTTTGGGAGACTACAACAATGCAGTCAACACTGAGACAGGTTCCCCAGCAAAAAGCCTTCAGCTTCAGTGGGTTCCTGCAGAACAAGTTGCTGGCTAAGAAGTTTTAAGAGAGTGTAAGGGAGGTGCTCACCATACGTAGCTCGTTAAGAACTCAGGGCCAGGAGCAGGCAGCCATGAACCCTCCTCCTCCCTCGTGCTCACCAACTACAAGTAAGAATACTGGCTGATCTTGGTGGGACTCAGCGGGTATCCAGTATAAATTGTTGAGCCTCGAGAAGACCCAATATAGGACTGGGTGGCAAACTGATGTTGGTACTGAGCAGGGGCCACGCTGGCAGAAGTGAGGAGGCTGGGCCCAACACTGACAGGGGCCTGGTGCACCAGAGTGCTGGGGTGAGTGGCATAGGCTGCAGCATGCCTCGAAGAACCCTGTGAGGAGAAAAGGTGAGCAATGGAGCTGGTGGAGCCCAACGCAGCAGCAGCAGAGGTGGGGGCAGCATACGTATACAGGTGAGGCTGGCTTGGCAGGTGAGCAGGGGCTGGGGCCAGGTGTGGGTGCCCCGTTGAGTGTAGTGGGCTGCCATGCTGGAAGGCGTAAGACGCCTGGGAGAGCGGGGCCACAAACGCCTGCTGTCTGCGGGGAGCAGGGTTGTTGCTTCTTTCCTGCGAGGTTGGAACGGACGAGGACTGCTGGTTCTGGAAAGAGGAAGAAGGGAATGAGGAATCTTGAGGTCACTCTGGTTTGGGGCACCAAAGGCCAAGTTAAAAGTGGAGGTTCTGGCGTGTATTATTTCTGAACTGCCATGGCACAGGATCTCCCAGATTGGCAATGAATGTTGTCAGAAACCAGCCACACATCCCTCTGCCTTCTGGAAGAGTAAATCCTAACCTGGTTCAGATGGCAGCAGTTTGATCTCATGTATGACAGTATCAAGGGTTCATCAGGTTACCCATTACTACAACTTAGGTAACTATTAACTCACTGTATTCTAGGGTCAGTGATTTTTTATTTTTCCTAACCTTTCTTGCCATTGTTTTAAGTTCTTCACATCCCTCTTGAAATGTGGAGTCTAAAACACATGCACTACCTCAAACTTACATGTGTACTTGCATGTGCTCTCTTCTCTCACACATAGTCACACCCTCATCTTGACACGTTTTCACTACTGGTAGACATCATACAAATACCAGAGTTTAGCTGAGAAAAGAGTGAACACAAACTAAAATAAAGTGACCCTCACTACCCATGAGATCAGATGGCAGGGGGTGGGGAGGAAATCCCAGACTCCAGCAACATGTAGGATTAAAACAGTT
Organism: Fukomys damarensis; assembly: GCF_012274545.1. Lineage (NCBI taxonomy): Eukaryota > Metazoa > Chordata > Mammalia > Rodentia > Bathyergidae > Fukomys > Fukomys damarensis. Next base: position 44,704,765 of record NW_022900945.1, on the reverse strand, counting down.
GATTTAAGTGCAAAAGAATTTCCCTGTTTCATGACTCAAGCAATGAAGGTGGGGCTCAGGATACTTATTATCTAAATACAGTGATGGTGAACCTTTTAGCGCTTTCAATGATATAAACAGCCTGCTGCGGCATGCATGCCATAGGGCCACCATCACGAACCTAGGATATAAAGGAAGAGAATCCAGCCTTGAAGTATATAGTAGTGCAGAACCAGGCATGGATAAGCATCCTAGGCGCTTTCTAAATTCCAGACATTTCTCTGATCTTCCAGGCTAAACCATGTAAGTCTGATGGAAAATCTGGAACATACATCCCAAATGCATTCAGAGCAAATGAAGAGACAAGGCACAGGTGGATTTGCTGCAGGCCACACAACACCAAGTTTTCTGACACAAAAGGAGCTTAATTTGGCTTTATTCAGCAGTCCAGACAGGAGCAAGGTTCCCCAGACAGTAACCACAGGGGGAGCCCCACACAAAAGCAGCCCCCAGCGCTTACCTGGCTTAGGTTGAGTGGCTGCGCTGCGCTGGCCGCACCACGTTGAGCTCGATACCCTGTGGGGGTGATACAGCATCCAGATGACTGCCCACTCACTGAAGCCACTGGCTTGGTCTTACTGCTTAGGAGACCTAAAAAGGAGCCAGAGCTTAGTATCGCTGAATCTCAGCTAGCATCACATTAGTTAGTCCACGTTTGTAAGTAATTTGCAAAACTCTCAAGTGTATCTTACTTCCTCGATTACATTTATACCAGAAGAACAGAAACTGCTGTCTTGCCACATAGGATCCTCAAAAGATTTACTTGAGTAAATGCTATCTAATCCTGTTACATACAGGAAACCCAATAGAAATACAAACATCAGACAGTCCCTACCCCCAAGGAGCCTGTAATATGATGTAGGATGGGATTAAACAAGTACAGAAATGATAATACGGAGCTGAGAAAGATAATGGTATTTCTTAGGATATTTAAATGTCAAAAGACTTTAAAGGACAAGCAAGATCCTCTCTTGTTGAATATGTACTGTGTCCAAATTCTAAGAAATTACAAGATAGCTGAATATAAAATTTTGCTTCCTTTAGTGTTCCAACAGGAAAACTGGTACATTTATTCAGTTACTTGTGAGACAGCTATATTCTTGGGGCCCAGGGGTGGAGAGAGGTCCTAATAATTCTATTCAGCAGCCAAGCATCAGAAAGTTCTACTTTGTCTTTAGCAGGACCATTTGACTACTACTGAGGAGAACCATATTGAGGCTTAACAGAATATTCTCAAATCAGAACCCTGTTTATGCCTATAGCAGTAACATAATCCATAATAAAACACTATTTATGCAAGTACAACACAGATGTCTGTGCTAACACCAAAAACTTATCCAACCCTTCCTCAGTGTAAAGTTACCACTAGGAGGCAGCTGCCTAGACAAGACTTCATTTCTGGGACTTTCTTGCATCTGGGTGAGAAATGTAAGTAGTGTTCAGTATTCTAGGCTAACTAGATTAAGAGTGGAGGTTGGCCACCACCAAAGTTTCTTTTCCATACAGACTGGGTGCGCCAAGGATCCCAAGGTGCTGGTCCTTACCCTACTGCAGCCCTACCAACCAGGAACACTTGCATTTGAAAGTTTTATGAGTAAAAAACTTCTAATATGATCAGCATGGAAACATGGGGATTTGTTAATGCAGCTAGTATTGCTCAAGTCACACAACAGCTGACTCAGGGAGACTACATGCAGCATCTAAAAGAGCAAAGAGGACGGCAGTAATTAGGCTGATAATAAAACCAAAAAAAAGCATCTGAAGGACATGCTGTTTTCAAAAAAACTTTTACAGTCATTTTCAATATTACCAAGTCCAGTTCTCATCTAGATTGCCAAATTCGAATCATGCATGGCAAATCTAGCTGCTTGCTAATTCTCTAATTGTTCCTGCTACACAATATGTCTTGTCTACTTTCTCCCACCAACAGTGACTGTGTCAGAGAGACTGACTCCACTGATACCATTTTTATATTAATCTAAACAAAATAAACATAGGCAAAATGATGGCAAAAATAATCTCATATCCCAGGGAACTGACTTCTGAATTAACTATTTGAAAATATTTAAGCCAGTAGTCTTGATCACTGGCAAAAATACTAAGCATAAACACATCCAACGAAAATTCAATTCTAGCTATAAAGACACCACTTACTTGAGGCCTGGGTTGCTACGGTGCAGTCACCAAGCTGAGTTTTCAGTGGAGGCACAATGATAGTGCGAGTGCCAGCACCATCTGCCATAACTCTGCCAGGGCCTTCCAGAAGTGGTCCATTATTGCCCCGGAGAGCACTCAGGGTATCAGTGCAATACGGGCTGCTCAAGGAAGAGTCAGAGTCTGGAGAATCATTAACAGTGACATAACTGATGACGTTAGACCTCGGCTTCAGGCCAGAGCTGAGGGAAGAAAATACATGAAAATTCAACTGCCTTTTTAAGCAACATGTCTTAGATGTCCCTCAATCTCTCACGTTAATGATGATAATGACAATAATAGCAGCAAACTTCTAAGTACCTATTATGTATGAGGCACTATTCTCATGCTCTACACCTATCTCAGTGAATCGCTACAACAATCCTGAGAAGGAGGTACTATTATCCTCATTTTGCAGGTGACGAAACTGAGGCAAAAGGAAATTAAGGAACTTGACCAAGGTCACATAAAGAATGAATGGTAAGACAGGATTCAGACCCAAGACAGAATGACTCCAGCGTCCACACCTATTCGATGTTGCCTCTTAGCCTTTTTATTTACAGTTATTTCATTAATATTTTTCCTACCACCTCTCTAGGCTATTAATCACTCCTTACTATCTCTAACCAAACTTCTCATCATGTTTGTTTGTTTTAAAGGTTCCTTCACTGGTTATTACCTTATTAACTTTAGCTTTTCCTAATTTTGTAACAGGCTGGGCTGCAGTCCAAGAACTCATGTCGTCTATACCCCTACACAATTTTTGTTACTCTTTCTCTTTTCCAAATCAATACGATGACCACTTTGAAAACTTAGCTTTTAAGCTACCATTTTAAAAACAGCCCTTCTAAACTAATAGGCTCTAAATTCCTTTTACTCTTGCAAGTTAGTTTAAATTTCACTTACACATGATTTTGTAAAGTCTCCTAAATTACTCTCCTGTGTGAATCCTATCTTCTGAGATAAAAGCAGGGGTATTTCCTCTACGAAATGCCGAACACCAAAGTCCAGGGAAGAACATAAGAAAAAAAAATCAAGGCAACTGACCACACACTAAGAGAGAAATGCATATCAAAGTTCTTAAACTTAACCCACTCCCTTTTAGTGAACAGCCCAGCTAAGGACTTCAATTACGGTGCTAGAATAAGAGGAATAATTTGGCATTTAAATTCTTCAGCTTTCAGGCCAACATAGCAGAAGGGGAAAAGAAAACACTCCTAACTTTTTCCAAAGAGGTTTTTGCAGATTAAGAAATTGCATGAATTTCAAATAGTCCCTTATCTACCTGCTCATTCCAATTAACTATTGTTCATATGCTTCTGTTATGCTGTTTTCAGACATAATGCTCCTTGAAGGCAAGGCTCATGCCTATAGTATAATGTGTATTCCAAGGCAGTACAGACTAACAACTTGATATAAACCTTCTCTCTACCTACCTAATGGAATAGGTTATAATATAATAGAAAACTTGACAATGTAAATGTTTTGGCTGATTCATGCAAGGCCATACTCCATTCATTCATATATATATATTGGTCCAAATTAGGCTACTTGCCTAATGCCAATAGTTTAAACCCAACAGAACCAAAAACCATTCACCTATCTTACCTACTGGGCTTATATTTATTGTCCTCTTCCTCATCAGTGTCACTTCGGATGGTGATGACACTTACAGGAGGGCTGGGGGTATCTGGAATGACGATTGGCTGATGCTGATCTTGGACAGGGACTAGGGAATTGTAAGAAGATGTGGTGCGGAGAGGACTGCTCCCAACCAGAGAATAGACTTGGGAAGGCAGAACATCCAGAGAGGATCTGTAGGAAAGGTTCACAGGGAAAATTGGTTCAGTCCGTGGCCTCCGAAATTACAAATCTTTGCTCTACACTGTTATCCAATTTTTTACCTCATCATTAAGCTAATATACTCAACTATAAACATCTTAATGAAAAATTAATTGCTCTGGTAAGATAAAAAGAAAATTTACTTTTATGTCCTCTATCTAAGGCTTAAATTTCACTATACACAAAGGGGGCAGAAAAATAAAAATATCATAAAGGCAGCATGCATTCAAAGTGGCAGCAAAGAAAAAGGATGACATAACAAGGACATACCCAGGTGAAAAGGTTAACTGTTGTTCAACCTGGCAGCTACTTGCTGCTTCATGCCAAAAATATCTGCACCACAACACTGTAAATGCTAGAGAACATCTCTCTCAAACTTGCACAGCTTTAGCCATCAGTTCTAACACACGCTTACTTGGAAGACACTGGAGCAGACTGCTTATTCTTCTTTGAAGGAAGGGAACTGGATTGTTGTTGTCTGACAACATGAGCAACGCCGACATTCAGGGGCTGGGCAGTGGCCAGTGTCACGTGGTTAGTCAGCAAGGATGGCTGCTGCATGATAGTGCTGTACTGGCTGCCATGAGAGTGGGCATTCCTGTACCAACGGAAGCAACAGAAGAGTGAAACAAGACTACTAGAAATAGGTATTAAAAACAACTGAGACAACTAAATACAGCTGCATTTTATTTGTAAAGTCAGGTACCAGGACTGCAAGGTTTTAGGATTGTACTATTTCATTTCTCATTGCTAAAGACTTTCTTTCAATATGGAGTAAATAACTTGACCTTAGAATTTATTGTTTTCCTATACTCCAAGTTTTCTTGTAATTCCATCCTGTAGTCTAATATGAACTGTTTTCTTAAAGGATTTCAAATAGAGTTAAAATTTCCCTTTACTTCCTACTCTCTCCTCAGTATTACATGCTCCTACCCCTAAAGGATCTGCCCTTGAAAAATCTCAGAGAACAACAGAGGGTACTCGCCTCCAGTCTGCTAGCTGCTGGCCACTCCCCATGGCCTCTGGAATTACTGCTGTGGGCTGGACAGAGTTGTGTAGTGCTACCCCAGGCAACTGTTGCCAAGTTGAAGGCAGGAGAATTTGCTGAGTTCCTCCAGGCCAAGCTTGCTGTAAGGAAACACACAGAAAATATCCAGATTTGACTCATTCTTGCCTTTTCTTCTGTTTTTTGATGAAAGAAAAAAAATCTGTATCTTAAAAAAAGTTGCTTATAGATTGTTAACTTGCAGAGATTAAAAAAGAAATGGTCAGAGGGCCTCATGACTACAAGTCTTAGGGAAGACAAAGAGAACATATTGCTTTCTCTTGGCTTCCTCTATAACCTGGCCACCAGGGTACTACAAAATGAAGATCCCTGCAGTTATAAGTTTCTGTTACACTAAAGACAAAAAGAGTCTGAAGTTCAGAGGCAGTAAGCTCTGGCTAAATTTCAGAAGTATCATTTTTGCAAAAATTGTAAAACATATATATCCCTAAAGAAAGTTAAGCAGAATCCCTTGGAATTGAAAACTTGAAATTCTAAAGTCTGAGCACCAATCAGATAAGACAGGAGGTTAACTTCAACCTATTAAACAAGCCAGAATTGTTCCCTTTCAGAAGGGCAGTAAGTAGTACTCAGAAAATGGAGCCAGATGAAGATGACCAAAGGTGAAATCCTTTAGCAAACAAATTTATGCCAGCAGGAGTAAGTTAATACCATCATTTATAGCCAAATGATAGAATTAAAAAATAAGCAATAAATAAAATATCTAAGAAATAGATGCAGAAAGCATATTGTTTCGGGCCAAGGGTTTAGCTCAGTGGTTCTACCTCCTGCCTCGCAAATGCAAGGACCCGAGTTCGATCCCCGGTACCAAAAAAACAAAAAACCAAAAAACTTCGAAAGCATATTGTTTCAATATTTACCTAAAACATATTTGTTTTAATAATCACCTAAAACATGTATCATTTATAGAAACATACTTCAACATAAAAACTAATCACTATAAGAAAATATGATTTTAGCAAGACATGTCACTTGCAATAGAGCAACAAATGTTTTCTGTACTTCTTACAGAAATTCTGGCATTTTCTGAACAAAGGGAAACAGATTTGGAAGTTTCCTCTTTAAACTTGAATTCTGCAGTACAATTACCTACAATTCTTGAGTACATATGGTTCTGTTTCATGTATTTCAAACTGCAAGGCCACCAACACAGTTTTATATATTTCTGCAAGTAACAGATCCACGTGTCACAAACACCGGTTCCAAACAAGAAAGAAGGCTTCAAAGCAGATAAACTGCAAACACGCCTGCTACCATACGCAGAATTTAAAACAAAATAAAACAAAACAGAAAATAAGAGAAGTAATGTTAAGTCACACCATGCGTCTTTTCCATAAGCCAACACCTGCACAAGACAAAGCATGTAGTTTAATACAAAGCAAGAAATAACATTCCAATGTGAGGCAGAAATCTGGTGTTCCAAGCGACGAACTGTTTTGACAGAGGAAGAACAAAAATATGCAAAGCTTAGCAAATGGCTAATGCAACTGAAGAAAAGCAGCAAAGAAGTGTCAGCTAACATCCTCAATCTCCAAACTGTAGGTGAGTAAGTTAAAACCAGCAGCCTGGATCAACCCAAGTTGGATCTGATTCCCTTGCACTTGGGCTTTATGCCTAATCTGGAAGTGACAAAGACTTTTAAAATGAAAACCAAGTAAGTTCCAGCCAAGTTAGTTTCTGGAGATGTTTTACTCACACGAGTAAGTACATGAGAAACAGCAAAAGAAATTTAATGCTACTTTGAAAGATGAGAAATATCAGGATTCAATATTATCAATTAGGTTTGAAAGTGCTTACTTTATTTTAAATTTCAAATAACAAAATGCTGGATATTCAGTAAAAATAAAACTTTGAACTCCCCCCAATAAAACAAACCATTCAAAAATCACCCTGAAGGTTACAAATACTGAATACGCCTCAGACTCCTGGGGCTTTTTCCTCTCTTTAAGCCTGATGTCACTACAACTACAGCTATGTTCACTGCCTTTAATAACAAAGATACTAGGTCGGGGAGTTAGCTTAGTGGTTTAACCACTTGCCTTGCAAGACCAAGGTCCTGAGTTCGATCCCTGGTACAAAAAAACAAAACAAAAACAAAAAACCAAACAAACAAAAAAACCCAAAGATACTATATTTTTATATAGTTTGTAAAACCTATTTTCATCTTTGTATTAAGACCCTACTTGTAGAATAGTTAATTTCTCCAAAAATCCCTAAAAGTTCACCCTTAACTTCAATCAAAAATATGACCTACAAGTACATTCTAAAGGGAACATTTTTAAATGATCAGAGGCTACTACCGATTATAAGTGTCAAAAAGAGCTATCTTTATGTAGTCACAGAAGGAAGGTTAATGTAAACTCAGAAAGCAATATATTAAGAGTACCTTAAAGCATTTCCACATGCGCAAAAGTTTTAGCTGCTCAAAAAAGCAAAAAAGCAAAAAAAAAAGAAAAGAAAGGAAAGGAAAGCTAACTTGCCAAGGAGATCAAATTTTGGCCATCCGGGTACCTGCAGCAGAGCCAAACTAAAGGCTATTTCTTTCATTCTTACGGAATGGAAAGTAAAAGGGCAGATAACAGGTAATAGTGTTGAAGCTCTTTTGAGGCTACACCAAGAGCACTTACCACACTAGCCTGGCAAAAAAAGAATCCAAGAGGCTCCTTACAGAGCCACACTGACCACAGACAGTGCTTCAGCAAATGTTGGGGAGGAAAACAATGAGACAGTAAAGACGTAGCAAGAACACAGCCACAAGATGGCACATGCTTCCATGCCCTCTGCAAAGACCAAGATAAAAAAATTGTTTGCAAAAATAAACCAGAAGAAAACAGAACAAAAACAAATAGGAAAAAATAAAAAAGAAAGAAACCAAAGAAACTCCGTTAGTAACACAATCAAGTGAGGGAATTACCAGTACAGCAGCAGTCTGTTCAACCAGCGCCGGCCGGCCGGCTGCGCAGCTCAGAGTAAAGGGCACTGCATACTGCGGTGTGATGGTGGCTACTTGAGGGTGGAGAGTTGCTACCATTAGTGGTGTACAGCTTCCCTGAAACGTAGATTAGGCAGGTGAGTGAAACAAACATTGAGGCAGAGTATCTGGATCAGAAGGTTCTCATTCCCCATGTTATTACTGACAATGAAGTAATTTCATATCACCTAAAATCCATGTACTAACACAAAACCTTCACTCTTCAAAGCACTGGCCCACTACGTTGAATGCTAATATGGCCTAGACAAGAAAAATGTAGCAATCTTTCTTGGGCCAGATTCAAGGGATCAATTCTATAAAACAAAGACATTTAGTGTATGAAGAAGTCTTCATTTTACTCATAAAATAGGGTTCTTGGATTCCAGAATTGCCTATGTCAAAATTTCCTAGGCCAAAAACATTTACATAGAGAACTTCAAAAGTAAAAGTTTTTTTTTTTTAATTATATAAGTGTTTCGTGATTTTCTTCATCAGCTTAATTTCATATTCATGAGAAGTACAATGTTTTCAAGATTTCTACAGTCTGGCTAAACACAAGAAATGAAAGAATGAAATACTTGAAGATTCATCCTGATGTAATTTAGCCTCTCAACTGTGATATAATTCTGTAAGTAGGCAAAAGGGACATCAAAGAAGCACAGTGGAACCTTGTTACTTTAGAATACAAAATTTTACCTGAGCACAGTGGCACACACCTGTCATCCTAGCCCTCTGAAAGGGTGAGACATGAGGATTGAGAATTCCAGCCCACCCTGGGCAACTTAGTGACTGAGACTCTTTCTCAAAAAAATTTTTAAAGAGCTGGGCATGCAGCTCACTATGAAGGTTCTGGTTCAATCCCCAGCACCACATGAATTTACATACACACACACACACACACACACACACACACACATACACACACACTCGCATGCACACATTGTTAAGATATTTGGGAGGGTGCAGGGACATGCCTCATTCCACAAACAGAATAAACTTTCTCAGGAGACCAATTCTCAGTGTCTGAACATCTTCCTTCAAGACTAAGAAGATACTGGCAGAGTTGTAATAATGTTAGGAATGAGTATATTGTTCAATTATAGATGTTTCCTTTTAAGACCACTGAATCATGACCAAGAAAGAGCTTATATTCAAAGCAAACACCATTTTCTAGAACAAAATATCTTTCTCAACAGTGCTTTAGCGCGAATGTGCACCTGCACCGCTCCAGCTTTTACCTGCGTAAGAACTCCTGACTGTATCTGCAGCGGCTGAGCAGCCGGCGCCTGGGGTACAATTGGCACAGCATTATCCATCCTCACAGGGAATCCAGAGTGTTTTGTTGTTGCTTGCAGACCAGCTGGGGAAAACAACACAGTTAAATGGCTTTTCCGAGTCTGAGAGTACTATTTGTTTTGGGGACTTTTATGGTTTATTTTTAGCTTTTCCACACACAGGTTTTAGTTTTAAACACTTGAGCCAAAGGAAGTTTCATTCTTGGAAGACTTGAGACTTAAGAAAAGGGAGACTTGGTTCCTTTTAGGGTAGATTAATGCAAAAGACACATGATACAAAGAGCTGGTTTAAGGGAATCCTAAAATTTTTTTGAAATGTAATAAATTTAAAAGACAATATTCATCCCATTCCCATCAACAGTATAGTCAAAAACAAACAAAAAACTTCACTTAATAAGTTACATTCATCTTTTAATTCATGGTATGGGGGAGTGACAAGTGGTTGTAAAACTAATGTTTTAAAAACAAAGATGAATATAATTGTAATTTTTGATTAAATTATGAAAAGCTTAGTAATTTATAATCTAAGTTCTCCTTTTGTTTAGAATGCTTTAAAGTATGTTTTTTCCTTACTCCTCAAAAAATACAAGCTAGTTCATACTTATTCACATATTTTATCTCTAATCAACAGAAAAATTAAGAAATCATGCCCAGGACAAAAATATTTAAAAAGCAGACATTTTAGCTTCTGGAAACCTTCTTCTACTTATTTTATAATCTGCTCTTCACTGACAGCTTTCTAATACAGCTCATCTGTGATTAAAGGACAGCCGGCAAAACCAAGAACTCTGCTGTCTTTAAAACAGTGACTACAGAGCCAGGGATTTAGCTCAGTGGTACTGCCGTCTGTCTAAAACAGTGATTATGTCTTATCTTTTTATTCATTATGCTCTTGGCACAAATGGCAACTAAGTATTTCCTATAAATAGGAATATTTCATTCTGTAAAAAAAGAGGGACTTCAAGACAGTTCTCTTTTACCAAGACGCAAGAGCCCTCAAAGGCTACCCTATCAAAACTTTCCATACAAAAAAAAATAAGAACCAAGAGATTTGTCATGCAAAGGTATAAGATCCCAATGATAAATGTAGCTGTACTGTATACTTGAAAAAAAATTCTATACAGAGAATGTTTGTTATTCCTGTAATCCACTAATCCATTAATTCTGTCAAACAAGAATAGAAATATTTTAAGTAGAAGACTCCATCAGTAACATTTCCTAAGCTATCACCAACTACTTTCTCTTAATATTACTACAGAGGCATCAAAGAAGCATAACTCATAAACCGTAACACTACTTTTGTCCATCTTCCAATTTCCACTTCAATAATTTGAGTAATTTAGTAAACAAGATGTCATTACGAAAAATCCATTTGAGAAAAGTACAAAGATGGACTAGTTTAAAACAGCCTAATGACATCTTTAAAAAAAATACTATTTAGCGCAGCGATTCTGCCGCTTGCCACGCAAGTTCAAGGACCTGAGTTCAATCCCCAGTACCAAAAAAAAAAAAAAAAAAATCCCTACTACTTATGTGACTATAAAAAGTAACAAGCGAAGATATCAAAATTAAAAAGTTGTTAATGAGGCTTCCTTTCACAATGCCATCTAATAAGAAAGCTAAACAACACACAATTCTTTATAGTCCCAGGACACATGGCTAACTTTAATGTTACTGAAATAGCCTCCTACAAAGTGGTATAATGGAGGAGGCAAAATTTAGAAGGAAATGTTCTCCACAGAAGTTCATCTATGATTCCCAGAGCAATAAAGTATAAAAGAACAAAATTACAGAATAGTCACCACTGAGCAAAATATATTTCTACTCTGCTCAAGTGGAATACTATGGAAAGTAATTTACAGTACAAATGTGACTCGAGTATTGGATTGCTAGAGCTACTTGGGCTCAAGCACAGGAGCAGTCAAGCTAGGTTAAAACTAGGTGCTGCTTTCCACCACAAATGAAAACAGAGTAACAATGGCAACACTTTGGGAAGGATGTCCCTGAATTCTGACCTAGAAGAGGTCTAAAGTTTTGTTTTTGGTAATTTTTGTTCTATTAAATATAGCCCAATAAATATGCAGACTCTTGGAAGTATGGAAAGAAGAGAAAAACTGCCAAATTGAAGTTTGGGTGTATTGTGAAAGAACGGATGGTGAATGGAAAGTGGGCAACCTGGAATAGAGGACTGTGGGTAGAAATGAGCCCAGTGGGATGGCTGGCAGGTTGACCAATTCTTTACAGATATTCAAGATTAAATACTAAAAGGCAATATGGAGTAACACTTCAAAATGAGCATGTGATGAATCCTACTGCCTAGGTTCAAAACATTGTTCGCTGTAAACAGTTACGAGGCTTTGGGCAGATGTGCATGTCCTATTTATAAATTGGGATAATGACACTATCTATTCCCTGGGTTGTTTCTGGGGATAAATTAATACATGTAAAACAACTTAGAAATTCTCTGGCATATGGCAATACATATCAGGTATCATCAACACCACCTTAATTTCAAAACTCCCCTTCATTTGAAAATTTTTAAATTTGCTCTATTAGCTCTTTAGGCTATTTATATTTCTAAATAGCAAAAAATTGTCTAAAGCTTACACTTACCTAATTATACCAAAAGAGACTAATTTACTTTCCCTTTCTACCTTTTCAGTTTATTTTGTTTTGTTCAAGAGACTTAAATGTTATTCTGTTTCACCGCTTAAATATCATGAGAATCAGCCTAAAACTTCAGCACCCCACATCTGAAAATCGTTTCACTGAACAATCAGTCTACCTCCAAAAACCCAAAGTACAAAATTTCCTATTATAAAGCATATGTAAGAAGTAACTGGTAAGTTAGGCTAGATTTGCATTTACAGATTTTGAATCTGCTCCTCTGCTCTCCCCGTGGGTTGTCCCTGGTTTAGATCGCTATTGCTCTCCTGTCCTCCAGGTAATCTCTCAGTCTCCCCCAGCCCCTTATTTCCTTCTGCTTGCTCCAACTCTGTCAGAAACCAAACAAACAACAGAATCAGTCAATAAGCAACTAAAGTAAAAAGATAAAAATGTTACCTGCTTCTATGTAAGTGCTATAAGAAGTCTAAATCCTACTTTATTCCCACAAAGTACTGACACTGACTTTTTTCCCTCTGGTATTGGGGATTGAACTTGGGACCTTGCGTTTGCAAGGCAGGTGGTGGAACCACTGAGCTAAAACTAAGTGCACTGTCAGGAAATACCTATAAAATAATTTTAACTTTCTGTATGTAACACATGGAGTCAGCCTGTTTCTTCAGCTGTTTTGTTCCTTTGTTAACAGAAGTTTACAAGAATAATATTAAGTCATAAACTGAAGAAGATATTGTAATTTTCCCCCCTGGTATTGGGGATTGAACTCAGGACCTTGCACTTCCAAGATAGGCACAGCACCACTGAGCTAAATCCCTGGCCCTTAATATCCCTGGCCCTAAATCCCTGGCCCCACCTAAGTACCTCAGCTTGCAGAATTTTTCAGTTAAATAAATAATGATCTTTATTACTAAATATAAGAGAGTTCTACATTCTTAATATGATTTTTAGCTTTTAGAATAAAATAACATTTTATTTGGGTGATTTTTTCATAATGGAATGATATAGAAAATTAGACACTATATAGCAATTCTGCTTAAAACAAATTTTTCAAATATATACATTCTGCCTACTGCACAATACAGGCTTATGCAAGATACATGATATAAATGCAAGGTCTCTCTCAAGGGGCAAAAAAACTGGTATTAGGAAATTCGATTAAGGAAATAAACTGAGCTCCTACAATATATCAGATAGAAAATAATAAGAGAGATAACCAAAGTAAAAAGGAAAAATACACCTTTTCATATCATTCAATTTCAGTTATTATTATCATCAGAGACAGTTTAAAATTGTCAAAGATAACAACTAAGCAACTAGATCTGCCCAAAGCAGGCAGGTCCAAAAAAATACCGTATGATACAGGAATTTCTCCACTTACTTTGAAAAGCAGGTGGACACACTATAAAAGTTTGTTGGAATGGATCTGTCTGAGTGCAAATCTGGGTGGTTCCAGGCTGCAAGGAAACACTTTGTTGGGCAACTCCAGGAACTGGTGCTGCAGATGACGGGTACAAAGCTGACTGGTAATTTAACAGTGAGACATCTGAATTAGCCAGAGAAAGAGTAGCAGCTGCTGCAGTAGAACTGGAGGCGAGAACACTGGCCTAAAAAAAAAGAATCAATTTGTACACTGATATAAAATGAAGATAGACAGTATTTCACATGTATTTACAAATATTACACAGAATCTATCCAGAACAATTCCGACCAAACCATCAAAACATAACATGAACTGTCTTTGAAATAACTTTCTGCTTAACAAATTTCCTCAACCCCTAAATTTAAGTATACTACAAAGTCCTGTACTGATTACAGCTACACAAACTTCAACAACTTATGCACAAAAATTGCTGCATGGAAAATCCAAGCAATCTGACATGCTCTTAACTTAAAAAGCAGACCTCACTAAGAAACTGGGAAGCTTACATCTTCAGAAAGAAATGTAAATATCACCGGTTAGCAAATAAATGCAAAATCATCTTTAATGTTAATTATTCAAAATACCCAGCGGTGAGTAATATAAAATTTTTCTCCTAACCAGGAGAGAGTCATTTGGCTAAAATTAATAACACTAACAGCATTAAGTAGTACAACTGACCTTATTTAACTATGTTAAGTAAGATTCATGAGAGCATGGAATAGGATTTAATTTTCTCAATATGTGACCACTGGGTATTATCAGTCTAACTTATCTTCCATCACTTTTGCCAACTAGAAAGTTCTTAAGCCATAAGAACACCAAAACAAAGACTAGTTTCTTTACTTCACCCTGTACTCTTAACTAGTTTCTATCCTACTTAAGCTCGAGTTTCCAAAATCATTTACTGAATACCTGATTGTGCACTGTATTGAGCTGGTTGCTGAAGCTCATGGTTAGATTTGTGCTTGTATTTGGGGCAACATGTGTAGTGAAGGGACTCTTGATCTGACTCACTGTATCATACATATGAACCCTCCGCTTGCAGATCTCCATGTTCTGGAAGCAAGACTTAACACTGAAAGAGATTAAGTACACTAAGTGAATGCTGAAACTTAAATAGAAAACAACTTAAAGACAAATATCAAAGTTTTTTAAAGAACTTTCAAAAAAAAAGATTCAAGTCTTTATAATCATAAAAAATACACATCTCATTTTTAATTTCATGCTTTTTCAATGAGAAAGAAAAGCATCGTGAGCCACATACATGAGCACCAAAACTGCTACTAACTTGACAGTTCTATGACGGATGGAAAAGCGTCGGACTATACCATACTCACTGATTGCTATGTGGAAAATCCAGAAGGTGAGTCATTGTCACAAACTGATGGTTAAGAGTTTTCAGGGGAGTGATTCTCTTATCTGCATCAATTGTTAGCATTTTTTTTAACAAATCAATGTATTCTCTTCGATCAGCCTTCTCTGCCAACATGTCTGTTCCCTCTAAGTCCGTAGACATATTCACCTTCCAAGGAAATTTTAGAAATATTACAGTTCTTTACTTAAATATACATTAAAGCAATTAACACACTGGCTTTTCTCTCCAAAAGAGAAAAAGTAAACATTTCATGTCAGCATTTGAGATAAAAGAAAGCTGGGGAAATGCTTTTCATCACACTATAATTTTCACAGGTGAAAACTTTTGTTATACTGAGAGGTAGACTAAAGCCAAATAAATTGTTTTAAAAATTTTGGAAGAGCTGAGGATTTAGGTCCGTGGTTCTGCTGCCTGCCTTGTAAGCACAAGATTCCAAGTTTGATCCCCAGTACCAAAAAAAAAAAAAAAAAATTTTTTTTGGAATAAATAAGCAGAAGTGATTATTACTTAAATATAAAAGTTTCTATTGAAAAGGTTAAATGAGGGCCGGGAATTTAGCTCAGCAGTTCAGTGGCCTGCCTTGCAAACACAAGGACCCGAGTTCAATCCCCAGTACCAAAAAAAAAAAAAAAAAAAAAAAAAGGTTAAAGGACATAGTAAGTATAAAGTGTTTTTAAACAGTTTAGAACATAATAAGTACTCAATAAATGTTAGTTCTTTTTTAAATTAATTTTATTGGTACATTTAAGGTATATAATGACATTCGTCTAAGAACTTTGCACCTTTACATGCTCCATCTTGGTTCTTATTTTTTTCCCCATCCCCCTGCCCCTGCTTTAACTCTCCCTGCCTATCTATAAAGACTGTTTTCATTTTTTTCATCTTCTCATATTAATTCCATTCCCTTCTTTCTTTTTCCCTACCCCTCCCGCTTCCCCTTCCCCTTTACACCTTTTCTTCCTATTTCATATTACCTATTATACCTTTTAGTCCTTATTTACACTATCAGTTTCTTATACTAGAGAAATTATTCAGTATTTATACGTGTGTCATATTTATTTCACTTAAGAGCACGGCCTCAATGTGCATCAATTTAGCTATGTCTCAAATGTTAGTTCTTATGTTATTATTTAACAGTGAAAATAGGACAAGAGAAACCTTCATAAACAATATTTTAAAATATTAGCCAGGCATGGCGGCACACACTTGCTATCCCAGAATTCTGAGAGGCTGAGGCAGGAGGATTACAAATTCAAGACCAGAATGGGAAACTTAGCAACTTAGCAATTTAACAAGGCCTGGTCTCCCATCAAAAATAAAAATGGTTGGGAATGTAGCTAAGTGCAAAACACCTGGGTTCAATTCTTAATATCCCCCTCAAAATATATGTATATAAAACAAAATAAAATACACATAGGCTAGGTGTGGCGGCACACGCCTGTAATCCCAGCACTCGGGAGGCTAAGGCAGGAGGATCGCTGTGAGTTCAAGACCAGCCTGGGCTACATAGTGAGTTCCTGGTCAGTCTCAACTATGTAGTGAGACCCTGTCTCAAAACAACAAACAACAACAACAACAACAACAACAAAAGATAACAATGCTAGACTGGGTGGCAGCAGAATTGGAAACCTGGTCTGACGTGCTGGGCATAACTTTTTTGGTAGAAACTGAAAACAAGTAACTAAAAATACAGATTATGGGTTGGGGATATAGCTCAGTATCACCACACCTGCAAGTGCAAGGTCCTGAGTTTGATCCCTGGTACCACAAAGAAAAAAACAAACGACAGACTAAATGTATCTCTAGTATAACCAGTAGAACTGTATCTCCGATTAAAGAAACATAAATGTCTGGCCTTCTAAAAGCTGCCATAGTTACCTGAGCCATGTCATCTAAACAATTAAAAATGTACTTCCGAGCCTCTTTTGATTTTATTCCAGTCTCCAATTCATGTTCTTCCGGAGTCTACAAAATAAGAATTTTTAAAAATTCCATCCGTATGTTATTCTGAAGTTTATAAATTAAAGCCAGCATATATAGATAAGTGTTGTCACTTTGCCAACCACAGATGGCACAGATTACAAACAGAAATTCTGAGGGAGCTGCAACCTTGCTCTCCAGTCACCCCTTCAATAATGATAAACATGCAAGCAATGATGCAGTACCCTCTTCAAAACTACTGGGTAGGAAAGGACGTCATCATTTTGCTCTTAAAACTCCCCTGAATGAACCAATATTTCAAATGCCGACTAGTCAATAAGCTCTGAAACAGACTGTCACAGAGTCCATCAAATTACTCAGAGATTTCTCAAATTAAAGGAAAAGGTTCAAAAGTAAAAGGTAGATACATGTGGAAAAAAAAAAAAAAAAAAAAAAAAAAAATTTTTTTGAAAGAAGAAAACACACAAGGCCTGAACATCAGCAGTCAGTATATTATGTTGTTTACCACATATATTGAGAATCCTCCACAAAAGTCATTACTAAATTTCTCTAATTCTTCATATTATTCAGTGGTGATACTATTCTCCACTCCCTCTCAACTGCTAATTCAAAATATACAAAATATCCTCAGCCAACTAAACTGGCACTTAATTGTCTTTCAACTAAAGATAAGGTGGTCAAATTGATAAATGAAATAATTTTTGAAAGTGTTTCCTCCTCCAAACATACCTTCCCCCTCTCTTTTGCCCCCTCAACCTCAAAAATGTATTAACTAAAGCCTGAGTCCAGGAATGGGCAGTAGAAAAGGGAAAACAGACCTTAAGCCTCCAAAGTGGGTACCCCAAATTAGGATCTCTGTTGAAAAACCTGGTAGTTTTTGTTCCAGCACTGAGAAGATATTCAGCTGGTAGGCCTTGTGTTTGAGAAATGTACCGAATCTGAAATATCAAAGTATCAAACATCATTTGGAATGAAAAAGGAAATTATGAAAGACTTTTACCTTAAAACATTAATTCTAGCCAAGAAAAAAAAATAGAAGGTACTGCCAAGAAATCACTTTAATCAGTACTATTGAAATTTAGCTCTAAATAATCTGCAAATATATATTAACCTATCCACAGGTAATACCCAAACATTCATTCAGTAATTACCACATTACTATACCTGCTGTTTAAAAAGAAACCCAAATTTTAAAGTTTTGAGTATAATCTTTTCTTTTGCTTTTTTGTTAAACTTTTTTTTTCCAGATTTAATTGAGTTTATTGGTACATTTTAGGGATACAGTACAGTTACATTCATTGTTGGGATCTTGTACCTCTACATGACAAGCCTTGATTCTCATTTTTTCCCCTTACCCTGCCCTCCCTTGTTAAACTTTTAATATGAAGTTCAGAAAACTTTAGATTTCTAGGACAGAACAGAATAGTTTCTAAAAACCCTTTCTTCATGAATTACTTTTTTTTTTCCTTTTTTCAAATGTATTACCAAATGAACTAAAAGATTAGGAAAATTTTTTCCTCAAACTTTCTTCCTGGGCAACCCATTTGGGACCCCTCCTGTCTCTCGGGAGCTGTTATTATTCCCCTTATTCCCCAATAAATTTTCCTACTCTTAAAAAAAAAAAAACCAACAACTTTCTTCCTTAGGTATTATATAGCTCTTATCAACTGCCCCTACTCTAAACAGAGACAAAGCTTTACTCTCATACCAGAAAATATAGGAATGAATTCAGCTTCTCTATCTATCTTTACATCAGTACAGGGCAGATACTACATTTCATTCAGTCAATATTTATTGATCACCTATTATGAACCAGGATAGAAGTTCTCAAAGTGTGATATGGGAGAACCCCTGAAGGTCTCCAAGACCTCTTCAGGAAGGTCTATGAATAAAAACTGTTTTCATAATAACGCTAAGATAACACTAAAAACTTCTTTGCTCTTTTCAACTCTCTTTTCACGGATATGCAATAGAGATTTCCAAAGATCACACGAGATGTCATTGCTCTCTTGGCTACGAAATGTGCTTGTGTATTTTTCTTTCATACAGATTTTGCTTTAAGGGTTGAGGGTGTAGATAGATGGTACAGTGTTTGGCTAGCATGCATGAGTCCCTCAGGTTCAATCCTTGGCATAAAAAAAAATTGTTTTATTATTCATTCATACCTATGTTTGCTTCTACAATTCTTTCCAACCAGGAAAGCAACAAAAGAGGTGATCTGCTTCTCTTCCTACCTTTGAAATCAACACAGAGCCTTTTTTTCTTTTAAACAGACCCACACCACGTATGAATGGTTACTTACAGCTAATGTGAAATCAGAAATTTATAAGCAAGGGAAAAATATCTTACTTTCCATTTCTCCTCACTCCCAAAATTTGCAGTTTTAAATTCTAATGCAGTATATATTGATAGATAGAAAATACATAAACAAAGATCTTTAGGAACCTCACTAATATCTTTCTTTATCCTCAATTTTTTAAGAATATAATGGAGTCAGTATCTACCGTTACAAGACAACTTTAGACAACAGCAAGCTCAAATCTATAGGAGTTAACCTAACTTGAAACCAATCTGTAACATCAGCAAAAACAAAACAAAACAAAACAAAAAAACCCTTAAATGTGTTAAAAACATTTTAAAGGTGTAATGTTTTTAAAATCCAGGACAAATTTTGTACAATGAAATAGGTGGACATGTGAAAATCTCACAATATACAAAGTAGAAAAGCACATTATAAATTAAATACACCTTAAATTTTCTTTGAGAATTACATTTCATTGACTCAAAGAGCCACATGTCTTCACATTAACATCTTTGAAATCAGGCTGTTAGAGCTGATGGCTATCAACATCTAAGCAGTAGCATTCTTAAGAGTTACAGAAAAATGGTGTGTCTCTCAATCAAAGGTATCTTTCTTACATTTGAAAAATTTGCTATTTTATATCCATAGTTTTTATTTTGAACAAAATGAGATACAGCCATTTTCATGTATTCTTTCAGTAAGTATTTACTAAGGCAAGCAGTGGTGATTTTACAAACACAGTTCTTGTTCTTACAGTACGCAGTCTAATAAGGGAGAAAAACATTGTATAATTCAAACTAAGTTAGCATTTGGGAGAAATGAAAATAAAGGTTCCCACAGAAACATATCACAAAGGAATCTGAACTAGACTGGTGAGGAGTTCTTTGGGGAAGTGGTACAACTGATAAAAGATCAAGCACTGACTAAGCGACCCAAGTGTATGGTGGTAAAGTACTCCAGACTGTGGGAACCGTCTGTGCAAGGCCCATGCTTGAAGGAAGCATATTCTTAACCAAGGCTGAAATGACGCCAATGGGACGGAGGGTGGGGGGGTGGGAGGGGGTGCTAGGTCCACAGAAGGCCTCAAAGGCTGTATGAGGGATTCAGCCTTTTATTCTAAAATCAACTAGAAATCACTAAAGCCAAAAGGGAATGGCAAAAGACAAATTTGTCTTTTGAAAAAAAATCACTCCAAACAAACAAAAAGGGGGGGGGAGAAGGGGAGGGAGAGTGGGAGGAAGAGGAAGAGGAAGGGGGAGGAGGAGGAAGGAGGAAGAGGAAGGAAGAAGAGGAAGGAGGAGGAGGAAGCGGGGAGGAGAGGAATAAGGAAAAATTCACTTGGCAACAATGACTGGAAAAACACCAGAGCAGAAAAGGAGATACGGTCTAGTAGCTCAAGTAAGTGATCAAGATACCTAGGACTAGTGTAATAGCAGTAGAAAAAAATGAATATAATCAGAAGTATTAGGGTATAGAGAGTCAAGAGATAAGCACACACATGTACACACCTACACACATATTGCAAACTACATTTTCCTTCATAGAATTTATTTCAGTTCTATTATATAATTATTAAGGTATTTCCCATTACCAAACTCTGGGTAAAGACAGTATTTTATTCAGCACTGAATCCCTAGGGTCCATGAAGTAGGAATTCAATAAACACAGGATGGGGGTAATGGGGAAATGAATATGTCATGTGCATGTATTTTAATGTGCATAACCAATATGCATGAATAAAAACATGATAAAATTATTAATACACAAATATAAAATACTGTATATACCAAAACAGAAGTGGTTACTTTTGAGTAGTAGAAACTATAGAAATTTGAAATCTTTGTCTCTTGGCTTGCTATATCTCTTCTAATTTTTCTATATTGATACACTTATGAAATTAAAACATTAAAAAATTTTTGATATAAATTGAGAGGATTTCATTGTGAAAACAGAATGGGAAGCCATCACCCCAAATGCTTCCATAAAATAGTTTATTAATAAAAAGTTCACATTGAAGCAAGTAAAAAAATACTGTCATTTGTTATTTTAAACAATTAAAATGTGTTTGACAATTTGAACCCATCAACTAATACCTAGAGAGCGTACACACATTTGACTTCAAATTGATCATGCATCTGGCACGCTGGTGGACGTCTGTAATCCCAGCACTCTGGGAAGCTGAGGCAGGAGGATTGTAGGTTGAATCAGGCTGGCAACTTACTGACTTAGTGACCATCTCAAAAACAAAAAGTAAAATAGGGTGGGGAATTTAGCTCAGTGGCACCATACCTACCTTGCAAGGGCAAGGTTGAGTTCGATCCCTAGTACTGCCAAAAAAAAAAAAGTAAAATAAAGGCTGAGAATGTAGATCAACATGAAGGTTTAATTCTCAGTACTTAAAAAAAAAAAAAAAAAAAAAGTAAAATCTCAGTTATAGTACCTAGGAAAAATCCACAGCTAGCACCATACTTAATAATGAAAACCTATGCAGAATGTGTTCCCAAAGTCGGGAACACAAGGGTGTCCACTCAGAATATTTCTATTTAACACTGAACTATAACTTCAATGCAAAGTACTTAGACAGGGAGAAAAAAGGCAGGCACAGTAATACACACCTGTAACCCCAGAATCAGGGAGGCTGAGGCAGGGGGATCACAAACTCAAACCCATCCTGAGCAACTAACTTAGTGAGACCTTGTCTCAAAACAAGCAAACAAACAAAAAATTAAAAATGGGCTGGGGATATAACTCAGAGTGAAGGCCCTAGGGTTCAATCCCAATATTGGGGGCTGGGGTAACCCTGCTACATCAGAAAAGACATAAAATTATACCATGGTCTTGCATGTAGAAGTCATATTTGATAAGGAATTAATATCCAGAATATATAAAGAAATAAAACTCAACAACAATCAGCTGAGCACAGTCAGTCATGCATACCTGTTAATCCCAGCTACTCAGGAGGCTGAGGCGGGAGAATGGCAAGTTCAAGGCCATCTTGGCCAGGCATGGTAGAACACACTTGTAATCCCAGCACTTGGGAGGCTGAGGCAGGAGGATCACCGTGAGTTCAAAGCCAGCCTGGGCTACATAGTGAGTTCCAGGGCAGCCTGAACTGCATAATGAGATCCTGCCTCAAATAAATGAAAAAGGCCAGCCTGGGCAACTCAGCAAGACCCAGTCAAAAAAAAAACAAGGCTGGGAATGTAGCTCAGTAGCCCAGTGTTAGAATACTTGCCTCACATGTGCAAGGCCATGGGTTCAATCCCCAGAGCAGTAAAAATAAATAAAAATTTTAAAATGGGCAATATGTTAACTGGCAACTGAGCAAAAAATATACAAATAGTCAATGAGCACATGAAGAAAGATGTTCAACATCACTAATTATTAGGGAACTGCAAATCAAAATCACAATGAAAAGCAACTTTATACACAGAAGGATAGCTATTATTTTTAGAAAAACCACAGGAAAAAACAAAATGTTGACTAGGAGGTCAATTGCAGTCTTCATGCATTGCTGATAACAATGTAAAATGGTGCAGCCTCCGTGGAAAAGCTTGACAGCTCCTCAGAAAGTTAAACATAGAATTTCCATGACCGAGCAATTCTACTCCAAGTAATATACACCCAAAAGAATTAAAAACAGGAAATTAGATACCCATCCTTCAATGTTTATGGAAGCATTATTCACAATAGCCAAAAGGTACCCAAGGGTCCATTAACATATGAATAAGGCAAACAAAATGTAGTATACACCAAAATGGAATACTATTTAGCCATAAAAAGAAATAAAGTTCTGACTTAAATAAACTGCAGTAGGAAGGGGCTTTGAAAACATTGTGCTGAGTAAAAAAGGTCAACCACAAAAGACCACATATCGTATGTGATGAAAATGATATGCCAGAACAGGTGAATCTAGAGAGAGAAAAAGTACATTAGTTGGAGGAACAGAGACATAAGGGGAGGACAGGGATTAACTGCTCATGGTTTTTTATAGATAAAAAAAGTTGTAAACCTGATTTACAGTGATAGTTGCAAAAACCCTGTGAACACACTAGAAACCACTGAACAGTAGCTTAAATGGCTGAACTGTATACATTGTGAATGATAGCTCTATAAAGTTATAAATAAATAAATAAATAAATAAATAAATAAATAACTCGGGGCCAGAGATTCAGCTCAGTGGCACCATGCCTGCAAGGCTCTGAGTTCGATTCCCAGTACCAAAATCAAAAGCAAACTCAGCTGGATCCCGCCATAGAAATCCTTTGGTGTTACCAGTGCTGCACCAAGATAAACTATTCCTAATCTTGCTCCCCAACAGCACCACCCTATTTATTCAATATGGGAAAAAGTACTTCCTACTATCACCCAGTTTCACATCAACACACTGAAAAATTCTCATAACCACAAGACAAATTCTTTACAAGGAAATCCCCAGTTGTACCTCAGCTTCTAAATCCAACTTTACAACTGCCTTTTTTTTTTTTTTTTTTTGGTACCAGGGATCCAACTCAGGACCCTGTGCTTGAGAGGTAGGCAGGGACACCACTGAGCTAAATCCCCAGCCTCTAAATCCAATTATCCTTGCTTCTGCTTCCTAGGAAATTTACAATATTAATCTGCTGTTTAAGTACAGCCTCAAAATAGTTAATCTAAAAATGGCACTCTCCGAGGCTGTAACTGCCCAGAGCAAGGTTTGTTAATCAGGAGCCTATGAATTCCTGGAAGTTGTATACAAATCAATGTGTGCATATTTTCTGCAAAAGTTCACAATGCTCGGATTCTCAGCAGGGATTTCGAGCCAAAAAGGAGTAAGAATCATTAGTCTGGTTCAACCAAGACTGATTATGATCATTTATTCCCCATCATACTTTTTAAATAAGGAAGCCAGTCTCTCACAAGGTAAAGGAAAGATTAAAAATTTATAAAGTATAGTGTAACTGGTTGATTAACCCATGTATAACACTTTTTAAATATGTATTTCTCTCAAAGTCATGTTCAAAAAGTGAATTTTTTCTAGGTGTGATGGTGCAAACCTAAAAGCCCAGCACTCAGGAGGCAGGAGGATCACAAGTTCAAGGCCAGCCTGAACTACATAGCGAGACCCCATCAGAAAAAAGAAAAAAAAAAAAAAAAAAAAAAAAAACTCCAAATCTTTTTGGAAGCTGTTAAGAGCTTCATCTACTCAAACTGAGGAAAAGAATTCTGGACTGCAAAGTGGAAAACATGGGTTTGCTATTTTTTCCTTCTAATCATTTGGTAACTAGTGATTTCTCATTTAAAAAAACAAAAAACAAAAACAAAACTGATTCAAAATAACACTTGTGCATCTGCTATGTGCCAGACACAATGTCAGGAACTAAGAATGCACTGGTGAAATGAAAATCTCTACCCTCAAGGAGCTTGCAGTATATACAGCATATAGGGTAAAATCATTTTTTCTTAACAAGAAATGAGAATTCACAATTTACTTCCATGGGAAAACTTTTCCTAAACCGAACCAATTCCTTAGGAGACTGTAGCCTATCTTATCCTAAAGTTGACTATTTTCACACACAGATCATTTATTACAGTACTTTACAACTCAGATGATTCCTCTCATAAATCTCTATTTTATCTGGCAGAGACCCAATCTGTATCCTAACTTCTGGGACCTAATGTGTTTCAGTCTGAAGAAAGTACTTACTGCAGTGAGGGTTCATACATAAAACAAAATGACAGGGCCAGATTTAGCTCAGTGGTGCTTCCACCTGTCCCACAAGTGCAAGGTCCCAAGTTCAATCCCCGGTACCAAAAAACATAATAAAATAAAATAACAACAGCTCTGAGTGAGTTACAGGTTCTCTCTTAAAACTCTAGTTCTTCATCCTCCCTTTGTTTTCATATTTTAATTCACAAGACAGAGCAATTAACTAAAGTCTCTAATAAATCAGCGTAGAGCTAGAAAAGTACCAATCTCAGGTAAAATAAAATAAAATCCCTTTGTTTTTTATAGAGTTGAAACATAATCTCAGACCAAGAAGAAAGCAGGAAAATTTCTAGTATTCTTTTAAAAATTCATTGGTAAAATTGGACTCCTCTTTCCCCAGGGTCTAAGTAATAATACTTCTTTTTCTCTTAAATCTAAACAAAGCAAGGGTTGGAGTGCCAATCTCCTCCCCCCATAGCTGAAATTCACACAGAACTTTTGACTCCCCAAAAATTTAATCATTAGTAGCCTGCTATTGAGTCTTACCAATTACACACAGTTTGTAAGCTATATACATCATATACTTTAAATATATGCATGAACTTCAAGAGATCACTTTTTTCTGTGACACACAATTTACTGGAGAGGTAAGTGCTCATGGAGAGATGATTAACATCTGGTAGCTTTTTAAGTAGATACTACCCTTGAGCTTATCACAGGAGGTGACTATGAAATTACCACAGCAGTAGTGTAGTATGGACTATAGCTAAGTTTATGCAGTTATGATTTAATACCAAGTAAGTCTTTACATTTCACTCAACTGAATGGCATCATGTATGGTCTGTGTGTGTTACGTGCTAATAAAATTTAACTTACTCTAATAGATCTGTATATACTTTATAGTAGGAAATTATCTATAATCTATATATACTTCATGCATTTGTGATAGATCAAACTTTTCTTAATATCTTTAATACTTCTAGGCTACATGGCTTGTCTTTTATTTGTTACATCTCCAAAAAGAAAAAGAAAAGACAAAAATCTGCGTGTAAGTGGATCCACAAATATCAAGCCCATGTTGTTCAAGGATCAAATGTACTTGCTTTCTGTTCCCATCAAATACTCTTACCTGATCATATTCTGAAGCACCAGGATAAAGAGGCCATCCCAGGAACAGCTCAGCTATTACACAGCCCAGTGACCACATATCAATAGCTTCACAAAATGGTAATCCAAGAATAATTTCTGGGGCTCTAGCGAAAACAAAAGTATCAAATGAAAAATAAACATTATTTGGGGAAAATAACTATGTTGACTAAATTCTGTTTTAGTATCAGCAAAAGGCGTATTTATGTAATGAAATTAAAAACAATCTTTAGTAATCAGTTAGTCTTGCAAAATTCTGGGCAAGATGTATTTTAGAAGTCAGAATTTTTTTAATTTCAGAAAGGTAATACAGAACATAAACTATACATTACATAAAAGTACCAATGGAATTCAAGGCAGTGTTCCATAATCAAATACATTGATATTTTTGTAACAAAACAATGAGCAGGTATATTAAGTTGGCTAAATTGCCAATAAATGAGTTTATACAACTTAGGAAAATATTTTCAGTTTTGAGAACTAACTTTCTAAATACCAGGGTCACAGATAAAGAATCATGCCTTCCTTTTACTTCAGCGACTTTTTAATTATATAAAAAAAAATCAATTAAATGACCTGGTCAATAAATACATCTCTGTGACAAAAACGCTTCCTGAAGAGACGCGCTGTTTGAATCCAGGGACAGCTTCTCAGAGTTGGAATCCTAGCTCTATTTAACAGCTGAAGGTACATTACTTAATCTCTCTGTGCCACAGGTTCCTCAACAATAAAATGAAGACAAAAAGACTTTAAAGAGTTACTGATAACTTCAAGTAAAGAAATATATATATATATATATTACAGCTTTTGGACCAGTGCCTGGCACATGGCAAGCACTATATGCATTTGGACATAATAACTATTACTATTATATTATTTTATAACTGGGAACTCTTCTTTTGTGCTTTTAGAAATATTCCTTTCCATTGGTGCTTCAAGTAAGAAATACAACTCCAGGGAACTTTAAAGAGAAGACAAAGGTAATCCATAAACAAGAACTTTATATATATGACCATATCTAAAATAAAACTATTATCCCCATTATAAAAGATGAAGCAGAAGCAAAGTCAGATTAATGGTCCAAAAATACTCAGTAAATGGAAGAGCAAGGATTTGAGTCTGTGCAGTCTGTCTGACTCCAGAATTAAGTACATTACACTATCTTTTATGAGTAAGTTACACAGACACCCATCTGTTTGCCACAGTACTACACATGAGTCTTTCTCACATGTGACTAAAGCTAAGAGAAAAATGGGCTCAAAATGCCCTTAAAATACAGCTCAATGGTACATTCACAATGCCCTGGTTCAACTCCTAAGTAGCTGTGTTAAGCTACTTAACCTCCTACTTTCTTTGTCCAATGGAGATAATACTTTATTACTTTATTATTAGAATCTAAGTGTCACTGGTTACAGATGCAACCTTAGTTATGTACCACTTAAAGTAAAACCACTACCATTAAATTAAAATATTATTCTTTGCAAGAATCTTCATAATTTTGTAGATTTTAAAATGTGCAATTTAGGGCCAGGGATCTAGCTCAGTGGTTCTGCCACCTGCCTAGCAAATGAAAGGTCCCAAGTTCGATTCACGGTATCAAAAAAATGTGCAATTTAGAACTGATGATACACAATGATACGTTTTTCTTTCTCTCTCTTTTTTTTTTTTTTTTT